>NC_133138.1:88146508-88462606 GCF_048418815.1 Hemitrygon akajei | reverse complement strand
CGGAGTGTGGCCGCTGTGCATGTTACAGCTACTTGGAGCCACAAGTGAGAGCTGAGCGCCAGGTGGGGACCAAAGATGGACAAGCTGTCCTGAAAAAGGGCACAGCAGGCCCCCCCCATCAGAGGTGCTACCCCTCCCTAGACACCCCATACACCCAGCCAACTATATTCAAGTCATTTACAGGCATCACAAACAGCAGAAGCTCCAATACAGATCGCTGTAGAACACAATTCATCACAGACCTCCAGCTAGAATGTCCCTTCGAGCGCTACCCTCTGTGTTGTATGGACAAGCCAATTATGAATCTAAATGGCCAATTAACCAATGATCCCATACATCTTAATCTTCTGGGTGAACCTTCATTGAAGGGCCTTACTAAAATCCACGTAGACAATATCCACAACTCTTAACTTCATCAATCATCCATGTCACCTCATCAAAATACTCAAGTAAGACATGACTTGCTCACACAAAGCCATGCTGGCTCTCCCTAATTCATCATCATCTTGTGCTGTGTTGTATGATGTAGGTGATAATGATCTCTCCATGACCACCATTGTCCTTGGCAAATTTTTCTACAGAAGTGGTTTGCCATCGCCTTTTTCTACGCAGTGTCTTTACAGGACGGGTGACCCCAGCCATTATCAATACCCTTCAGAGGTTGTCTGCCTAGCATCTGTGGTCGCAAAACTTGTGGTATGCACCAGCTGCTCATATGACCGTCTACCACCTGCTCCTGTGGCTTTATGTTACTGAGGAGGTGGGGACTAAGCAGGTGCTTCACCTTGCCCAAGGGTGACCTGCAGGCTAGCAGAGGGAAGAAGAACTTTACATCTCCTTTGATAGAGATGTAACTCCACCTTGCCACCCTAATTAGGCCATGGTTTTCCAAATACTCATAAATCCTATTCCTAAGTGTTCTGTCCAGTAACTTCCCTACCACTGAAATGAGACTCACCGGTGTATAGTTTCCAGGATCTCTTCTTGAATGATGGAACAATATTAGCTACTCGTGGGTCCTCTGGGACCTCATCTGTGACTAGGGAGGACACAAAAATATTGGTCAAGGCTTCAGCAATCTCTTCACTCGCCTCGCTCAATAATGTGGGATATATCCCGCCAGGCTCTGGGGACCTAAATGCTCTTTAAGAGATCCATACTTCCTCCTCTACTTCAAAATACCCTAGCATATTAAGACTCTTTGTACTGATCTCCTGGTCCTCCACATCCTTTTTCTTGGTAAATACTGATGTAATGTACTCATTAAGGACCTCAACCACATCCTTTGCATCCAAACAAATATATTCCCCTACCCCCTTTAACCTAGAGCGGTCCTATCCTCACCCTAGGATCCTCTTGCTCCTGATATCTATATAGAATGCCTTGGGATTCTCTTTAATCCTACTTGCTGAGGATTATTTTCAAGATCCCTCCTGACTTTCCTCATTCCCTTGAGTTGTTTTCTGGCTTCTTTATAATTCTCAAGGATTCTGTTTGATTCATGCTTTTCCTTTTTCTTCTTGACTAAATTCATGATCTCACTCAACATCGAAGGTTCTCTTACCTTGCCATCCTTGTTGTTTCATCTTACTGGAACATACCTGTCCTGTACTCTGTGTGGTTTGTCTTAAACACCTTCCATATATCTAATATGGACTTGCTAAAAATAGCTGTTCCCAATTAACTCCCCAGTTCCTGCCTAATGCTCTCATAATTTACCCTGCCCCCACTTTAATACTCTCCCGCAAGGTCCATACTTATCCTTATCTATAGCTGTCTTAAAACTTATGGACTTGTGGTCATTGTTCCTTCACTGAAAGGTCAGTCACCTGGTCAGGCTCATTACCCAACACCAGATCCAGTACCGCCCCTCCTCTCGTTGGACTTTCTACTGTACATATTGATTTAAGAAGCCCTCCTGGATGCACCCAACACATGCTGCCACATCTAAACCTCTTGCACAAAGAAGGTCCCAGTTTATATTAGGGAAGTTGAAATCCACCATGACAACAACCCTATTGCTTTACACCTTTCCTTAATCTGCCTACATATCTGTTCCTCAATGTCCTGGTGGCTACTGGGGGTATCTGTAGTACAATCGCATCAAAGCGATTGCACCTTTCCAATTTTTGAGTTCTACCCATACAGAATCAGTGGACTCCGTTATGTCCCCTCTGAGTGCAACTGTGATATCACCTATGATTATTAGTGTAACACCCCTCTCTTTTATCTCACTCGCTATCTTTTCTAAAACATCAAAACCCTGGGACATGAAGCACCTGTTCTCGTCCCTTTTTCAATCAAACCTCTGTAATGGCCACAACATCATAGTTCCATGTGTGAGTCCATGATCTAAGTTCATCATCTTTACCCATAATACTAGCAGTAAAATACACACATTTCAAACTATCTGCATTACCTATTACTTTGTTCCTGCTTGTTTATACTGGACCTGACATCAATCTTTCTTTCCATACCTCCACTTTGTGACCTGGTGCTCCAGTTAACATCCCCTGTCAAACTAGTTTAAACTCTCCTGAATAGCACTGGTGAACCTGGCCTGTATATTGGTTCCCCTCCAATTTATGTGCAACCCATCTCTCTTGCTTAGGTCACCCCTGCCCTAGAAAAGGTTCCAATGATCCAGGAACCTGAAACCTTGCCCCCTACACCAGTTCCTCAACCACTCATTCATCTGTTCTATCATCCTTTTCCTGCCTTGACTAGCACGTGGCATCAGGAGTAATCCAGAGATGATTACCTTGGAGGACCTCTTCTTTACCTCTTCCTTAACTCCCTATACTCACTGCACTGGACATCTTCCTCCTTCTACCCTTTGTCATTAGTACCAATGTGCATTACGACCTCTGGCTGCTCACCCTTCCCCTTGAGAATATTCTGCAGCCGCTCTGAGATATTCTGTACCCTAACTCTGGGAGGTGTTACGAATGTGAAGCAACTCTGAGGGGCCGAAGGGTACAAAGTCGCCCCCTCCTTTTTGAGAATTGCAAGATCGCTATTATTTCGGGTCTGAGACCCAGGAAATGAGAGAGAGACATCCAGAATACAAAAGGTTTGGAATGTGTCCTGACATCAGCGGAACGGAACCACTGATAAAATGCCATTGTCTCTTGGAGAAGGAATTGTGTATTGAGTACTGTACTATTCATTTAAACCCCTCAGGGGACAACCAGAGTGGTCTGGTTGAGGGATTGCATCATCCCAACCTGATTGACATCTGAGACCCCGTGAGTAAGGATAAAAGAGGGTCTGGGGGAACACCCCTTTGGACGCACCAGGAGAAACACTGGAAATCCCGTGACAGCGTTTTATAGCAAAAGCCGGTGGGGGCTCGTGTGTCCTCCCTTGCCTGGGTGGCGGGCTCACCACGGAAGAAAGGTTTAGCTAAGGGAGAGGTCACACTTGAACGGCCACGGCAACGAGACACCTGACGGATCGAAATCATAAAGGTTGGAAAAACCCGTAGCGGTAAATGTTCCCATGATCTCTCTCTCTCTGTCTCTCTCTCTCTCTCCAACAGTGCAACACAGCGACAACCAAAAGACGGCAGCTTGTGGAACTGCAGTGAACTTTATATTTCCATTGGACAATTCATTATCCCCTAGACAACGATAGAGCTTATTTCTTATTGATTATTATTATACCCGCACTTTTAGATTTAGTATTGACGACGTATATTATCTGTATATTTGCATTGATATTATTTTTTGTGTATTTTTACTCATAAATACTGTTAAAAATAATATCATCAGACTTCAACGGACGTCTCTATCTTTGCTGGTAAGAGACCCAGTTACGGGGTTCGTAACAATGTGGGGGCTCATCCGGGATTTGATACCAAATTGGAGGGCCAGTAAATCGGGCTTTTGAGTCCAAACTTGGATCTGGTTGCACGGGTAACCAGACGGGAAACCAGCAAAGATGGACGTAGACGAATTCATAGAAAACCCGACTCTGGAGGCGCTAGAGGCTGCCACAAAGTCGGACTTGATAAATATTGTGAAAGGACTAAATCTCGCAGAGGTGAGGTTGTCAATGAAAAAGCGGGAGGTGTGGAGGGCCATAACATATTGTGAAGAATGTGTTTTCGGCTGAGGTATTGAAAAATATCCCTGACAAGGTACCAGCTAGTGGGAAGGCTCAGTTAGAGTTGGAGAAATTGAGGCTGGACACGGAACAGAGGAAAAGGGAGTATGAGCTCCAGCTAAAGGAGTTAGAGGTGAAAAGGGAGAAGGAAAGAGCTGAAAAGGAGCAGGAAAGAGCTGAAAAGCAGAGTGAGCATGAAATTAAGTTAAAACAGCTGGAAGCAGCTGAAAAGGAGAGGGAAAGAGCTGAGAACCAAAGGGAGAAGGAGAAACAGAGGCAACATGAGATGGACATGGAGAAGTTAAGGCAAGAGCAAAGAGCTCAAGGGCCAGACCGAGAGGAGAGATTTAATGTTAGTAAGGAGTTTAGGTTAGTACCTCCGTTTGAGGAGACGGATGTTGATAGTTATTTCTTGCATTTTGAAAAGGTGGCAGTGAGTCAGAAGTGACCCAGAGATCAGTGGGTGGCGTTGTTACAAAGTGTGTTAAAAGGGAAGGCACAACGGGCATATGCGGCGTTGTCCATGGAGGAGGAGGAGTCTGAGAATTATGAGAAAGTAAAGGAGGCCATTCTTCGGGCCTATGAATTGGTACCTGAGGCCTATAGACAAAAGTTCAGAAATTTAAAAAAAGGGTGGAATCAGACGTATGCAGAGTTTGCCTATGAGAAGCGTGTGCTCTTGGATCGCTGGTGTGCAGCAGAAATGGTGGAAGAGGATTTTCGGCGTCTCAGGGAGTTAATTCTGATTGAGGAATTTAAAGGTTGTGTTTCAGATGATATCCGGATGTATTTGAACGAGAAGCCGAATATGTCCATATCCGAATTTGCTAGGTTTGCAGATGAATATGCCCTAACCCACAAGGCAAAGTTTTCCTCGAATAAGAGTTACCGGAAAGACCGTGGGAACGGTAGAGAAAGCCCGCCGGCTGAGGCAGAGATCCAGCCGGGAGCTAGTGGTAAAAATAAAGAAGAGGAAAGGCAAGATGGCAGGAGGGGTCCTGGCTTGACCTATTTTAATTGTGGAAAGGTGGGTCATATTGCATCTAAGTGCCTTGCTCCGAGGAAGGAGACAGGAAAAGGGAGAGCAGCAGTCCCTACAGGATGTATTGTGGTGATCAGTAAATCGACGAGAAAGCCCCAGGTAGACAGAATACGAGAGGGGCCTGAGAAATTTATTTCAGAAGGAACTGTGTCTGTGAAAGAGGGAGACACACCAGTTCCAGTGCGGATCTGGAGAGACACTGGAGCTGAGCTGTCATTGATTCGCAGTAAGGTACTAGATTTTGGTCCCGAGACTGGAGAGGTGGCTTTGAGAGGCATAGGAAAAGGGACAGAAGCTGTGCCTTTGCATAGGATCATTATAAATTGTGAGCTGGTATCTGGACCAGTTGAAATAGGGGTGCGATCAGAATTTCCGAGAACTGACGTAGACATCCTTCTGGGTAACGATTTAGCTGGTGGTGAAGTTTGGTTGGCCATGGAGCTGACGAGCCAGCCTGTAAGTGTTGAGGACCCGCCCCTAGATTCCAAGATCTATCCTGCATGCGCGACCACTCGCAGCACGTCGAGAAAGGCAGCTGAGAAAGAGGCCAGTATCAATTTGGCTGAGACGTTTTTACTGACCCTGTACCAAGAGGAGTTAGAGGGTGGTAAAACGGAGAATAGGGAGGTGAAAGAGAGTAAGGGAGAGGAGGTAGACCTGCCCTTAGCCAGGAGGAAATTTATAGAGGCACGGTTAAAATGAGAAACAGATAAGGCTGTTAGAAGGTCCAGGGTTGGGCATGGATGATCTGTTTGGTTTGACAGAACTGTTTGAAGAAGTTGAAAATTTTAAAGGTGTTCCCGATAATGAAATGAGGGCAGCCCTAGATGAAAAGGATGCCATTACCTTGAAGAAGTCTGCTGGGTTGGCAGATGAGGTTGTTTCAGCCCGCGGGGTTGAGTTTACTCCGGAAGGGAGTTGCCCAGAGAGTAACTGGGAGGATCAGGGGAACTTAGAATTTGAAAAGGGGACGGGTATTGAAAGCCTGGAAGAGGCAGATGTCCTGTTTGAGTGTGTTCAAGATGTGGATGCACGTGGTACTGAACCTAGTAATGGAACTCAGAAAAAGTCTGAGGTATTTGATTCAGTTGAAAAGGAATGCAGTCCTTGTGGGTCAAATGGACTTGGTTCAGTGAAGAAAGGGTTAACCTTGGTACTAGTGGGAAGTGAGAATTCCCAGTTGTTTGTGTTCGAAGGTATATTAAAAGTTAGTGAGGAGATAAAAGGTGGTGATGTGAATCTTATTATTGAAGGAGAAGGGAAAAGTGTAGTTCCTAAATTGAATGAAGAAAATTTAAAGTCTGGATTGGTGTCAGAAGCCATAACCAGGCTGAAGGGACAATGGTTTGTTAACACGGTGCCTGCAAATCAATTACAGGTTGATTTGGAATGTAAAGGTGCCCCACGTGCTATTGTTATTCAACAGTGTGCTGTGAAGAGACAGAATTTGAATTTGAAATGCTGTTTGGACAAAGAGGGGTCGCCTGCAGATATTAAACTGACAACTAATAGAATGAAGGGTCCTGAAGATAAAACTAACGACTTGCTTAAAAATAAAGAATTGTGTGGAAATTCAGCAAATGGGCTAAGTTTGGAAAACATTGTTGATAAAATAACTCCTATGAAAGGAGCATGCAAAAGCCTATTCCACACTGGTATACAAGCTAACCACGTGGGAGTTAACTGGAAAAGGTGCAAGGGTTGACGGGATGCCACTTTAAATAACAGGATCCGGTTTTAAGGGATTTCGACAAAGCATGTAACTAATAAAGACAACCCCCTGGAAGATTGACTGTTAAGTTTGAAAGTAAAATAAAGATTAGTATTCGCATGAACTTTTGTAATATACATGTAAGCTAAGATCACAACTCTTTAGTTTGGTTTTGCTGAAGAAAAAGAAAAAATAGGTGGTTATTAAATTGGAGTCTGTGATGCTACAAGAATATTAAGGTGCAAGATATTAAGATATTAAAGGAAGACAAAGTCAGCTAACTGTTAGATGCTGACTTGAATGTATAACTGTATTACTCTGTAGTGAAAAAAAAACTCTTTTGTATTGTGTTAGATTCTGAAATCCTGTAAGACTCTGTATTAATTAATTTTTACCTGTGGCAAAAATCCTAGAAGGAAGGGGATGTTACGAATGTGAAGCAACTCTGAGGGGCCGAAGGGTACAAAGTCGCCCCCTCCTTTTTGAGAATCGCAAGATCGCTATTATTTCGGGTCTGAGACCCAGGAAATGAGAGAGAGACATCCAGAATACACAAGGTTTGGAATGTGTCCTGACATCAGCGGAACGGAACCACTGATAAAATGCCATTGTCTCTTGGAGAAGGAATTGTGTATTGAGTACTGTACTATTCATTTAAACCCCTCAGGGGACAACCAGAGTGGTCTGGTTGAGGGATTGCATCATCCCAACCTGATTGACATCTGAGACCCCGTGAGTAAGGATAAAAGAGGGAAGGGCTTCTTCCTTTCACTTCTGGTGATTACCTGTCTACTACCTGAAGCCCACACACTGGGTGTGACCACCTCAGTAAAAGATATATCTATGAAGTTTTCAGCATCCCGGATGGTCCTGAGAACATGCAGCTCCAGCTCCGGTTATTTTACCTTGTCAGTCAGGAGCTGCAGTTGTCAGGTACCTTGAAGTCCCACATCTCATAGGAGGAGCATTTCTACTCTCTGAACTCCCATTCTGTCAACATTTGTTATGCCTCTAACTTCTCAAGCACAAGTTCCAGTCTACACCTGTTCTTGCCCAAGCCTATTGAGCCAAATCCAGACCACTCCAACACTGGTCCGCTCCCACAATGACCACTCTTTTTAAACTTCCTTTTTTAATTTGATCAAATAAAACCCACTGCAATTGAGACTGGAGTCAAATAGTTTCCACCCTGCTACAATCTTGCAGTCTCACTCTCTACTTCAAAGAATATTCTGCTGTGAATGCCTGTAAGGAAATGAATCTCAGGTAATATATTGTGGCATACATACTTTAAGAGGTTGCTAGATTCCTTTGCGGTGGTAGTGGGGAAGATGGGCCTTTAATTTTTCTATTAGTGCATCCATGTGTGGTTCGGGCACAATTTTTAAGTAAAAACTATTTAGAAATTCAACAAATAGAGCAAAAATCTTTGCAATGACAATGCCAGAATCAAGCAGATGTAACTACTGAAATTGCCCAGAAAATGCTGAAAAGCAGGTCAGTCAGCATCTGTGGAAACAGAGGCCAACACAGTCAAGCAATGTTGGCAGTACAACTGCACCTGTAACTGCTACTTGCAATTCTGAAAACTGAATTAACAATTCAGGTTGACAACATTTCAGTCTTATCAGAAAAGTGAGAGAACAGTATGTTTTAGGTTTCATAGAGAGAAAGGGGTGGACGAACAAAAGATATTTGTGAGAGGGCAATAATCAAGACTGTTCAGCTGGCAGTCTGTGGGTGCTCTGTTAAAACAGGGTAGTTTTTTTGTTGCTCATTATGCCTCTGGCATTTGTTGCAGCAATGAAGATCCTACATTGCTTCATTGCAGTGTGCTGTGCTCGGGGCTTCCTTCATCATGTCAGTCGCTTCCTCTCAGTTTTCACTGCTGTCAGTTCATGCAAGTCTGAGTGGAGACTCAGGAATATTATCACACTCAGGTGTAGAAGGATTCTCCATCGTTGTTTCCATAACAGTTTTGGTTGACTAGTCAGAGTTTTTATTTATTCATTGAGATACAGCATACACTTTGAGCCGTGGCATCCAACAACCCCCAATTTGACATTAGTCTTATCAAGGGACAATTTACAATGACCAATTAATCTAGCAAACTGTGCGTCTTTGGACTGGAAGGAAACCAGAGTACTAGAGGAAACTCACAAGGTCATGGAGAATATACAAATTCCTTACAGGCAGTGACAGGAGACTAACCCAGGTAGCTGATTGTGCTAACTTGATTGTCCTGTTAGCCCCGAGGTGAACCCCTGAACCTGGAAGACTGGTGGAACACTCTTAGTCTGGCATCGGTGACCCTACCAAGAGACAAGGCATAAAGCCCTGACTCCAGCCAGCACGCAAGCCTTCAGATGCAATAATAAGGTTGTGGTCCTCTTGGTGGAGACAGGATAGTGAATGCCTGTAAATCACAGTTGACTGGAGGAGAATGGGAAATAAAGTGTTAGATGTGTGCAGAACACAGTAGCAGCTGGAAATCAAAAATTAAAGAGAAACCTGGGAACACTCAGCAGGTGGGCGAGAATTTGTGACCATAGGTGGATTATGGAGATTTGAGTGGTGATCTCAGGAAGGCTTAGGGAACCATTGAAGGTTACAAGGAGAATTGGTTTGTGAGGGATAATAAATCACCCATGTTGAAATGGTGGAGCAGACTCAATGGATTGAATGGCCTAATTCTTATGTCTTATGGAAATAGAGCAGTTCAGAGATGTCTCCACTCAGAAGGGTGAGAAATAGACACCCATACGAGGAGCATTTGATGACTCTAGGTCTCTACTCACAGGAATTCAGAATGAAGGGTGACCTCATTGAAACCTATAGAATGTTGAAAGGCCTCCATAGAATGGATGTTTCATGTGGTGGGGGTGTCTAAGAGCAAAGGACACAAGCTCAGAATAGAGGGGTGAACTTTTAGAACAGAGATGAGGAGGAATTTCTTTAGCCAGAGAGTGGTGAATCTGTGGAATTCGTTCCCACAGGTAGCTGTGCAGGTCAAGTCTTCAAGTATGTTTAAGGCAGAGGTTGATAGATTCTTGATTAGTCACGGCACGACAGGGATATAGGGAGAAGTCAGGAGAGGGAAAATGGATCAGCCATGATGAAATGGCGGAGCAGATTCAATGGGCAAAACGTGGAATGTTATACTAAAGGAGGGGAGGGTTGGCAAGGGGATGGTGCCTAAGGAAATTGGGGCAGGACTGCGGTGAGGTTAAGATGGGAGCGGCTTGATAAAGAGCGAAAAAAAGCCTTCCCAATGGCGCACCAGTTTTGTGCTAACTCTGAGCTGTCTGTATTAAGTTTCATGTCAATTTCACCAGATTTCCACCAAGCTGTTTATAGGCTTCCAAACACACAAGCACTGCTTTCTCCTTCTTTCAATCTCGTAAGTAAATAGTCCAGTTTAAGAAATACAGAACACGTTATCCCACCCCTTCCAAAACTCAGCCAATCAGCCTAGGAGCTGGCGCTATCACGTGACTGGAACGTGGAAGGAAACGAAAGTTTGCAAAGGTTTGGCGTTTGGTTGAGTTGTTTTGAGAGTTGTAGAGAGGAGACCAGTGCGTGGCGGCGGTTGCAAACCGAGCGGAGTTCGTGTCATAGAGCGAAACAGAGTGGAAGATAAAAAGGATCGGAGTGACTATGGCGACCGAGGCACTAGGGTCGGGTAAGGAGAGTTGCATTGATTTGGTTTGCGGCAAGATCAGTGCCTGACCACCTTAGGGAGAAAGTCCGCCCTCCTCAGATGCATCTCCGCTGCCCCGAACTGTTGACTTAGGCGCAGTGGGGGGGGGGGGGGGGACCCAGGGGGAGGCATAGGGTCATCCCCCGTAAGGGAGAAAAGAATATTCCTCCATCTGAACTCGTGGTAAACCTGTTCCAAATACCTGTGAGAAATAAAACTTGGTTCACTAAATGTTGGGAACGAGGAAAAATCCATTCTTTCAAATGCAAATAAGAATGTGTCAGGGCACTATCGTGTTGTTTCAATAGTTTGAATAGGACAGCAGTATTTGTAAGGTGCAGATGTATTTGCAGACCCTATCACCGCATCGCACTGGTGCAAGAGGGCTGTGTTTCTTTCAGGATCTCGGCACTGGCAGCAAGGCCAGCATTCATTGGCCATCCCTAATTGTCCTTGGGAAGTGGAATTGGGCTGCCACCTTGAACCTTTGGTAGAGGTGCTCTAAGAATGCTGCTGAAGGGGGAGGAGTTTCAGGTCATAGAAGCGAGAACAACGGAGAACCGGCGATATATTTCTATGTCAGGATGTTGTAAGTAGGGGAGCTTTCACAGGTGGTGCTTCCCTGTCCTCAACAGAAGAAAACTATGGACCTAACATGGGTAAGGAGGATTAGTGAGATAGATATAAAGGACATGGACATGGACATGGAGAGCTGAATGTCCGGTTTTTTTGCTGTACAGCTCGTTGACTCGAGAGTCAGGAGATGCCGTCGTGAGTAACTACAGTGCATTTTGTAGATAGCACCATAATCTTTGCACCATTTTGCTTTACGCTTGTTGCTGTATTTATTAGACCATAAGAAAACGGAGCAGAATTAGGCCATCCAACCTATCAAGTCTGCTTTGCCATTTCATCATGGCTGATTCATTTTCCATCTCAACCATATTCTCCCTGTAATCTTTAATGCCCTGACTAATCAAGACCCATATCAACCTCTGCCTTAAGTACATCAAATGACTTGGCCTCCACAGCCGCCTGTAGCAATGAATTCCACAGATTCATCACTGGCTAAAGAAATTCCTCCTTATCTCCATTTTGAATGGGCGTCCTTCTATTTTGAGGCTGTGCCCTCTGGTCCTGGATTCTCCTACTGTAGGAAACATTCTCTCCACATTCACTCAGTCAAGGCCTTTCAACATTTGATAGGTTTCAATGAGACTCCTCCCCCCCCCCCCCCCCCCCCCCATTCTTCTAAATACCAGCAAGCACAGACCCAGAGACAGCAAATGTCCTTTCATTCCTGGAATCATTCTCATGAAACTTCTCTGAACCCTCTCCAATGTCTGCACATCCTTTCTTAGATAAGGAACCCAAAACTGCTCACAATATTCCAAGTGAGGCCTCACCAGTTCCTTATAAAGTTTCAGCGTTACATCCTTGCTTTTATATTCTAGTCATCTCAAAATGAGTGCTGACATTGTATTTGTCTTTCTCACCACCAATTCAACCTGCATGTTAACCATTGAACCTCAGATTTTTGAATTTTCTGCCCATTTAGAAAATAGTTTATGCTCTTGTTCTTACTACCAAAATGCAGGGCCAAGCATTTCATGACACTGTCTTCCAACTGTCATTTCTTTACCCATTCTCCTAATATGTCCAAGTCCTTCTGCAGCTTCCCTGTCTCCTTAACAATACATGCCCATCCACCTATCTTCATATCGTCTGTAAAATTGGCCACAAAGCCATCAATTCCATGATTCAAATCATTGATGCATAGTGTAAAAAGAAGTGGTCCCAACACTGACCCCTGTGGAACACTACTAGTCACCACTAGTCACCAGCAGCCAACCAGAAAAGGCTTCCTTTATTCCCGGTATTTACCTCCTACCAATCAGCCAATTCTCTATCCGTGTTAGTATCTTTCCTGTAATACCTTGGGCTCTTACCTTGTTAAGCAGCCTCATGTGCAGCACCTTGTCAAAGGCTGTCAGAAAATCCAAATACACAACATCCACTGATTCTCCTTTGTCTATCCTGCTTGTTATTTCCTCAAAATATTCCAACAGATATGTCAAGCAAGATTTTCCCTTAAGCTTATGCTCCCTATGTTTGCTTTGCCCTATTTTGTCATGTACTTCTCAAGACCTCATCCTTAAGAATCGACTCCAACATTTTCCCAGCCACTGAGGTCAGACTAACTGGCCTATAATTTTTTCTCTTCTGCCTCCCTCCCTACTTGAAGAGTGGAGTGACATTTACAATTTCCCAGCACATCCCAAACCATGCCAGAACCTTGTGATTTTTGAAAGATCATTATTAATGACTCCACAATCTCTTCTGCCACCTCTTTCAGACTCCTGGGGTATAGGCCATCTGGTCCAGGGAACTTGTCCACTTTCAGAACTGTCAGCTTTCTGTGCACCTTCTCTCCAGTAATAGCAATTGCACTCGCCTCTATCTCTTAACACTCTCAAAATTCTGGCATACCATTAATGAATTCCACATTGAAGACAGATGCAAAATACGTATTTTTGAGTGAAGATTGATTCAAAATACTTAGTCCATCTACCATTTCCCTGTTCTGCCCCCACCCCCATTACTGCCTCTCCTTTGTCATTTTCCAGTGATCCGGTTATCTACCCTTGCCTCTCTTTTACACTTTATATACTGTACAATATCTGATAAAACTTTTGGTATCCTCTTTGATATTATTGGCTAACTTATTTTCATAGTTCATCTTTTCCCTCCTCATAGCTTTTTTAGTCGCCTTCTGTTTTCTAAAAGTTTCCGATCCTCTAACTTCCAACTAATTTTTGCTCTATTATATGTCCTCTATTTGACTTGTATGTTGCTTTTAACTTCCTTTGTCAATGACGGTTGCATCATCCTGTCTTTAGAATACTACTACATCTTTAAGATTTTCTCCTAGAAACTCCAGCCATTGCTGTTCTGCAATCATCTCTGACAGTGTTCCCTTCCAGACAATTTTGGCCAGCTCCTCTCTCGTGCCTCTATAATTCACTTTATTCCTTTACTCCACTGTAATACTGATGCATCTGACTTTAGTTTATCCCTGTCAAATTTCAGGGTTCATTCCACAACACCCAATCCAGAATAGCCTTTCCTTTAGTGGGCTCAACTACAAGTTGCTCCAAAAATCCATATCATAGGCATTCTACATATTCTCTCTTGGAATCCAGCACCAACCTGATTTTCCCAATCTGCCTGCATATCAATATCCCCTGTGCCCATTTGACATGTGTTCTCTATCTCCCATTGTAGTTTGTAGTCCACATGCTAGCTGCAATTTGGAGATCTGTATGTAACTCCCATCAGGGTCTTTTTACCATTGCGGTTTCTTTACTTGATCCATATCTTGCAATCCTCTTTCCAAGAAATTTTTAAGAAATCTATTTCAATTTTTATGAACAAAGCTACTGTGGGTGACAGGTGCCAATCGTGCAGGCTGTTCTGTCCTGGATAGCTTGAATTGTATGAGTTCACGGAAGTGGAGCACATTCCTTACTTGTGCCTCGATGATGGAAAGGCTTGGGGTGTCATATGGTTAGTTTACCAAGCCGCTTATAAACACCGTGGTGTGTTTCAGGTCATTGGTAATGTGAGGGTGCTGATGGTTGGGTCTCGGTCATGGTAAGGCAATTGAATGTTAAGGGTGGACCTGGGTGAGGTGGTCATTGACTCCTGGATCAGGTGGTCATTGCCATGAATAATATCAGCTGCACAGCAGTCAATGCCTGAATGTTGTCTAACAATATTGGCAATTGTGTATGGACAAAGGAGTAATGTGCACAGAAAGAATTAGTAACTGAATTTAATCCTGACTAGAGAGCTGTGAATCAGATATTAACATTTTTCTAAACCCTTCTTTTCAATTTGATGTGTGGAAAGATATGTAGTATGGCCCGAACAAAGCACTTCATAGTGCGCAGAATGTCCTCTGGGTGGATAGAACTACCACTGATCGAGCTGATCAGGTCCTAAAGGGCAGAGTTGTTCAGTGGATCTACAACAGATCAATACACGTCCTTGTTCTCAGCAGTACACCTGTGAGGTATGTCTTTATAAGCTTGTTGGCAGAAGTCATCAATGTTTTTGTGGAGACGGTACTATGTCTTTTCAATAAAGATGTTGTCTGTAAAAACGTGGCATTACACATGTTAAATGGGATAGACTTCCAAAAAGTGGCAGATAGTGAATGAGAAGCAGTCCCCATCCTCAGTGGTAATATTCTGCATGGCAAAGTCATTTGAAGCTGTTTCTAGCCAGAGGTGCCAAGTGATGACCCATCTTGACTACCTTCTGATCCCCAAACAATTAAATTAATTCTGACGTCAAGGAAAGTCTGAGCTGTATTGATCAGTGTCTAGTTAATTTGCAGGAGCCCTGTTAAAAGAATAGTTTCTTGTCAAATGCCTTGCTAAAGTCCATGTAGCCAACGAACACTGCCTTGCCTTCATCATTTTACTGGTAACTTCCTCAAAAACCTCTAAGATTGGTTAGGCGTGACCTACCATACACAAAGCCATGCTGACTATCTTTAAAATCAGTCATGTCTAAGCACATGCTGAGGATACCCTCCAATAATTTTCTCACAGCTGACATCAGACTCACCAGCCTATCATTTCTGGGATTAATGTTTAGAGCTTTTTCTAAACAGTGGAACAACACTGGCTGTCCTCCAATTCTCTGGCACCTCTCTTCTTAGTACGGATGTTTTAACTATCTCTGCTAAGGCCCTGGAAATTTCTGCACTTGCCTCACATAGGGTCATAGGGCCTTTACCTTGTCAGGCCTCGGGGATTTATCCACCTTGATTTGGCTCAGGGTGGCAAACACCTCCTCCTCTGTAATGTGTACAGGGTCCATGAAGTTGATGTGCTTTGCCTCACTTCTGTGGACTATATCCTGAGATATAGTCCACAGATATAAAGAATTTATTTCAGACATCCCGCATCTATTTTGGCTCCACACATCGATTACTATTCTGGTCTTTCAGAGATAGATAGATAGATAGATAGATACTTTATTCATCCCCATGGGGAAATTCAACTTTTTTTTCCAATGTCCCATACACTTGTTGTAGCAAAACTAATTACATACAATACTTAACTCAGTAAAAAATATGATATGCATCTAAATCACTATCTCAAAAAGCATTAATAATAGCTTTTAAAAAGTTCTTAAGTCCTGGCGGTAGAATTGTAAAGCCTAATGGCATTGGGGAGTATTGACCTCTTCATCCTGTCTGAGGAGCATTGCATCGATAGTAACCTGTCGCTGAAACAGCTTCTCTGTCTCTGGATGGTGCTATGTAGAGGATGTTCAGAGTTTTCCATAATTGACCGTAGCCTATTCAGCGCCCTTCGCTCAGCTACCGATGTTAAACTCTCCAGTACTTTGCCCACGACAGAGCCCGCCTTCCTTACCAGCTTATTAAGACGTGAGGCGTCCCTCTTCTTAATGCTTTCTCCCCAACACGCCACCACAAAGAAGAGGGCGCTCTCCACAACTGACCTATAGAACATCTTCAGCATCTCACTACAGACATTGAATGACGCCAACCTTCTTAGGAAGTACAGTCGACTCTGTGCCTTCCTGCACAAGGCATCTGTGTTGGCAGTCCAGTCTAGCTTCTCGTCTAACTGTACTCCCAGATACTTGTAGGTCTTAACCTGCTCCACACATTCTCCATTAATGATCACTGGCTCCATATGAGGCCTAGATCTCCTAAAGTCCACCACCATCTCCTTGGTCTTGGTGATATTGAGACGCAGGTAGTTTGAATTGCACCATATCACAAAGTCCTGTATCAGTTTCCTATACTCCTCCTCCTGTCCATTCCTGACACACCCCACTATGGCCGTGTCATCAGCGAACTTCTGCACATGGCAGGACTCTGAGTTATATTGGAAGTCTGATGTGTACAGGGTGAACAGGACCGGAGAGAGTACGGTTCCCTGCGGTGCCCCTGTGCTGCTGACCACCGTGTCAGACCTACAGTCTCCCAACCGCACATACTGAGGTCTATCTGTCAAGTAGTCCACTATCCAATCCACCATGTGAGAGTCTACTCCCATCTCCGTTAGTTTGTGCCTTAAGATCTTGGGCTGGATGGTGTTAAAGGCACTAGAGAAGTCAAGGAATGTAATCCTCACAGCTCAACTGACCCCCTCTAGGTGAGAGAGTGATTTGTGCAGCAAATACGTGATAGCATCCTCCACTCCCACCTTCTCCTTATACGCAAACTGAAGAGGATCCTGGGCGTGCCTGGTTTGTGGCCTCAGATTCTGTATTATCAGCCGCTCCATGGTCTTCATCACGTGCAACGTCAAGGCAACAGGTCTGAAGTCATTCAACTCCTTTGGTTGTGGTTTCTTCGGTACCGGGACAATACAGGATGTTTTCCACTGTCTGGGTACTCTTCTCTGCTCCAGGCTCATGTTGAAGATGCGCTGTAGTGGTTCTCCCAGCTCAGTCGCACAGGCCCTCAGTAATCGTGGGGAAACTCCATCCGGTCCAGCCGCCTTGCTGGTACAGATCTTCCTCAGTTGACCTTCCACCTGTGCAGCCGTAATCCTGGGCGTGGGCAAGGTCTCCTGTGAGTGGCTATTTTCCTGTGAGGGAAGTAAGCCTGGTGTGGATTTCTGCGGTGAGGATGAGATTGAGCTGTCGAACCTGTTGAAGAAGTTGTTCAGCTGGTTCGCTTTCTCCACATCTCCACTTATGTTCGCCCCCCGCTTTGCACCGCATCCGGTGATGATCTTCATCCCATCCCACACCTCCTTCATGCTTTTTTTCTGCAGCTTTTGTTCTAGCTTCCTCCTATACTGCTCCTTTGCCCCCCCTTATCTGTACTCTGAGTTCCTTCTGAACTCTTTTAAGCTCCAACCGATCACCATCTTTAAAGGCCCTCTTCTTCTGGTTTAGGAGGCCTTTGATGTGACTAGTGATCCAGGGCTTATTATTGGGATAGCAGCGAACAGTTCTAACAGGGACAACTGCATCCACACAAAAGTTAATATAGTCCGTTGTGCATTCAGTGACCTCCTCAACGCCCCCACAGAGCCCCCCTTGCAGTACATCCCATTTAGTAGTACCGAAGCAGTCTCTCAGGGCCTGTTCAGCTTCAGGAGTCCACTTCCTAAAAGAGCGTGTGGTAGTGGGATGCCTCATCACAATTGATTTATATCTGGGCTGTAACAAAACCAGGTTGTGATCAGTTTTCCCCAATGAAGGCAGTGGGGATGCACTATATGCCTCCTCTACGTTTGCATACAGTAGGTCAATAGTCCTATTACCCCTGGTGTAGCAATCCACGTACTGGGAGAAAGCAGGTAGTGTCTTGTCCAAAGTCACATGGTTGAAGTCCCCTGTAATTATCACCAATTTTGTCCCTTGCAGTCCTTTTGCTTGTAACATATCTGTAGAATCCCTTAGGATTCTCCTTCACCTTGTCTGCTAGAGCAATGTCATGTCTTCTTTTAGCCCTCCTGATATATTTCTTAAGTGTCCTCTTGCATTTTTTGGACTCCATAAAGTGCCTCATTTGTTCCTGTTTGCCTATACCTAGCTTTTAACTGGGGCATCAATATCTCTTGAAAACCAAGGTTACCTACACTTGTTATCTTTACCTTTTATCTGACATGTACATACAAACTTAGTACTCCTCTCAAAATTTCAGTTTTGAAGGCCTTCTATTTTCAGAATCAGGTTTATTATCACTGGCATGTGATGTGAAATTTGTTAACTTAACAGCAGCAGTTCATGTAATACATAATCTAGCAGAGAGAAAAAAAATCAGTAAACAAGTAAATCAATTACATATATTGAATAGATTTTTAAAAAGTGCAAAAACAGAAATACTGTTTATTTAAAAATAAGTGAGGTAGTGTCCAAAGATTCAATGTCCATTTAGAGATAAGATGGCAGAGGGGTAAGAAGCTGTTCCTGAATCGCTGAATGTATGCCTTCAGGCTTCTGTACCTCCTTCCTGATGGTAACAGTGAGAAAAGGGCATACCCTGGATGCTGGAGGTCCTTAATGGACACTGTCTTGCTGAGACACTGCTCCCTGAAGATGTTCTGGGTACTTAGTAGGCTAGTACACAAGATGGAGCTGACTAGATTTACAACCTTCTGCAGCTTCTTTCGGTTCTGTGCAGTTTCCCTTCCGTACCAAGACAATGACGCAGCCTGTCGGTACAACTATGGATGTTTTTGAGTGTATTTGTTGACATGACAAATCTCTTCATAGAACCATAGAACATTACAGTGCAGAAACAGGCCTTTTGGCCCTTCTTGGCTATGCCATACCATTTTTCTGCCTAGTCCCACTGACCTGCACCTGGCCCTTATCCCTCCAAACACCTCTCATCCATGTACCTTCCAAGTTTTTCTTAAATGTTAACAAGTGAGCCCGCATTTACAACTTCATCTGGCAGCTCATTCCACACTCCCACCACTCTGTGTGAAGAAGCCCCCCCCCCCAATGTTCCCTTTAAACTTTTCCCCCTTCACCCTTAACCCATGTCCTCTGGTTTTTTTTCTCCCCTAGCCTCAGTGGAAAAAGCCTGCTTGCATTCACTCTATCTATACCCATCATAATTTTATATATCTCTATCAAGTCTCCCCTCATTCTTCTACACTCCAGGGAATAAAGTCCTAACCTACTCAACCTTTCCCTGTAACTCAGTTTCTCAAGTCCCGGCAACATCCTTGTAAACCTTCTGTGCACTCTAATATCCTTACTAACCTTACTAATATCCTTCTTGTAATTCTGTGACCAAAACTGTGCACAATACTGCAAATTCGGCCTCATCAATGCCTTATACAACCACACCATAACATTCCAACTCTTATACTCAATACTTTGATTTATAAAGGCCAACGTACCAAAAGCGCTCTTTAATACCCTATCTACCTGTGACACCACTTTTAGGGAATTTTGTATCTGTATTCCTAGATCCCTCTGTTCTACTGCACGGTAAATGGTGTCCTACCATTTATCTTGTATGTTCTACCTTGGGTTTTCCTTCCAAAGTGCAATACCTCACACTTGTCTGTATTAAACTCCATCTGCCATTTTTCAGCACATTTTTCCAGCTGGTCCAGATCCCTCTGCAAACTTTGAAAACTTTCTTCACTGTCCACTACACCTCCAATCTTTGTATCATCAGCAAATTTGCTGATCCATTTTACCACATTATCATCCAGATCATTGATATAGATGACAAATAACAATGGATCCAGCACTGATCCCTGTGGCACACAACTAGTCACAGGCCTCCACTCAGAGAAGCAATCCTCCACTACCACTCTCTGACTTCTCCCATTGAGCCAATGTCTAATCTAATTTACTACCTCACCATGTGTACCTAGCAACTGAATCTTCCTAACTAACCTCCCATGCAGGACCTTGTCAAAGGCCTTACTGAAGTCCATGTAGACAACATCCACTGCCTTCCCTTCATCCACTTTCCTAGTAACCTATCACGCACAAAGTCGTGTTGACTCTCCCCTAATAAGTCCCTGTCCATCCAAGTATTTTTAGATCCTATCTCTTAGTACTCCTTCCAATAATATACCTACTACAGACGTCAAACTTACCAGCCTATAATTTCCCGGATTACTTTTTTGAGCCTTCAAACTCCTAATAAAGTATAGCTGCTGTCTTGCCTTATTTATAACTACATCGATATGATGGGACCAGGTTAGATCCTCACAGATGTTGACACCAAGGAACTTGAAGTCACTCTCTCCACTTCTGATCCCTCTATGAGGAGTGGTATGTGTTCCTTCATCTTACCCTTCTTGAAGTCCACAATCAGCTCTTTCGTCTTACTGACGTTGAGTGCCAGGTTGTTGCTGTGGTACCACTCCACTAGTTGGCATATCTCACTCCTGTATGCCCTCTCATCACCACCTGAGATTCTACCAACAATGGTTGTATCATCAGCAAATTTATGATAGTATTTGAGCTATGCCTGGCCATGCAGTCATGGGTATATAGAGAGTAGAGCAGTGGGCTAAGCACACAACCCTGAGGCTTGCTAGTGTTGATCGTCAGCAAGAAGGATATGTTTTATAGAAAGTAATGTCTTGCAGACCCTGCCAGAGTTGCTGTGTATCTGATCTTGCCTCTAACCTCATTTGAAATGGTCTCTTCACCCTTGAAATAGCCCTCTGCAAATCATACCTGGTTTTCTGGTACAGGCCTGGGTTGCCAGACTTGAATGCCACAGATCTAGCCTTCAGCAGACAACATACCTCCTGGTTCATCCACGGCTTTTGGTTTGGGAATGTACAGTAAATACACCACATCTGGATGATGGGGTGGTAAATTGGATTAGTAAGTATGCAGATGATACTAAGGTAGGTGGTGTTGTGGATAATGAAGTAGGTTTTCAAAGTTTGCAGAGAGATTTAGGTGAGTTAGAAGAGTGGGCTGAGTGATGGCAGATGGAGTTTAATGCTGATAAGTGTAAGTGCTGCAATTTGGTAGGACTAATCCAAATAGGACATACATGGTAAATGGTAGGGCATTGAAGAATGCAGTAGAACAGAGTGATCTAGGAATAATGGTGCATAGTTCCCTGAAGGTGGAATCTCATGTGGATAGGGTGGTGAAGAAAGCTTTTGGTATGTTGGCCTTTATAAATCAGAGCACTGAGTATAGGAGTTGGGATGTAATGTTAAAATTGTACAAGGCATTAGCAAGGCCAAATTTGGAGTATTGTGTACAGTTCTGGTCACCAAATTATAGGAAAGATGTCAACAAAATAGAGAGAGTAACAGAAGATTTACTAGAATGTTGCCTGGGTTTCAGCACTTAAGTTACAAGGAAAGATTGACTAAGTTAGGTCTTCATTCTTTGGAGCGTAGAAGGTTGAGGGGGAACTTGATAGAGGTATTTAAAATTATGAGTGGGTTAGATAGAGTTGACGTGGATAGGCTTTTTCCATTGAGAGTAGGGGAGATTCAAACAAGGGGACATGAGTTAAGAGTTAGGGGGCAAAAGTTTAAGGGTAACATGAGAGGGAACTTCTTTACTCAGAGAGTGGTAGCTGTGTGGAATGAGGTTCCAGTAGAAGTGGTAGAGGCAGGTTCGGTATTGTCATTTAAAGCAAAATTGGATCGGTATATGGACAGGAAAGGAACGGAGGGTTATGGGCTGAGTGTGGGTCAGTGGGACTAGGTGAGAGTAAGTGCTCGGCATGGACTAGAAGGGCCGAAATGGCCTGTTTCAGTGCTGTAATTCTTATATATGGTCTTTATGGGCACACATTCACCCACACAGGTTTTAATGAAGTCGGTAACAACTGCAGCATACTCATCCAGGTTCAAAGATGAATCCCTGAATACAGTCCAGTCAACTGATTCAAAGCAGTTAAAATCCCCTGCTATATTAACCTTACATTTCTTAAAATAGTCTGCGATCTCCTTATAAATTTGTTCCTCTAAGTCCCTCAGAAGTCTACCTAAGTCTATCCCTTTGGTAGTCTATAATATAACCCCATTAACATGGTCAAATCTTCCTTATTTTTCAGTTACTCCTATAACGCCTCACGAGTCAAGTTCTCCAGTCTGTCCTGACTGCACACTGCCATGACATTTTCCCTGACTGATATCGCCACCTCTCTTCCTTTAATCTCTTCTGCTCCATCACATCTGAAACAATGGAACCCCAGGATATTGAGCTGCCAGTCCTGGCCCTCCCGCAACCAAGTCTCAATGATGGCTACATCATAATTCCAGGTGTTGATCCATGCCCTGAGCTCATCCACCTTTCCTGTGATACTTCTTGCATTGAATTATACGCAGCTCAGGATACTAATCACACAAAGCTCAACCTTTTGATTCCTGACTTTGTCTGAGGTCTTACCTACATCTGCCACCCACAACCTCTCCACTAATTGTTCTGACGTTAGGGTTCCCACCCCCCACAATTTTAGTTTAAACTGCACTGTGCAGTATTAACAAATCTACCTTCTAGGATATTAGTCCCCCTCCAATTCAGTTGCAAACTGTCCCTTCTTTATGGGTCTCACCTCCTCTAGAAGAGAGCCCAATGATCCAAAAATCTTAGCCCTCCCTCATACACCAACTCCTTAGCCATGAGTTAAACTGTATAATCTTCCTGTTTCTGGCCTCAGTAGCACATGGCACGGCAGCAATCCTGAGATCACAACCTGGAGGTCCTGGCCTTTAACTTGGCACCTAACTCCCTGAACTCTCTATGCAGAACCTTGTCACTTGTCCTACCCATGTCATTGGTACCCTCATAGACCATAACGGTTCACCCTCCCACTTAAGATGCGAGACCCACTGAGATATCCCGGACGCTGGCACCTGGGAGGCAACGTACCATCCAGGAATCTCCTGTCCGTTCCCTTAACTAATGAATCCCATATCACCACAGAGTACCTCTTCTCCCCCTTCTGAGTCACAGAGCCACATTCAGTGCCAGCGATCAGACCACTGTGAACTTCCTCTGTTAGGTCAAACCGCTACGGCCTCCAATAGTATTGAAAGTAATATGCTTGTTGTTCGGGGGATGGCGACAGGGTTATTCTGCATTGGCTGCTTAACCCATTTGCTCTTCCTGAATGTTCACCCAGTTTCCTGTGTTCTGAATTGTGGGTGTAACTGACTCTCTATATGTCCTATCTATTATCTATTAGTGGTCAGGGAACTGGAGGTCTCCCTGCCTTCCCACATCCCACAGGAGGAGTTTGTATCATCTCGATTCAAACTTAGAGCCCCAGATTCTGACCCAAAGTGCCAGCCTCCATTCAGGAGGTTTGAAACCTGCACGTCCTGTTGCAGAGCCATGAATGCTGGTTTCTTTCCATGGATAATTTGGGTGCGAGATTACAAACCACGAGCTCTGTGAAAACAACAAGTCAGTAATTTGAAAGGAGCTCTTCAGATGTGGAATCCCAGTGCTGATTAAAATCATTGCATTGTTAACAAGCAGAGGTTTATTCAACCCTGGAATATGCATACATCAAAAATGCATACATCAGGATGCTCTTTATCAACTACAGTTCAGCACTCAATACCATCATTCCCTCAAAACTAATCAAAAAGCTCCAAGATCTTGATCTCAATACCTCCTTGTGCAATTGGATCCTCAATTTCCTCACTTGCAGACCCCAGTCAGTTCAGATTGGCAACAACATCTCCTCAACAATCTCCATCAGCACAGTTGCATCACAAGGCTGTGTGCTTAGCCCCCTGCCCTACTCACTTTTTACTTCTGACTGTGTAGCTAAGCACAGCTCCACTGCCATTTTCAAGTTTGCTGATGACACCACTGTCATAGGCAAAATCAAAGGTGATGATGAATCAGCTTTTGGAAGGAGTTTGAATATCTGGCTGAGTGGTGACATAACAATGACCTCTCACTCAAGTTTGGCAAGAACAAGGAGCTGATTATAGACTTTAGGAAAAGGGAACCAGAGGTCCATGAGACAGTCTTCATTGGAGGATCAGAGGTGGAGAGGATCAGCAACTTTAAATTCCTCAGCGTTATTTTTTCAGAGGACCAGTCCTGAGCCCAGCACGTAAGTGCAATCATGAAGAAAGCATGGCAGTGCCTCCACTTCCTTAAGAGTTCACGGAGATTCAGCGTGACGTCTAAAACTTTGACAATCTTTTATAAGTGTGTATTGGAAAGTATATTGACTGGCTGATTCGCACCCTGTTATGGAAACACCAATGCCCTTGAATGGAAAATCCTACAAGAATTAGTGGATTTGGCCCAGTCAGTCACGGGTAAACCCCTCCCAACCATTGAGCACATCTACATGAAACGTTGTTACAGGAAAGCAGCATCCATCACCAGGGACCCCTACCACCCAGGACAAGCTCTCTTCTCACTGCTGCCATCAGGAAGAAGGTACAAGAGCTTCAGAACTCACACCCCCAGGTTTAGGAACAGTTATTATCTTTCAACCATCAGGCTCTTGATCCAAAGAGGAAAATTTCACTCAACTTCACTTGCCCCAACAATGAACTGTTTCCACAACTAATGGACTCACTTTCAAGGACTCTTCATTTCATGTTCTTGATATTTATTGCTTATTTATTTATTATTGTTTATTTTGTATTTGCATAGTGTGTTGTCTTTTGCACTCTGTTTGAACGCCCTAGTTGGGCAGTCTTTCACTGATTTTATTATCAGATTTGTTGAGAATGCCTGCAAGAAAATGAATCTCACTGTTGTATATAGTGACATGTGTACTTTGATAATAAATTTATGTTGAAGTTTGAGATTGTACTTTCTTTACTTGGAACCACTGTTGCCCCCACACTACCCACCGCCCATCCCAGGCTCTGACCTTGCTAGATCAAAACTTTTCAAGTGCTTCACACATCTCGTCTGCTTTGAGACCTGGTGCTTGTTTTGTAATAGTTTGTCCATTTAGTCAGGCTCCTTTCCATACCTTGCCACTCACCCTGCTTGCAATTATGTGCATGTGTAAGTTGAAAGTTGGCTGCTGGGGGAGGTGGGGAGGGTCCAGGAGTTATAGCTGCCCAACTGGCATCCAATCTCAAAAACAGCATGCAGAGCATACTTAGGGGTAATACTTTTACTATTTGAAGGCTTCCTCAAGTTTTTTCTTGAGGTATGCCTGGAAAGCACATGAAAATGCAGGTCCTCATGCAAAGCGTGATAACAAAGTCCTGACGAAGGGTCTCAGCCTGAAACGTCGACAGTGCTTCTCCTTATAGATGCTGCCTGGCTTGCTGTGTTCCACCAGCATTTTTTGTGTGTTGTAACAAAGTGTGGGCTGAACTGAGCAGTTTTTTAGCCTTAATTTTTAAACCCAGAAATTTGAACACATTCTGTGGATTGACATTCCTGTAACATATCAGGAGGTGGTTCCCTGTGGAATGTGGCATTAAATCATGGAGTTTAACATCCAAATTAATGCCATGGTTAATTTCACTTTAGAACCCAGAATACCTGCTCCTTGCCTTATTGTTTGTGGAATAATGCTGTGTGCTCCCTCAGCTGTTTGTCCACATTGTTACAGTCGTTTGCTGAAGTATATAGCAGTGGGATCATCTCGGATAATTCATTCTGAAGATGGCACACCTGATGGAGCAACATTCCCTCAGCTCAGCACTGAATTTCATAAGTCTCTGGATTGGATGTTCATCAGCTAATCTCTGCTTCAGCAGTGTGTGTCACAAAAGGTATAAGAGCTGACTAGTACACTGGACATACACAAAGTTCTGTTTGTGACAGGGATCTGAAGTTGCTTGACTGAAGAAAATGGTTTGGGTATTCTAGAGTTCTGTATCACTGTAACATTCGCTATACCTCTCTGTGGTATAAGAGTATATCTGAGTGATAGAAGCATTCTGTCAATTCTTTCCTTGTCCCAACATTGGTCTGGTTTGTGACCTGAATACGTGGACACTTTATTCAAATGGCCACACTCTGACCGGCTATTTTTTAACCTCGGGTGAGGAACAGATGGCTGATAAATGAAAGGCTGGGGATTGGGGTGGGCCTTGGGTGGAAATTAATTGAGTGAAAGTGGAAGGAATATTGGGGTTGGGCAGAAGAGGCTTTTTATGTAAGGAATTATGATTGAGATAAGGCAAGAGGAGTGTTGGGGATGGTGAGGTTTAAGATGTGAGGGGAGAGATTTTATAGGAACCTGAAGGGGTGGTTTTTCACCCAGATGGTGTCATAGAACGACTTACAAGAGGAAGTGATGGAGGCAGACACAGGCACATTTAGGAAATTTTAAAGATGTTTGCACTTTTGAAGGTGCGAATAGGAACATGGGCAAATGGAGTTTGGAGCCGGGAATGGTGGTTGTCACAAAGCAGTAGAGCTGAAGACCCATTTGCTGGTTGTGTGCATTACGATTGTGAAGTGCAATAGAATGGTGAGAGAAGCATGGGCTGAATTGGCTCAGCGTCTGATGTTCCTGGCCTAGTGTGAGGTCTTGTTCTGTGAGTCGGCTAGTGTGGTATACTGCGTCCGGTGCTCCCGGTGTGGCCTTTTATATATTGGTGAGACCCGACGCAGACTGGGAGACTGTTTCGCTGAACACCTACGCTCAGTCCGCCAGAAAAAGCAGGATCTCCCAGTGGCCACACATTTCAATTCCACGTCCCATTCCCATTCTGATATGTCTATCCATGGCCGCCTCTATTGTCAAAATGCATCCAAACTCAGGTTGGAGGAACAACACCTTATATACCGGCTGGGTAGCCTCCAACCTGATGGCATGAACATTGACTTCTCTAACTTCCGTTAATGCCCCTCCTCCCCTTCTTACCCCATCCCTGACATATTTAGTCGTTTGACTGTTCTCCATCTCCCTCTGGTGTTCCCCCTACCTCCTTTCTTTCTCCTGAGGCCTCCCGTCCCATGATCCTTTCCCTTCTCCAGCTCTGTATCACTTTCACCAATCACCTTTCCAGCTCTTAGCTTCATCCCACCCCCTCTGGTCTTCTCCTATCATTTCGCATTTCCCCCTTCCCCCCACTACTTTCAAATCTCTTACCATCTTTCCTTTCGGTTAGTCCTGACGAAGGGTCTCGGCCCGAAACATCAACAGCGCTTCTCCCTATAGATGCTGCCTGGCCTGCTGTGTTCCACCAGCATTTTGTGTGTTGTTTGAATTTCCAGCATCTGCAGATTTCCTCGTGTTTGCTCTTGTTCTGTACTTGTAGTTTTATCTAAATGAAAACTAATTATCTCTCTTTCAGCTTTCAGACCTGAATCATTTACACTGTTTTCCTTTCAACAGCTGAATATTTCTAACTTTTACTATGTAAAATTACCCATTGGGTTGTATCCCTTCTGCACACTGAACTCGCTCAAACGGCCTCTTTGACCAACTATTTGGTCACTAATTTTAATCCAGAGCTTTGGATGTCGTAACTGTTGACTCTGTTGTGTTATAGAGCTGAGTATAAATGCCGGTGTGTGTTATGGTGTTTTGCAGCTGTTGATGACTGTGCACTGGGCCAGGCTGCAGATGCTGACACCCTAACCACCCGCGAGGAGGAGCTGCACAAAGCACGAATGAGTGCCAAGGCCAAGAGGAAGCTGAGGAAGAGTTCATCACACGACTCCGGATCTGGTCGTGAATTCCTTTCTGAGAGTATGGAAACCGGTGGTAACAAAGGCAAGATGGGGGACAAGAAGTCCCGATCAGGAAAGGGTCGAGGTTTGCCGAAGAAAGGTAATTGGGAGCAGGGGATTGGGGTGTTCAAGACTAAGAAGAGGTCTATTGGGAGCAGGGCTAGAGGGTGTTCAAGACAGGCTAAGCCTATTGGGAGCAGGGGCAGAGGGTGTTGAAGACTGAGGGGAAGTCAATTGGGAGCAGGTGTTTGGGGTGTTGAAGATGGGAGGGGTAATGGGAGCAGGGGATTGGGGTGTTAAACACTGAGGGGAGGTCTCCTATTTGTCTTTGCGTATTCCTTTTCCCCATTTGCTTTCTTGATGCTACTCGAGAGTTACCCTGCTGTCTTGTTCAAAGGTTCATTTATTATCAAAGTATACAAGTCTGAAATTCTTCAATTCTCCAGGTGGCCATGAAACCAAGAAAGAAAAGAAAGCATGATCATCAATCCCCAAATCCCTCCTCCCTGCTAAAAAAATGAACAAAAACAGAACAGGCACATCAACCCCCACATTCCTTCTGTACAAAAACAGAGCAAAACATTCCAGGCATATCAACTTCCGATTCCCTCCTCCTGCACAAAAAAAATGAACAAAATCGATCAGGCACATCAACCCCAATATCTTTACCCACACAAAAAAACAAACAAATTAGATTGGGCACATTGACCCCCCCACAAATCCCCTCCCTGCACAAAAAACCAAGAAGATCAAGCGAAAAAACACAGAATATAAAAACTGAAGACGGGGGGGGGGAGAGTCTACAGTCCGAGTCCACATCCAAATGCTGAAAAAACCTGGGAACGTTGCGGTGTAGAACAACCAATCTAAAGGCAAGCAGCTAGCATCTACCCTCTGCACTCACTTAAATGCTCAATTTCCCTCGTTACTTTAATCGACAAACAGTGGAAGTTATAACTGATGAAATGGAGCCAAAAGTTGGCTTCTGACTAGTCCTGCAGTCTTCCAGCTACAAGGAAACTGCAGAGTGCTGGAACACCCAAACAATCTCCAAATTCCACACTCATCTTGATGTTTCAATCGCCTCCATCACCATAATCAGCAAAATTAGGTCAAACATCAGCTCATGTGCCATCTTTCAGCCTTCTCGCCACAAGGTTCGCTCACCCTGCCTCTGCCTCCCGGAATATTCTTGGAGACTACAGAGCGTGAAGCACCCAAACAAACTCTGAACAGCAAAACATGGACTTCAACAGTTTCAGAATCACATTGAAGAAAAGAAACTCATGTAAAAGTCATAAAAGTGAAAAAGATGGTTTCATGATCTAACCAGAAGATATCAACCAAAGGAGTGTTGTATGCAAGCACCATCTTGACTGTCATTGCTTTAGCTTTTATTACAATGAACATAGAGTGCCTATAAAAAGTATTCACCTCCGTGGGTCAGCCCACAGAAGGCTGCTGGACCAGACAATATTCCAGGTAAAGTGCTTAGAGGATGTGCAGACCAGCTAGCAGTGTTCTCACTGACTTCGTGAGAAATTTATTAACCCATCCCTCCACTTCCTCATCCAAGTCATTTATAAAAATCACGAAGAGTAGGGGTGCAAGGACAGATCCCTGAGGCACACCACTGATCACTGACCTCCATACAGGATAAAATCTGTCTACAACCACTCTTTGCCTTTTGTGGGCAAGCCAGTTCTGGATCCATAAAGCAATGACCCTTTGGATCCCATGCCTCCTTACTTTCTCAATAAGCTTTGCATGAGGGACCTAATCAACTACCTTGCTAAAATCCATATATACTACATCTACGGCTCTACCTTCATCAATGTGTTCAGTCACATCCTCAAAAAATTAAATTAGGCTCGTAAGGCACAATCTGCCCTTGACAAAGCTATGCTGACTATACCTAATCACATTATGACTCTCCAAATGTTCATAAATCCTGCCTCTCAGGATCTTCTCCATCAACTTAACAACTCACTGGTCTATAATTTCCTGGGCTATGTCTACTCCCTTTCTTCAATAAGGGAACAACATTCAAAACCCTCCAACTCTCCAGAACCTCTTCCATCCCCATTGGTGATGCAAAGATCATCGCCCAGGCTCAGCAATCTCCTCCCTCACCTCCCACAGTTGCCTGTGGTATGTCTTGTCCGGTCCCGATGACTTATCCAATTTGATGCTTTCCAAAAGCTCCAGCACATCCTCTTCTTTAATACTTACATGCTCAAGCTTTTCAGTCCATTGTCAGTCATCCCTACAATGGCCATGATCCTTTTCTGTACTGAACACTGAAAGAAAGTACTCATTAAGTACCTCTGCTATCTCTTCCGGTTCCATACACACTTTTCCACTGTCACACTTGATTGGTCCTATTCTCTTACACCTTATCCTCTTACTCTTCACATACTTGTAGAATGTCTTGGGGTTTTCCTTCTTATGGCCTCTTCTGGCTTTCCTAATTTCATTCTTAAGCTCCTTCCTTCTAGCCTTATAATCTTCTAGATCTCTATCATTACCTAGTTTTTTGAACCTTTCATAAGCTTTTCTTCTTGACTAGATTTACAACAGCCTTTGTACAGCACGGTTCCTGCACCCAACCATCCTTTCCCTGTCTCATTGGAACGTACCTATGCAGAACTCCACGCCAATATCCCCTGAACATTTGTCACATTTCTTCCATACATTTCCCTGAGAACATCTGTTCCCAATTTATGCTTCCAAGTTCCTGCCTGATAGCCTCAGATTTCCCCTTGCTCCAATTAAATACTTTCCCACCTTGTCTGTTCCTATCCCTCTCCAATGCTATGGTAAAAGAGATACAATTGTGATCACTATCTCCAAAATGCTCTCCCACTGACAGATCAGAACTCTAGATCAAGAAATTTCACCCCATCTAAACCCCAGGTGTAATAATAACAAGGTGGTTGTGGTGGGAGATTTTAATTTCCCAAATATTGATTGGCATCTCTCTGGAGCAAGGGAAATGGTGCAGAAGATTTACAAGGATGTTGCCTGGATTGGGGAGCATGCCTTATGAGAATAGGTTGAATGAACTCGGCCTTTTCTCCTTGGAGCGACAGAGGATGAGAGGTGACCTGATAGAGGTGTACAAGATAATGAGAGGCATTGATCGTGTGGATAGTCAGAGGCTTTTTCCCAGGGCTGAAATGGCTGGCACGAGAGGGCACAGTTTTAAGGCGCTTGGAAGTACATACAGAGGAGATGTCAGGGGTAAGTTTTTTTGTGCAGAGAGTGGTGAGAGCATGGAATGGGCTGCCAGTGACGGTGTTGGAGGCGGAAGTGATAAGGTCTTTTAAGAAACTCCTGGATAGGTTCATAGGAGCTTGGAAAAATAGAGGGCTATGGGTAACCCTAAGTAATTTCTAAGATACGGACATGTTTGGTACAGCCTTGTGGGCTGAAGGGCCTGTATTGTGCTGTAGGTTATCTATGTTTTTATGTTAAGCCCCTTCCTCTAGGGAGATGCCAATCGATATTTGGGAAATTAAAATCTCCCACCACGAAAACCCTGTTATTATTGCACCTTCGCAGAATCTATCTCCCTATCTGCTCTTCGATGTCCCTGTTATTATTGGGTGGTCTATAAAAACACCCAGTGGAGTTATTGACCCCTTCCTGTTCCTAACCCCCACCCACAAGACTCCATAGAGAATCCCTCCATGACTCCCTCCTTTTCTGCAGCTGTGATACTAACTCTGATTAGCAGTGCTACGCCCCTACCTCTTTTGCCTCAGTAAAGGGGAGAAGTAATGGGTAAAAGGGGTGGAAAGTGCTCAGATCAGCTATGATCTTGCTGAATGTTCATGTAGACTCAAAGGGTTGAATGGCGTTCTCCTGCTCCTGCCTCTTAATTTTGCTGTCTGTCAGGAAGTGGCTCCGTTTCACTGTGTGAGCACATCTGATCAAGGCCTTTTGTGTGTCACAGGAGGCGCTGGTGGCAAAGGTGTGTGGGGCGCTGCAGCCCAGGTGTATGATGTGGAACAGCCAGACATCCATGACCCCAACTATGACGACGACAAGCAGGTATTGATGGGTCAGGTCTGAATCCAGATAGTCAAGTGCAGTCTGCCAGAAATGCATGCGATTTAGGGACGTATGGAGTAATTTTAATCTCCAGCATATCACTACATATTTTATTGCTTTGTAATGGTGATATGGGATTGTTTTTATACATTACTACTGCTTTCATCATGTGGTCACTTGTATTATCCCTTGGGTTTATTGTGGGATATGGTTGTAATTCTCTGGATTATTAATCAATTTCTGTAACAAAGGTTGAAGGTTAGGGAACACTAAATGCATGTTGGCATTTGTATGTTAATTGTGTGTGTAGTATGTTGTGTTTGTGTGTGGACACAGGTTAGACATCTCAGAGCTGTAACAACTAAAGGATTGTACACAGCAAGGTGAAAATGTGCTGTGAAAGTTACTCTGTGTTACTGTGCATACCTAATCATTTTCACACGTACACACAAACCCTACATCGGATGCCCAAGATATGCTTCAGCACAGCCACTGCATAAGTATCAGATTAGTGTGATTTTTGATGACATCAAAAATTTTGATGGTGAGGAACAGAATGCTGAGTCTCTAGACCACATAGCAGAGCCCATCAAGGGAGGTTGGGAATGTCTCTTTCTACACAGCATACACATTTACTGTAATTTAATTATATTTAAAGATACAGTGCCGAACAGGCCCCACTGAACCACATTGTCCATTAACCCAGGCGTAATCACAGGACAATTTACAGTAATCAATTGGACTGTGAGAGGAAACCACAGTACCTGGAGGAAACACACGCACCCACAGAAAGGAACATACATACTTGTTTACAGAAAATGCCAGAATTGAACTCCAAACTCCAAGGCCCTGAGCTGTAATAGCATCACGCAAACAACATATTATGACTTCCTGGATTTATTTTGTTGATACAATACCCATTTAATTTGTTAGCTATTTTTGCACCTGCCCATTCATTAGATACTTTATCTTTTTTTTAAACTGAAGAAATAATTTCACTTCCCTACTATAGGAATTGTTATGTGTGTATCCATTTTACTTTACAGTTTCCTCAATGTTGCCAGATAGTTCACTCTATTTTCTATAATTAATATGTACCTGCCTTCATGCACAGTCTTAAAATTTGAGTTGGGCTGTTCTGGAATGAAATTGGAATTGTTGCCCACGAACACAGGAGAAAAAAAATCCCAATCGTTCTCTTAAGGAATGTGAGTCCTCAGAAGCAGTTTTATGGTATAGATCGACCTTTCTTCATTGAAAGAGGTTGTTTAGGTCAATCGAGTCTATGCTCTTTCAAAGGGAAATCCCACTTTCCCCCACTAGATTTCTTTCCCTGTAAACTGTTTTCCCCAAATTCCTGACAACTACTTGTGGATTTTACCACCTATGTACACCTATAGTAATTTACAGTGGCCAAGCAACCTGCACATCTTTTATATGTGGGAGGAGAAATTGGAGGAAACATAGGAAACAAAGTCACGGGAAGCATACAATCCCTCCCCCCCCCCCCCCCCACAGATAGCATCTAAGGTGAAGATTGAATCTAGGTTTCTGGAACAGGGAGACAGCAGCTTTACCAGCTATGCCATGAATCAAAGTGGCTGAGCAGGAAGGAGGAGCGGAGTGGCCAGGGTTCCGACACTGTGGCAGATTTCTTACGTATTCCATTGACGAATCTCTGAGGTTGTCAGTGACTGATGTCTGTTTTGTTGTAGGGGAAAACTGTATACCAAACGGTTGTTCCTGAACTGGACGACAGTGAGTTTGAAAGGGCAGTGACCCCAATCATTCAGGAGTACCTTCAGCATGGAGATACCAAGGAGGTTGCCGTAAGTGAGATTCCTAGCACTTCTCTTGCATTGAATCTCAGTGAAGTAAAGGTGAGGGATCTGATAACTGAGTCAGAATCTTGTCTGTGGAGCATGCAGCCATTGTTAATAAGCCAAACTAAAATGTAGATACTGTGGCTTCCGGTTTATTGGGACACAATGCCACATAATTGAGCAGGATACTGTTGCCGAACAGTTTCTAACTAGTGTCAGTCGCATGCACGTGTGCTTCAAGCAAACAGTTTTTGAAAATCATCAGTTATGTGTGTTTGTGTTCAAAAAGCAGTGATTTTTGTCACTGATACTTGGTGAGAAATGCTACAGTTAGCAAAATAGGACTAGTAGAGAACAGTGTTAAAGGTTTACTGGAATGTGGGGAGAGTGATCGGGGAGGAAATGGTTGTTTAGTTTTTTAAGGGCGACGGGACTGGAAAGACAACTTTAGGCAGTCAAGTGATTGGACAATGAGGGACAGTAAATCCTGAAAATGGCAGTAATGCAGCAGTGTGGATGCCAACTACTGTAAAAACTCAAGGAAGAAGAAGAAGTTGGTGAGAAATATGCAGTAAGACAATTCAGAACTGTTTTGCTCACTACAGTTTCAAGCATTCTGGCTTGGGGATGCCAGAAACAGCTGGGAGTGAAAATGAAAATATTTCACTACTTCAACAAATTAGAAACTATGAAGAATTTAAAGGTATTGACAATCGTCTTGAATGTTACAATGAAAATGAAAATTTGGATATAATCGTTGACAGCTTTGTATGAAGGCATTCCATTATCTGCATGCAGTATCTGCACTGATTTTGTTAATTTACAGTCAAAAGAACATGACCTGGACAGACTCCTCCATCTGAAGTACTATTGGTAGTGTTCTAATTTGTTCTCTATTTCACTTAACTACATAATTTGTTACTCAGTTAAATGGTAGTTCATCTTTTTTAATACCTTTTTTAACTGTTTCCATGAAACCTAGGCTAATTGGGGCAGCTGCTTAATTGGATCAAAATGTACTAGTCCAGTGTGTCCCAAATAACTAGAATCCTGATTTTTTAACAAGAAATTAAAATAATGAGTAAGAGTTTAAAGTTGTGCAAAAACATATAAATTAGTTTTTTATTTTCTTTTGTACTGAGATACAGTAAAAAATCTTAGTTTTGTAAACCATCCAAACTGATCATTTCATAGCAATAACAGAAGATAGTGTTACTGAGAAGGTGCAGCACAAACAAACGGTCAGACACAAGGCCATGATAAGGTAGATGGTGAGGTCCAGAGTTCAGACGTGCATTCAGTAGTCACGTAACAGCAGAGTAGAAGCTGTCCTCGAGCGTTGTCCAGTGTGTTTTCAAGTTTGTTTATCTTCTACTTGGTGGAAGTGGGGGAGAAGAGACTATGTCCACAGTAGGAAAGGTCTTTGCTTATGTCGGCTGTTTTACCGAGGCTGAGAGTAGTGTAAACAGAAGTCCATGAGAGGCTACACAGTTGTCTGAAGATGTGACTAAATCCAGCCCCATTACTAACCAGCAGGTATGAGCTGGCCCTGGCATAATATTGACTCAACTGCTCACAGGTCTACTTTTAGAGAGCCATGACCAGATGCCACGGTTGCATAATTGTTATTGCAACACCATTACAGCGTAAGGCATTGGAGTTCAAAGTTCAATCCCAGTGTTCTCTGTAAGGTGTTTGTACATCCTACCTGTAGAATGCGTTTTCTCCGGGTGTTCCAGTTTCTGCCCACATTCCAAACACGTACCAGTTAGTAGGTTAATTGATCATTGTAAGCTGTCAAGTTATATTGTGGATTGTGGTGTCACAACTCGAGGGGTCGAGAGGGCCTTTTCTACACTGTATCTGTAAATAAATTAAAATGTATTAGCGCACTGGTTCTGAAGTCACCAGCAGGTCCAGCATTGCTCGTCATCGGCTATCTTGAGAAGGCAGTGTTAGGATCAAGAGATAGTTAGAATTTCCAGGGCTGATCTAATTCCTGTGACTTCAGCTCCATATAGATGTTGCCAAATTTTGACTATCTTTATTGGGTGAGGATAATCTGTTTGATTTTTAATAAATCAAGCACTGATGTGAAAGCCTTCTGCTTCCAGTTCTTGAGCTATGATGATGGGATTCAAACTTATTTTCTCTAGGTTAATGATCCCAGTTACTTGCACTGCTCCAAGCTCCCTTAGCTAATGGTGGCTAAGAAGGATTTGATATACTTTATTTAGCTGTTAGCTGAGTGAGGAAGGAGCTCTCACACATGGACATAAAAAGGATTTACAGATTGCATGGTAGGTTCCAAGGTTTGCTTACTGGTTTGCCTTTTGACTTTCCATTTCCTGGTCTTTGACATCAGAGAAAAAGTCTGTTGTGGGCTGGTAGTGATAGCATAATCCAGGAGGAGTGAAAGGAAAAGCAAAGGCCAAGGAGAGATAGCACCAAGTTGGGCTTTGGGTCGCTGGAGTTTGTTGATATTCCCTTGCTCTTCGCAAGTGGTCAGTGGTCAATGCCTAATGTGCATTGAAAGCAGGACAACCTCACCTACAGCTGTGAGTTTGCACATGCCCCACCATTGTTTTATGACATCCCCAGAGCTCTCAACATGGGCCCCATGTTGTGCCCTGTGTTTGTTCAGGTGGACGGAGTTAGAGCGTGGGGTGGAAGAAGTGTTTAATAGTACTGGTTGACACTGCTGTGGTGTTGAGGATGGGGAGAATGTGAGAGATTTTCTTTAATGATGTTTCTCTGGTTTTCTAGACGTTACTGCACCAGATGAACCTGGGCAACAAGAAGAGCAAGCTCCCATTGTTGTCGGTGACCATGTCACTCGAGGGAAAGTCCAGCCACCGGGAGCTGATCTCCCAGCTCCTTGCTGATCTCAACGGCAAGCAGTTGTTGGCTGAGGACATGGTCAAGGCTTTTGACCAGCTCCTGCATGAATTACCCGACCTTATCCTGGACACTCCCGAAGCACCTCAGGTATGTGGCAGTGACTGGGTTCCTCTATTAGGGGTGACATTTTGGCAACATTTCCATCCCTGCCTGTAAACCCCAGATGAGTGTAGGAGGCAGGGCTGCTGGAGGTCCTGAAACAGAGTCTCCACCAAGAGATGCTGCCAAAACTACCAAGCTCCTTCAGTGGTTTGTTTCAGTCCAGATTCCTTGACCTCATCCACACTGGCAAACTTCCCTGTGTCTGCCAGAAAGAGCAGTGAGCAGTGAGGGATAGGGAGTGCAGAGTGGAGGGAGTCAGTAAAAACTCCAAAACACAGATCAGTTGGTTTTTGATAGGCATACGAATGGGTGGTAAGGAAAGCAGTACAGGTGGAGCCAGCACAGAGACAGCTGTAAATTGAACTCTGAGTCAGGGTAGCACAGTGGCTCAGCTGGTTGAGATGCTGCCTCACAGTGTCAGAGTTATGGGTTCAGTCATGACCTCGGGTGCTGTCTTCCTGTAAGTGTGTGGGTTTCTTGTCACATCTCAAAGTCTTGGTGGTCAGTAGATTAATTGCTCACCTTAAATTGCTCCCAGTGTGCAGGGGTATGGTAGAATCTGCGTTTGGGGAGGGGTGGGGGTTGGGATGATAATACATCCATGCCATTGATGTCTAGCATAGAATCAATGGACCAAAAGGACTATTTCTATGCTGTGTAGCTATCAACTGGTGGGACTCACATTTGCTGCCGTGAGGTTAGTTATGGCTGGAATTAACTCCTGCCTGAGCAAGGACTTGGACATACTGCAATACTGCAACAGCAGACACAGTCTCACTTGGCTTTGGAGCACCTAGCTAACGGCAAGACATACGTCGGATTACAGCTTGGATTTTTAGCCTCTGTACCTCCCCCTGCCACTGGATCTTTGACTTCTTCATCAGGAGACCATAGCCAGTGTGGATCAATATTAACATCTCCTCTTTGCTGACATCCACATCACACACTTCGAGCCTGTGTGCTTAGCCCTTTGCTATACTCACTCTGCACACATGACTGTGTGGTTAGGCACTGCTCCATCCAACGGCATGACACCAGTGGTGTTGGGAGGGTTTCAGAGTAGGTGTACAGGAATGAGATCGATCTCAGTTGAGTGGTTTTGCAATAGCAACCTCCTACTCAAAGTCAACTAGACTTGAGGAAGAGGAAGCACACGCCAGTCCTTACCGAGGGGTCAGCAGTTAGCAGCTTCAAGTCGGTGAGTGACAACATCTCAGAGGATCTATCCTGAACCCAAGACATCGATGCAACGTTGATAAGCTACGCCAGACTCTATACTTCAATACGAGTTTGTGTATAGTGGAGAACATTCTGACTGGTTGCATGGCGGCCTAGTATGAAATCTCCAATGCACAGAATCGCAAGAGGCTGCAAAGGGTCATCGACTGAGTCAGTTGCACCATTGACACTCGCTATCATCGAGGACAAAAAGCACAGTGTCTGAGCAAATCAGCTTTGATCATTAAGGACCTTCACCATCTGGGATGTGTCCCTTTCTCATTTCTGTCATCAGAAGGAAGTACAGGAATTTGAAGACCCACACTCAGCAATTTAGGAACAGTTCATTCTCCCTCTGCCATCAGAGTTCTGAAGGGTCCGTTAACGCCAGGCGTTAGGGGGATTTCAACATGCAGGTGAACTGGGAGAATCAGGTTGGTGCTGGACCCCAGGATAGGGAGTTTGTAGAGTGCCTAAGGGATGCCTTCTTGGAACAGCTTGTATGAGAGCTGACCAGGGACAAGGCTATTCGGGATTTAGTGTTATGTAATGAACAGGATTTGATAAGCGATCTTGGAAGTAAAGGAGCCATTAGGAGGTAGTGATCATAATATGATAAGTTTTTATCTGCAACTTGAGAAGGATAAGGGCAGCTCGGAGGTGTCAATGTTGCAGTTGAACAAAGGAGACTATGGAGCCATGAGGGAGGAGCTGGCCAAAGTTAACTGGATGGATATCCTAGCAGAAAAGACAGTGGAACAGCAATGGCAGGTATTCTTGGGAATAATGCACAAGGTGCAAAATCAGTTCATCCCCCGGAGAAGGAAGGATTCAAAGGGGGGAAAGGGGCCTCAGTGGTTGACAAAGGAAGTCAGAGATTGCATAGCATTAAAAAAAAAGGAAGTATGCCAGAGCTAAGGTGAGTGGGAGGACAGATGATTGGGAAATTTTTAAGGAACAACAGAACTTAACTAAAAAGGCAATACGGGGAGAAAAAATGAGGTACGAACGCAAGCTAGCCAGGAATATAAAGGAGGATAGCAAAAGCTTTTTTAGGTATGTGAAGAGAAAGAAGATAGTTAAGAACAATGTTGGGCCCTTGAAGAATGAATTGGGTGAAATTGTTATGGGAAATAGAGAAATGGCAGAAGAATTTAATAAGTACTTTAGATCTGTCTTCACTAAGGAAGACACAAGCAATCTCCCAGATGTATGGATGGGCCAAGGACATAGGGTAACAGAGGAAATGAAACAGATTGGCATTAGGAAGGAAATGGTGATGAGTAGACTGATGGAACTGAAGGCTGACAAATCCCCAGGTCCAGATAGCCTGCATCCTAGGGTACTAAAGGAGGTGGCCCTGGAAATTGCGGATGCATTGGTAATCATTTTCCAATGTTGCTTAGATTCAGGATCAGTTCCTGAGGATTGGAGAATGGCTAATGTTATCCCACTTTTTAAGAAAGGAGGGAGGGAGAAAACAGAACTATGTCAGCCTAACATCAGTAGTGGGGAAGATGCTAGAGTCCATTATTAAAGATGAAATAGTGGCATATCTAGATAGCAGTGATAGGATTGGGCCGAGCCAGCATGAATTTACCATGGGTAAATCATGCTTGACTAATCTATTGGAGTTTTTCGAGGATGTAACCAGGAAGTTAGACAAGGGAGATCCAGTGGATGTAGTGTACCTCGATTTTCAGAAGGCATTTGATAAGGTCCCACATAGGAGATTGGTGGGTAAAATCAAAGCTCATGGCATTGGGGGGACATTGACATGGATAGAAAACTGGTTGGCAGATAGAAAGCAAAGGGTAGCGGTGAATGGGTGTTTCTCGGAATGGCAGGTGGTGACTAGTGGGGTGCCACAGGGCTCGGTATTGGGACCACAGCTGTTTACGATTTACATCAACGATTTAGATGAAGGCATTGAGAATAACATCAGCAAGTTTGCTGATGATACTAAGCTGGGTGGCAGTGTGACATGTGATGAGGATGTTAGGAGAATTCAGGGTAACTTGGATAGGCTGGGTGAGTGGGCAGATACTTGGCAGATGACATTTAATGTGAATAAGTGTGAGGTTATCCACTTTGGGAGTTAGAACAAGAAGGCAGATTATTATCTGAACGGTGTAAAGTTAGGTAAGGGAGAAATACAAAGAGATCTAGGAGTCCTTGTTCATCAGTCACTGAAGGTGAATGAGCAAGTGCAGCAGGCATGAAGAAGGCTAATGGAATGTTGGCCTTTATTACAAAGGGAATTGAGTACAAGAGCAAGGAAATCCTCTTGCATTTGTACAGAGCCCTGGTGAGACCACACCTGGAGTATTGTGTACAGTTTTGGTCTCCAGGGTTAAGAAAGGACATCCTGGCTGTAGAGGAAGTGCAGCGTAGATTAACAAGGTTAATTCCTGGGATGTCAGGACTGTCTTACGCAGAGAGGTTAGAGAGACTGGGCTTGTACACGCTGGAATTAAGGCAATTGAGAGGGGATCTGATTGAAACATATAAGATTGTTAAGGGATTGGACAAGATAGAGGCAGGAAATATGTTCCAGATGCTGGGAGAGTCCAGTACCAGAGGGCATGGTTTGAGAATAAGGGGTAGGTCATTTAGGACAGAGTTAAGGAAAAACTTCTTCTCCCAGAGAGTTGTGGAGGTCTGGAATGCACTGCCTCAGAAGGCAGTGGAGGCCAGTTCTCTGGATGCTTTAAAGAAGGAGCTAGATAGGTATCTTATGGATAGGGGAATCAAGGGATATGGGGACAAGGCAGGAACCAGGTATTGATAGTAGATGATCAGCCATGATCTCAAAATGGCGGTGCAAGCTCGAAGGGCCGAATGGTCTACTTCTGCACTTATTGTCTATTGTCTGCAGGGTCCATTAATGTCAGGCCTGAATGAAGGGGCTTCCTGGTGTTAATATGTAACTCTTTCAATACTGTCAGCATTGGTGCTGGGGGAAGGGGTAGGTGTGGAGATATGTGCACATCACAGTGGCATCATGGATGTCCTGTGTGACCTTGCCCACCACCCTAAGGTAAGTAATGAAGGGATGTCCATTGGGTAGGGTTGAAGAACTGGCCTTGCTGAATGACCAAAACTGGTTTCTGACAAAGTGTTGTGTCGGAGCATACTGCTGGTATTCTGAGTCTGGAGTGGGGTTTGCAATCAGCCTGTGGCTTGGGATCAGTGGGAAACAGAGCCTCTGCAACTCCTCAGGATTGGGGGGAGGGTGGTCCTCAGTTGGAGACCTAGCAGCCACGCACACCTGTTTAATCTCATTCTCTCCCCTATGGAAGGGTGAAGATGAACACCCCTGGGGTATGTTTGGAGTTGGAGTGAGTGGTCATTCTGTGCCATTCTTGGTCTTTCCCATCCCTCCCTACCCCCACACTTTGGGGGAATTCCCTGAGTTGGAGGGTCTTGAGGCTATGTTATTTATGTTGCACTGCCTCCCCAACACCCACTAGGGGTGCTGCATGCAGGCCGTTGCCCCTTTCCCACTGGCTTGTGATTGTGGTGGAGTTTGTGGGTGGGCTGGGGTTACACTTCCCCTTCATGATGCCTCATTACCAATGGATGTTGTGCTGTGTTTGTGCACAGATGGTGGGCCAGTTTGTCGCCCGCGCCGTGGCTGATCACGTTCTGTCGGCAGACTTCCTGGACAGTTACAAGGGAAAGGTTGACTGCGAACACACCCGGTAAGTACTCCCAGCCTCCAGCACCAACCAGGCAATCCTGCTGAAGTGGCCTTCAGTTCCATTCACATATTAGTTTTGTTATCATTCCAGAAGGCTGCACTGGCAGAAACCGCTGCTCCCAGCTCTTCTCCAACAATCTCTTCCTGCATGATCCCCTGAGCAGGAAACCCCGATCCCACGGGGGTCAGCTGGCTGAGCTGGTTCATGGTGCCAGAGACCCAGCTTTGATCCTGACAGCTGTGTGCAGTGTGTGGTTTCCCCAGGCCCTCTGGTTCCCTCCCGCAGGTAGCCTGCCAGACTAATTTGTCCCGAGTGAGTGAGGATAGACTCGAGGGAGTAGTTGATGGGAATATTGGGAGAATAGAATGGATTACTATAAAAATGGACAGTTGCCAGTCGGCATGGATTGGTAGACCAAAGAAACCTGTTTCCATGCTGAATGTATAATCAGCAATGCTGGTGGGGTGTGTGTGGCACAGTTCCGTGGGAGCTCTGATCTGGATAATGCCCCTGGCCTTTTCTCCAAATCTCAGGGTCTACTGGCTCCAGTGATGTCGACTGGAGTCTTCAACTGCCCAGGCACTCACACCACCAATGGCAGCACTGACTATGGCAAATGTTAATGTCCATCAAAGTATCATTTTTTTATTTTGGAGGGGAGTCAAAATTTCCCTCCCTCCATTTTACTTCCTGTATATCGGTGAGACTAAGGACAAACTGGCCGTTGCTTCACCGAGCACTTGCACCCCATCCATCTACCATAACTATCTGGAGCGCCCAGTTGCCAACCATTTCAATTCTCCTCCCCATCTCTACACCAACATCTGTGTCCTCAGACTCTCCCATTGCTAGGCTGAGGCTAGACACTTCACATTAGTCTACAACCCAGTAGTTGAAGACTGAACTCTCCAATTTGAGGTGAATTAGTCCTCCCCGTCCCTTTTCTTTCTCCACCTGATGTACCAGGTCCCTCCTATTCCACACCTTAGCCCCCATCACCTGTCTCTTTCCAGTCCTCCACCCACTCCATCTGCCCATCACTTACGCATTCTTCCCAATGACCCCTTCCCCCACTGTTTCTCACTGTTCTCTCTGCTTCTGTCCCTGGTTTCATTGTCTATCTTCCTTCTCTTTGCAGCACTTTGTAACCTCTACCTCCCAGCCACTTCTCCCTCTTCCATCTGACTATCACCTCCCCTCACTTCAGTCCACATCACTTACCAGATCTTGTTCCATATCTCCCTTCACCCCCTCTCTTTTCATATGGACTATCTCCTCTATTTTTCAGTCTAGATGAAGGGTTGAGATGTGAAACGCAGACTATCCATTTCTCTCCACAGATACTGCCTAACCCATTGAGTTCCTCCAACAACTTGATTGTTGCTCTTCCTTGTGTTGTCATTCCTCCCTTTCCTCCTGTACCCTGGGCTGCTTGAACCAGTGGAAGTAGGCCAGCCTGCTGACCTAATGCCTGTTTCTCTGCAGCCTAGCGCTGGACAAAGCCACCGTGTTGCTGAGCATGAACCGGGGGATGCGTCTAGACAATGTCTGGGGCGTTGGTGGGGGTCTCAGACCCGTGAAGCAGCTCGTCAAGGAGGTAGGGCAACCATAAACCACGGTAGAAGGGAGGGTGGTTCAGAAGTGCTAGGGTGCACTTTACTTGTGGCCTTGAGTGGGATGGACCGGGGGAGCTGGCATTAATTTAATACTCTGCCCTCCTGGAAATGATCAAAGGGTGCTCCTGGTCTGCCCTGGAGCATCCATTGCCTGCAGACCCTATCCTGAAGCATCTGTACAGCCTCTGGTAGGGAATGGGAATCTGGTTCCCTTTTCCCAATTCAAATTTGCCTGGATCTGGGTCCCTAAACTGAAGCAGGCCCCATCATTGATGGCATAGCAATGCTGTTGTGTTCCTGATGTAAGCTGCTTTGCTTGCCTTGTGTGTGCAGTGAGACTTCTATTATCCTGATCCTCGCTTCTTTAGTCTTCCTATGACACAGGACCTTGTTTTGAAAAGGTGGGCTAATTTCAGGATCTGCTTAAAGTCCAGCATCACGTGACAATTATAAAGGATTTTCAAAATGCTTTATTTATCTGCTGCTCATCCCCAAGTCATTTATTTTCCCAAAAGCCCCTACAGTTGTACTAGAACATGGAACTTTATCAAAGTAAAAAGTCTCTATCATTCTGTGGCATATTCCCCAATTTAGGAACCTGTGAAATAATAATAGTACCAGTGGATGAATTCTTGTAGGTGCTGGCTTGTACACATTAATCTAGTTTAATCTCTGCTTTAAATAGCACCCTCAGAACCTGCTGTTTACATTCACATTGGTTGCAACATCAGTCCGACTGTGAGCAACGTTTGTTGTGCTGCACCTGCCAGAACTGACTAACTAACCAATTCCTGCATAACATGCAAGTTGCAGCTTTAATTTCCAAGTTTTACACTTTGAAAACTACCCTCTCCCTCTCCAGTTCTTTCCTTTAAAGTCAATCGTTCATTCATTATGTGCCATGTCATGTGACATAAGCAATCATGATCTTTCCATGACCATGATTGTTCTCGGCAAATTTTTCTACAGAAAATGGTTTACCATTGCTGCCTTCTGGGCGGTGTCTTTACAAGACAGATGACCCAAGCCTTTATCAATGCTCTTCAGAGGTTGTCTGCCAGGCATCAGTGGTTGCAAAACCAAGACATGATATACACCAGCTGCTCATATGACCATCCACCACCTGGTTCCGTGGCTTTATGTGGCTGGGGATGTGGGGACTAAGCAGGTGCTTCACCTTGCCCAAGGGTGACCTGCGGGCTAGCAGAGGGAAGGTGGGCCTTACACCTCTTTTGGTAGAGTGGGGAAGTCAATCAGGTGGGGAAAATAAAGGCATGTCATGCTTGCATTTATTAGCAGAGGCTCCGAGTTCAGGAGTCCGGAAGTTATGTTGCAGCTTTATAAAGCTCTGGTTAGGTTGCATCTGGAGTGTTGCATTTAGCTCTGGTTGAAAGGATGTGGCTTTGAAGAGGATGCAAAAAGATTTACCAGACTGCTGCCTGGGGATTTAGAGGGCAAGATTGGACATACTTGTGTTGTTTTCTCTGGAAGAGTGGGGTATGAGGGAGAACCTGGGATTTATAAGATGATAAGAGACTTGGGTAGAGTATACAGCTGATATCTTTTTCCCAGGGTTGAAATTTCTAATACTAGAGGGCATACATTGAAAGCGAAAGAAAGAAAGTGCAAAGGTGATGTGTGGGTGCCTGGAATGTGTTGCCAGGGATGGTGGTGAAAGCAAGGATGATAGAGCTATTTGAGAGGCTCTTGGACAGGCATGTAAAAATGCAGAGAGTGGAGGAGTATGGACTACGTGCAATCAGAAGGGATCGGGTTGAACTAATTAGCTTAATTAGTTCAGTTCAGCACAACATGGTGGGTCCAAAGGGTTTGATCTGCTGCTAACTGTTCTATGCTCTCTTCAGCTCACTGTATCAGTGCACTTGCACTGTTGATCCAGCCCACCTCAGACATATACCATACATAGTGCAACACAAGTCCATCTCTTACTCTTCCCCGGGTTCCCATGTGTGTACAGGAAGAGCTGTGCTATGGCACTGACTGCAGAAGGGGGCAAGCACAAGAATTAACTCATTGAACTCTTCACCAGATGAATCTCCTGCTGAAGGAATACCTCCTGTCTATGGACACAGCTGAAGCTGAGCTCTGCCTGCAGAACCTAGAGGTGCCCCATTTCCACCATGAGCTGGTCTATGAGGTACCTGTCATCCCCTCCTCTCCTTCCTTTGAGCTTCTTGGTCTATGTGCATGTAAATCAGAAGATCAGCAGCAGCCAGCACCACCTCCGGACTCTCCCCTCTCGCTGCTTCTACACTTTGTCCTTGGGTAGTCAGAATATTGTGCCTCTGTCATTTTTCCTTTGCTGACACCTTGAAAAAGAACAGGAGAAGCTGCTGGTGACCTGAATTTGTTCAAGAACAGAAATCATTCCAGGTAATAGTCCGCATTCCTTTCTGCATTCCAAAGGGATGTTTACTTCCAAACTTCTGGACAAGCTTCTTTTCCATCTCTGTCCACCTCCATTTTCCCAGACAGCCATAAGGATGCAACACTTGTCCTTTCACCTGGTTTCCTTCTCATCATTCCAAGGACCTAGCACTCCTCCTAAGTGAAGCAGCCATTCTCTTGCAGCTCCCATTTATGGTGCTCATGATGTTTTCTCCTCTGTGCAGAGGAATCCAAACCCAGATTAGATGACCACTTTGGAGAACATTTTCAATCAGCCCCCAAAGAGGACCCTAACCTTTCCACTCCACACTGACCCCTGACCTCTGTCTAGAGAAACTACCTCAAAGTAGAGCCATTAGTCCCATCACTAAGATCTGCAAAGTTTACAATTTTATTTCTGGTAACTTCAGGTAATTATTCTGCTCCTTCCCTATTTAAACCCCCTGACGTTCTTGCATCTTGACTTTCCCCTCACCCCTTTCTCTCTCCTGTCTTGTACCCTTCCACCTGCTGCTGCCTTGTTTCTACCTCCCACCCTTCTCCCTGCCTCCTTCAGGTTTGTTTCACTTTTGTAATGACCTGATCTCACCTGTCTTCCTACCTGGTCCACCCTCACCCTGACCATTCTCACATGTTGCTGCTGTTCCGTCTGAGCCCAGGTCTTCATGTTGTCCCTAGATCTCCACTAACCTGTGCTTTCCTGCAGGCCGTGGTGATGGCGCTTGAATCCATGGATGTCAATACCTCAAACTTAATTGTAAATCTCCTGAAGAGTTTCTGGGAATCTGGCTTTGTAACTCTTGATCAGATGAACCGGGTGAGTTTGGTAAAGTCAAGCAAATCTTCATGTAAGAACACAGGAACAGAGGAAATTCAATCAGTTTTTAATTTTTCAGAAGGAAAAGCAATAAGAGAATGCAGAATACAGTGAAAGTACAGTATAGGTAGACAATAAGGTGCAAGCACCAAGATGAGGTAGAGTGGGAGATCACAAATTCGTCTTTATTGTATAAGAGGTCCATTCAAGAGTCTTATATCAATGGGATGAAAGCTGTCTTTGAGCCTGATAGAGCATGTTTCTAAGATTTTGTATCTATTGCCTTGTGGGAGAGGGTGGGAAGGGGAACAACTGGGGTGGGAGGGTCCTTTGTTTATACTGGCTACTTTTCTGTGGCCGTGGGAAGTGCACACATGGTGTAGGGGAGGTTAGTGAAGAACTGAGCAGTGTACACAATTCTCTCAACATTTACCATTTGGAAGTTGATATTTTAATAGATTCCATTTATATTTTTTAAAATAAGAGTTTTGGCCTAATAGCCCATCTAGGCTACACCACATTTGGACAGCTACATGGTGGTGGCATCCGTCGGTCTCGAGAGACCATGGATCTGCGCCTGGAGTTTTCCAGGGCGCAGGCCTGGGCAGGGTTGTATGGGAGACCAGCAGTTGCCCAAGCTGCAGGCCTTCCCCTCTCCATGCCACCGATGTTGTCCAAGGGAAGGGCACTAGGACCCATGCAGCTTGGCACCGGTGATGTCGCAGAGCAATGCGTTGTTAAGTGCCTTGCTCAAGGACACAAACACGCTGCCTCAGCTGAGGCTCGAACCAGTGACTAGCTACATGATTAGCAGGATATTGGCCAAACATGAGCTAATGGGATGAGCTTGGATAAGCATTTTGGTTGCTGTGGTTGAGCTGGGCAAAAATACTTTTTCCATGCAATATTACTCTGACTCTGTTGAAATCCTCATTAACCCCTTCTAGTCCTGGATGCTGTCTGCCACCAATGTGATCTCCTGAGCAAAGCAGGGTCTCTGAGCTGCACCTACTGGGAGTCGAGCAATTTGCCCTTCTGCTGAAACCAATGATCCTCTTATAAAATGTGTACACCTATTAGAAATGAGTCCAAATCCCTGAAAAAAAGGCATGGGTGAAGAGATTATGGAGGTATTAGTAATGATCTTTCAAGAATCACTAGCTTTTTGGAATGGTTTCAGTGAACTGGAAAATTACAAATGTCACTCCACTCTTTAAGAAGGAAGGGAGGGAAAAGACAGTAATTATAGGCCAGTTGACCTGACTTCAATCGTTGGGAAGAAGTTGGAGTCTATTATTAAGGATAAGGTTTCAGGGTACTTGGGGGCACATGATAAAATAAGCCAAAGTCAGCATGGTTTCCTTAAGAGGAAATCTTGCTTGACAGATGTGTTGGAATTCTTCGCGAAAATAGCAGGCAGGGTAGACAAAGGCGAGTCAATGGACATTGTTTACTTGGATTTTTCGAAGGCCTTTGATGAGGTGCCACACTTGAGACTATTAAACAAGATAACGGCCCATGGTATTATAGGAAAGGTACTAACACGGGTAGAAATTTGCCTGACAGAGGCGAAAAGTGGGAATAAATGGGGCCTTTTCTAGTTGGTCCACATGGATCTGTATTGGACTACATTTTTCACATTATATTTCAATGAATTAATGGCTTTGCGACCAGGTTTGTGGATGATTCAAAGGTAGATGGAGGAGCAGGTGTGTTGAGGAAGCAGGGAGTTTGCTGAAGAACTTGGACAGATTAGAAGAATGGGCAATAAATTGACAGATGATGTAGACATTTTTCTAAACGGGAAGAAAATCCAGAAATCAGAGGCGCAAAGGGACTTGGGAGTCCTCGCACAGGATTCCTTAAAGGTTGATTTGCAGGATGAGTCAGTGGTAAGAAAGACAAATGTAATGTTAGCTTTCATTTCAAGAGGACTACATTATAAAAGCAAGGATGTAATGCTTAGGCTTTATACACAGGGTATTGTGGGCAGTTTAGAGCCCCTTATCTAAGAAGGATGTGCTGGCATTGAAGAGGGTCCAGATGAAGTTCACGAGAATGATCTTAGGAATGAAGGGTTAACATATGAGGAACGATTAGCTCTAGGCCTGTACCCGGGGGATCTCATTGAAACCTATTGATTATTGAAAGGTCTAAATAGAGTGGACGTGGAGAGAATGTTTCTTATAGTGGGGGAGTCTAGGACCAGAGGGTGCAGCCTCAGATGAGAGGGACGCGCCTTTAGAACAGAGATGAAGAGGAATTTCTGTAGCAAGAAGGTGATTTGATTGTGAGGAATTTATTGCCCTGAAGGCTGTGGAAGCCAAGTCATTGGAATTATTTAAAGCTGAGTTTAATAAATTCTCGACTTATAAGAGCTTCAAAGGCTAAGGGCAGAAGGCAGGCAAATGGGTTGAGAGAGATGAAAGATCAGGTATAATGAAATGCTGGAACAGATTTGATGGGCCAGATGGCTTAATTCTACTCCTATGTCTTATGGTCTAAATGGTGACTGACTTCAGTTCTTGAAGCTGCAGTGAAAGAGTTGGATTAGTCTGTGAAACTGGGCTCTGTGTATCTAACCAACTGATGTCATAGGTTCATGTCACTGTTTGAAGGAGCAAGGGAGGTCCAGGGTCTCAATTAATCATACATCCCCGTACTAGCATGAAAACGGATAACCTGTATGTAATTAGTTTATGGTTTATGGGACAAGTGTATGGGACATTGGAAAAAAAGTTGAATTTCCCCATGGGGATGAATAAAGTATCTATCTATCTATCTATTATTCCATGCTGTTCATGGGAGGTTGCAGTGCTGCCAGGTTTAACTACTTCAATAGGTTCAATAGGTACATTTAATATCAGAGAAATGTATACAATATACATCCTGAAACTCTTTTTCTTCACAAACATCCACGAAAACAGAGGACCGCCCCAAAGAATGAATGACAAACCCCAAAGACCCCCAGCACCCCCCTCCCACGCACAAGCAGCAGCAAGGTAATGACCCCCCTGCAGCAAATAAGCATCGCCCCCCCCACCAAGCACTCAAGCGTGCAACAAAGCATCAATAAGACACAGACTTGCAGTACCCCAAAGACTACTCGTTCACCCAATAATTTGACATACTTCCTGCTCTCTTTCTCCCAAATAAGGGAAAAAGGTGTCCCCATTTCACAGCGAGACAAGAGACATAACAAATAACTTGCTGATTTATGGTGTTAAAAGTCTGTTGCGTCGCTTTTTCCAAGCTCCGTGCCTAGAGAGTCGGTCCCAGAATGGCTCGAGTCTCTGCGCACATTGCCAGCAACAAGCTCACTGCTTCCGATCTTTCGTGTTCTCCCCTGATCCATCAGGCAGCAACACCAGCCTTGAATCAGCCCACCTCTAGATCCACAAACATCCAGCACCCTGAAGGCGTGCAAGTCTTCCAGGCTGCGTCCTTGGGATATCGAAAAATGGCCGGTCATGAGGCCCTGAGAGCGGGTCCCATTTCCTCAAAGAACCAAAATCAGAGTGTAACTCCAGGCCAGGGTCTTCAAAGGAACCTTGAAAAGGGAAAAAAGAAATATCAAAGTGTTAGGAACCCTGTATCTGGGTCACTTACCAGCAAAGATAGAGAGGTCCGTTGAAGTCTGATGGTACTATTTTTAACAGTATTTATTAGTAAAAATACACAAAAATAATATCAATGCAAACATACAGATAATATACGTCGTCAATACTAAATCTAAATAATAATAAGAAATAAGCTCTATCGTTGACTAGGGGATAATGTATTGTCCGATGGAAATATAAAAGTCACTCAGTTCGTTCAGGCTGCAGCCTTTGGTTGGAGTCAAGAGAGAGATTTTTAGAACTTGCCGGCTTTTCCTTTTATGATTTTGATCCTTCCAGAGTTCCGTTAGTGTGGCCTCTCCTTTAGCTAAAGCCGTTCTTCCGTGGCGAGCCCGCCAATTCCCAAGCAAGGGAAAAGGACGCACGCGAGCCCCACTGACTGTCGCTATTAAACGCTGTCACGGGATTTCTAGCGTTTCTCCTGGTGCGTCTAAAGGGGTTGTTCCCCAGACCCTCTTTTATCCTTACTCACGGGGTCTCAGATGTCAATCAGGTTGGGATGATGCAATCCCTCAACCAGCCCACTCTGGTCATCCCCTGAGGGCTTCAATGAATAGTACAGTACTCAATACACAATTCCGTCTCCAAGAGACAATAGCCGTTATCAATGGTTCCGTCTTGCTGAGGCCAGGACACATTCCAAACCCTTGTGGATTCTGCGTGTCTCTCTCTCATTTCTTGGGTCCCAGACCCGAATTAAAAGCGATCTTGCGATTCTCAAAAAGGAGGGGGCGACTTTGTATCCTTCGGCCCCTCAGAGTTGTGGCACATTCGTAACAAAAGAAAGAATAGAGCTGATTCCAAAGATGCAAGCAAAGGAGTCGCCGTTTAGCACCATCATCACTCACATCACTCAGCTCCACTCACTTCTTTACAATAGTGACTATACTTAACAAGAAATTAATTGGCATTGGTTCATTATTGTCATGCATAGAGATGCAGGGGGAAGCAGTTGTTTGCCTGCCAGCCTGATGTGCAATCCCATACACAAGTATTTGGGGTTATTAAAAAAGGACAAAGTATAGAATACAGTGTTACAGGATAAAGTGTAGTGCAGATAGACAAGACCATGACAAACTAGAAGGGTTTATCTTTTAGAGTATGAGAGATCTGTTTAAAAATCTGATAACAGTGGGATAGAAGCTATCTTTGAGCCTGGTGCTCTCAAACTTTTGTATGTATTGCCCTATGGGAGGGCGGTTGGGGGAGAGAACAGTTAGAGTGGGAGGGATCTTTGATTATGTTAGCTGATTTCCCGAAGCAGTAGGCAGAGTCAATGGAGAGAAGGTCGGTGGGTGTGGTGAACCTTGTCTATGACAGACTCAATGTTGGGAGGTTTTACCAAAACTGACAGAAGTGCAGTATCGTTCATCTCTTGCTGAACATGGCACCTTACTTCCACACCTCTCCCCACCTTTTTCTGCAGGGATTCAACCGGGTCTTTGAAGCCATGCCTGAGATCAGCTTGGATGTACCAAACTCCTACAGAACGCTGAAGGACTTTGTGAACCTTTGCCATCAGCAAGGTGTCATCACCAAAGCACTCCAGGAGCAGTGTCCTTCATGGTATTGTGTCAAAACTTAAGTTCTGTGACTCTACTTGTATCAAGCTAGAACCTCAGAAATGGAATAATCAGGCCTTAAGCTAAATTGTTGGTGATTGGGTGCAGGGCTGTAGGTTCAACTGAAGTTTAGAAAATTTGAGAAAGGATAATACAATAATTTGAAGGAAGTGAATTGGATAATGAGTTTGTCTGGAATGGATTATCATAGCCTGAGCAAGGAGCTAGTTCAAGATTTTATCTGATTACACATTGCAACTTTAAGTGGATGAATTAACACCGAAAATAGAAATTAATAAGAATGATGAATGATTATGGAATAAATAAGAACTCATTATGGAGTTGCTGTTGCATAATTTAACATGTAATAAATATTCCGGTATACTTTTAGGACAGACAGGCAATGTGGAAAATTCCACAATGAAAGAGTGGGATAATGGAGTAATTACATGGATTAAAGAGTGCCTGTTCTGAAATTTGGGCAGCACAGTGGTTCAGCTAGGAGAGCTATTCCATGCAGCTCCAGGGACCTCATTTCAGTCCTGACCCTGGTGCTGACTGTGTGGATTTTGCCTGTTGCCTTGATTGCATGGTTGCAAAATGGGTTCCCCTTTTCTACATCCCAGAAACATGCTGGTTAGTAGGTTATTTAGCTGTGTGTGGGTGAGTGGTAGAATCTGAGGAGAGTTGATGGGAATGTGGAGAGAATCTAAAATACGTGGGAAACATAAGAGACTGTAGACACTAAAATCTGGAGCAACAAACAATCTGCTGGAGGAACTCAGTGGGTTGAGCAACAGTGAGAAGAAGGGAAAAATTGGTGCAGATGGTGAGCTAAGTGACCTGTTTCTTTTAATTTGACCTTTGAACTTTGTATCTGCCTGTGACTATAAAGTCAAGTAGAACCAATGCGGCTGGAGCTGAGAAATAGCAAAGAGCAGAGAGCATTGTCCATCAACAATTCAGGGCGGAATATAAATTGGGAAATATTGTGTGTATCGAAGATGATACTATAGCCCCAGCAGAGCTTTGATCTATATAGGGTCTGGGAAAACCAAGTATAATGCTGAGAAGGGGAATGCATGAAGTTGGTTTCCTGGATACTGAAGAGCCAACAAGGCAGCAGGTTATTTTGGGTTTAGTGTTGTGCTACCAAAAAAAAGTTAATTCATGATCTGGTTAAGGGCCTTTGGGGACTAGTTCATAATATAGTGAAGTTTTACATTGGGACCAAAAGAAATTTTGTTCATTCTGAAAATGGATGTGGATAAAGCCAGCTCACTGATGCGGTGTGAGCCCAACAGCAATAATGGCCACTGCTATCAAGAAACATAAAAGAAAAATGGTTTAGTTGTCAAAAAGTGCATTTAAGCTGAAGATTGGAAAAAGGCGAGGTCAGCAGAGCAGCAATGAAACATGGATGTAAAGGCTAGCAGGGAATGTAAATGCATTGAACTGGCAAAGATCCTCATTAATGGAATAAATGAGGCATATTTGGACTTTCAGAAAGCCTTTGATAAGGGGCCACGTGAGATTATTAAGCACAATTGTATCATGGATTGGTGAATGGACCACAGATAGTACTGACAATAAATGGTCATTTTTGGGCTGGGGGTGATGTCGGCATCAGTGCTGACAACAGTACTGAATGTTTGTACCACTGGTTTGGGTGAAGGGACTAAATGTAGTTTATCCAAGTTTGCTAGTGATACAAAGCAGGGTAGCAGCAAGGGCAGCCAGGGAGATGTAGATAGGTTAAGCTAATGGGCAGGAACATGACAAACAGAAATTGTGGACAAAAACAGAAAAGTGAGAAAGAGATTATTTTTTTCAACCTGGTGGAAGATTGAATGGTGTTGATGGTCAGAAGGAGTCTGGTGGCCCTATAACGGAATCACTGTTGATTAACATGTAGGTCCAGCAAACAAATGGTGTGCTGCCCTACAGTGCAATGGAGTACAGGATTAAAAATGCCTTGCCCTAGTTGTATGGAAAGTTGTAGACCATATTTAGAAATTTTTGTTCTCCATGTCCAAGGATGAGTGTCCTTGTGATAGAATGGAGTTTGGGATGGAGAGGAGATGCTCAAGTCTGCATCAGTCACAATGGTGAATGGAAAGGTGGTTTTAACCATGAGCAATGTACAGTGTCTGAGGTGTGAGGTATTGCCCTTGTTTCTGGGCAGGTTAAACCATCTGCTGACTGCTCCATGCTTTAGTGAATGCATTAGGAGCAACTTGCCTTTATATGGTGGCTTGCATGAAGGATAAACAAAATATAGTGGCACTGCATGTTAAGACAGGAGCCAGGCTGGCTCAGCATGTTGGGCTAGAAGGTCAGCAGATGGGCAGGAAGATTTAGGGACTGATTTAAGAACTGTTGTTTACACATGGTTGAATCTGCTAGGGTAATAACAATTGGGAACCTCAGAAGAACAAAATTAGTAGTGTTCAGAGATCAGGAGTGTGGGGATGGATAAAGTGATAGAGATGGGGAGGGAGAGGTTCAGAGGAATCTCATGAAAAATTTCAAGACAAGGTGAAAATCAGAAAAGGCTGGAAACACTGTCAGAACTGGGAAAAGAGAACAAAAACATAGTTACTGATGGGATGGGGGAGGAGTGTTGGGACAAATGGGATATTAGTGATAGGGGATAACATGGGAGTAGTTACAGGGTGATTACTTCCTTGTCTCGGATTCCATCCAGTAATAGGCTTAACTGAGGTTTTATACAAATGAGCTGAGCCTTTCATGTATCAATGACTTGCAACAAAATTAGCAAGTTATGATACAGAGAGAGAAAGCAAGTTACGTGCAGCTACAATATTTCCAGCACTTGCACTCTGAGAGCTCCAGTATTGACAGCTTTTTTCATTTTGGTTTGAAATTGATCCGTTGGTAGATTGGGAAAATAGTTACTAACCTGACAGCACAGGAGCAATGGTCAGATCGGACTGTTGCCTATCTCCTTACTAGAACAGCTGAGTCTAGAGTTGACAGAAACACAGGAGGGTCGGAGCTACCACAGCAGAGGTACTGCTAGTGTTATTCTCTTGCCTGTTTGTCTACTCTGTCTAATAGTGGTCCCCTCCCCCATCACACCTCCACTGAGGACTGAACCCCAGTGCACAAGCGTTCAGCCCCAAGTACAGAAACAGATTGGTTCAGACTGAGCAGATTTCTTCCTGCAGAAGAAAATGGAAGGGTGACTGTAGACATCTTTAATGTGGTGATGGCATTCAAGGATTCAGGAGGCAGTTTCCACTTTAAGGACCTAAAGAGACACAAACCAGGGGCCACAATATTCACCACTTAGAGGGATATTTGTACCCGCAAAAGGGTTGGCAATGTGGAGCATGATTGTGAGTAGTATTCATAGACGGTTTAACAGAGTAGTGATGGCCCCCTTCATGCTATAAAACTGTCCAAACCTGCAGGATCCCAGTTCTAGGAGCTATAGTAACTTCTATTTTAAATCTCTTATGTGGCTGTTAAATAAATGCTGATAGAAAGTGCCTTGTTATTTTTAGCACTGTAGCTGATGGCATATCTACTGTAGGCAGAGGAGTTATGTTACCTTCCTATGCTGTACTGGGGAAACATTTCCACTCTGCTGAATGTGCCACTTAAGTGCAAGGTGTTGTTGCACCTCATCATTTCTGAGGTATCAGTGTTCTTCGATCTGATTCATGTGGTTATTTACTCTCCTTTTTTTAGTAACATCAGGCACTCTGCAGATGAGTACACCAGAGACTGCATTACTGCCACAGCCCAGTAACAAGCCTGGACGACAGATGGGACATGCTGGAGGGAGTCTCAGCAAGGGTTGTGTTTGGTTTTGCAGATAAAGGGGTCTCAGGGTTCATCAGGTGGGGAAGCAACCCTGGTGTAGGGTTCTGTTAATTGGTCTTCCTGCCTGTTGTAATTTTAGAAATGCCTAACCTTAACTGTATTTGTGCTTTTGAATTTGCTTCTCATTGGTGTTGTATCCACTGCTACAATTTGCTTTTGGCTCAGATCTTTGGAAGGGAATGGATTGAGAAATTTTGAAATGCTTCCTGTTGAACCAGATCTTTGAATGTATTTCTTGGTGGAGTGTTTACTCTGGGTGTTTCTCACACTGCAGTCAAGAATAGTCAAATGTTTAAATCCAGTCTGTAACATTTATAATCCAAATGCCTTCTTGAAAATAAAACCCTATGCTTGATCATGGTGGTCTGTGGTTTTCTTGGTGTTCTGTTGCAAGAAGCTTGGATAGGCCTTGAGGATTTATGGAGGTGGCAGAGAACCAGAGCTTCTGGTTGTACCATCAAGTACCCACTTAAATTAATCACACTTTATTCTCCCTGTGTTCATAGATATTCCCTTTGTCCAACCTTCCTCTCCTCAACCTTGACTGTAAATTGAAACAAACTTGTTTCTCTCTGTGCTAGTTCTGACTTTCTGAATGCTTTTTGAATTTTCTGTTTTTATTTCCAATTTTCAGTATCTGCAGTTTTTTGAATTACATCCAGTAAACTGACTCTGTGTAAACTGGAATCAAGTTACAAATATTCGGAGAGAACAGTTAAGAATTTCTTGCAGATCACGGCTTCAGATTTCAAAGCAAACAAGGGGTGGATGAATAAACTGTTGTTGACACCTACCAGATTCAGCAGCCACACAGAATGGAGTTTTCCAGTTGCTGACGCAGCAAATTACTCTTGGCAAATCAATTAAGTTGCCTGATGGAGATTGTGCATAGAAGCGAAAACTAACAGCTGGGCCTTGTCTTTCTAATTTTACACACTGTATGAAAAGGCTGCTCTAATTTAAAAGATACCAAGAGAATTTGCCAACAAGAGAAAGTTTAAATCTTCCCTTCAACACGAGTTCAGTGGACTCTCCTACTGCTTCCTTGCTGTGATCCCTGCTGCTCTCTGACTCTGCTCTTTGACCATGTATTCAACCTAGACCTGCTACTACAGCCATGTATCCTCTCTGGGAACATAACCTTCACTGCCAGCTTATACCACAGGTTTCTAGATTCATTCTCAAGTTGCTCAATTTCGCCCCTCAGAAGACCCCAGGTACTCATTCAATTGACTGTTTCTTCCACTGCCTCTCTCACTGCGTTCTATGCGCCACATTTTCTGCCATGAGGAGGTACCTAGTGTCCCAGTCCCAGTCACATCCACAACTCTGTGATTCTCTCTCCGCTCCTTGTACGCTGTTTCACCCTCTGCTGCATCCACGCTTTAAATTGCCTGGACGTCACCAGACCACGATCCCTACTGCTGACCTCAACAGTTCTAACAAACCACAGCAGACTCAAAACCCGGGTTCCACCGCTATCAATGCAGTGAAACACTCTGGTTCCATTGGCTGCATAAGTCTAGGGAAGACAGTTTCCGGTCCTGCTAAACATTGAGATGCAAGCCCACCCCGAAACCCCTATTTATGTGGATGCTGTGTGATTTGTTATCGTTGCAAGTAAGTACCACGAAATAACAGACAGTACACCGCATACAATTAAACGATGTAGCTTTATAATTCTTAATTTGACTAAAGGGTTAGTAAAGAAAAAGCAAAAAAAAGAAAAGGGCCCATTTTAATGGAACTGTCTAAAGTACACAAGTTGGCTTCCCCTTCGCCAATCCTCTTCAATCACCCCGGGCTTCATCGAATCGTGGCCCTGCTCCAGGTCAAGTTCTATGACCTCTTCTCTCCGGCAGTCTTCTTCCTTCATCCCGCGCCAAACAAAACTCCCAGCTCACACCAGTGTCAGGCACATAACACAAAAACACACTCCCTTCACTGGATAGCTCACATTCCAAAGCGCCCATTATCTCTAACCATAACTCAAAACACTGCTTCTACAGAAAGACCTTTACATTAGCAGTGAAACCTTTCCCAGGGTGTTAGACTCTCCCCCCACCAAAATTAGTCAGGTCCTCATGACATTGAGGTAATTTGCCATTCCTTCATACAATGCACAAAGTCCAACCCAGGTGTAAATGGCAGTGACATGGCTCACCAAGGGGATAGGTGCCACACTCTGTTCTCCTAGTGTTACATAGGCCTGCCTTCCTGGGAGTCTTTGTGACCTCCTTACCCCATCATTTACTACTTCAGGTTCAGACACACCTTGGGATACTTACGGTCTGCATGGCAAGACCTCCCCCGGTCTATTACTCATGCCCTCCTGCAACTCGGACCCCTCTGCCACTTGGCTGAGCCCCGCTTCATCCCTATCGTGGTCCCGCTGAAACCCAGTCTGTCCACCCTGATTTCACCTGACTCAGCGTGAGAAGGGTTGGGAATCTCTTTCTCAATCAGTGGGGAGTTGGCAAAAGGCAGCATATACCACACCTCCATTTCCTCATCCTCCGAGTCCATTTCTATTCAGGGAAGGGGGCTGGTCTAATCTCTCCTGCTGTTGGTCCTTCAGTCACTAGGCTTTGCCAAGAGTCCTCTTACTAGGTGTAGGCTCCAGGACAACCCGCACCTCTTGTCCCAGAGGCAGAAGGTGGTTCCGATGAAGAATCCTGACAGGCCCATTCCCATCCTCTGGTTTCACCCGGAAAACAGGTACGTTTGGCATCTGACTCTCCATTACATAGGGCGTAGCTGCCCAGCAGTCAGCCAACTTGTGCTTCCCAGGTAGCCCCAAATTCCTGATGAGGACTTGGTCTTCCAGCATGAGTTGGAAGAACCTAACCTTTTGATCATACCGCATCTTATTTCCATGTTTCTGCTTGGCAGCCGTGACCTCAGCTAATTCATAAGCCTTTAATCAGCTCCATTCTGATATCAGACACATATTTCAGATAAATCTTTGGTGGTAGGTCTTTGTCGCCAGTCTCAAAACAAAGATCAATGGGCAATTTTGCCTCACACCCAAACATCAGATAATATGGTGAGTACCTGGTAGCTTTATTTCATGTACAGTTGTAGCAGTGGACCAGATGTCCAATATGTTGACTCCATCTGCTCTTGCTGATCTCCAAAGTTCCGAGCATGTCTAGCAAGGTCCGATTAAACTTCTCGGGCTGGGGATCACCCTGCAGACTATAGGGTGTAGTCCTCAACTCTCAACTCCAAGCATGCTTAGCAACTCATGTATGAACCTACTCTCAAAATCCCTTCCCTGAGTACTATGTATCCACCTGGGGATTCCATTATAAATGAAATACTTCTCCCATAACACTTTGGCCACTTGGATGCCCTCTGATCCTTGGTAGGGAAAACTTGCACATATCTGATGGTGTGATCTGTGACGACTAAGACATTCACCATGTAGCTGGCATCTGGGTTTATTGACAGGAAATCCACACACACCAGGTCAAAGGGTCCTGCACTCTGCAAGTGGGACAATGTAGGCAGTGTCTTCGTCTATATGCATCGAATGCACAATTTGCAGTATTCTTTGACCTCCGGCTTCATCTGGGGCCAGTAAAACCAATCTCTAAGCAATCCCATCAGTCTTTTCAACCCCCAAATGTCCAGAATCATCATGAAGTGACTTCAACACAATCCTCTGATACTTCTAGGCAGAAGCAGCTGAGAACACCGAGGTCAGTCCGGAGATGATGTGATCCAATATAGAATCTGGTTCCTCAACTCCAGCCAGGGCCATTCTCTCAGTAATGGAGACACTGCAGCATGTTTCGTCTTCTCCGCCTGAGCCATGTCTCCCTTATTGACCGCTGACCAAATGGTACCAATGCCCGGGCAATCTCTCTGAGCATCTGCCACTTCCCCAGAACTCAATTCTGGTAACTGGTTTATCTTCAGAGCAGTCAGGTTACAGTAAACTTGTGGAATGGTTTCATCAGAAGCTCCCAATTGATCTACTGCTCGAACCTGCCCTTGCCTTCCCTCTGCCTTCACCATGATGGAAAACTGGCACATGGCTTTCACTCCCAGGGTAGGAAAACTCTCCCACTCTTCGTCCCTGTCCAGCCCTTCATGCGCACATCAGGACAAAGTATCAGCATCAATGTTCCTGCTTCCTGGCTGGTACTTCAGGCTCAAATCATAGGCAGACATTGCTGCCAACACCGATGGCCTGTGTTTCACCAAGGTCACAATATAAGTTAGCAAGTTGTTGTCTGTCCTCACTTCAAACTTGGCACCACAGAGGTAGTCACTCAACTTATCCACCACAGCCTATTTCAATGCCAGAAACTCCAAATTGTGCGTGGGATAGTTTTCTCAGAGGGCATCAGACTCCAGTTGACAAACACAATAGGTCTCAACTCGGTACCCTGGTATCCATATGCAGTAAGTACATACAGCAATCGAGGGTCTGCAAAAGCCAGCACAGGCACCTGGGTCAGCAGCTCCTTCAGCAACTGAAAGGCCTCCTCACATTTCCCACCTCGGTCCAAAAGGCTCTGAAGGGCTAAGATACTCTTTACCTTTCTCTCCTTTTGTCGTCCTCCCTTTCTTCCTCAAGGTAGGATAACCACACAGAAGCTGGTTCAACAGGTGACTCACTTTTGCGTAGCCCTTCACAAACCTCCGATAGTACCCAAGGAATAAGTGCAAAGCGCTCACAGTCTGGGGCCTTGTCCATGTGGTCACTGCCTCTATCTTAGCTGGATCTGTAGCTACTCCATTTATGAGACTATGTGCCCAACATAGCTGACAGATGTCTTGCAGAACTGGCACTTAAGGGAAACTTTTCAGGTGACCAGGCACCCTCTGCAGCCTCGCTTCATGTTCCTCCCAGGTGGACCCAAATACTATGAGGTCATCCAGATACATCAATACCTCGTTCATATCCCCCACTGTTTTCTCTATGACACTTTGAAAGATCGCGGGGACTCCCGATAGGCCCTGGGGAATCCTTTTGAACTCAAAGAATCCCAGTGGACATATAAATTCCATCTTCTCTTTGTCAGCCTAACTCATGGGGATCTGATAATATCCACTCCTTAAGTCTAGCACACTGAACCACTTCACACCACTCAGGCAGGTCAGCGCATTTTCAATCCTCAGGACCGTATACTCATAGGGGACGGTACACCTGTTCAGAGTCCTATAGTCCACATACTTCTTCTTCCTGGCCACTACTATTGGGGACACATAGGGGCTTCTGGACTTAGCGATGATCCCAGCTTCCTTCAATTTACACAAATGCTGCTGAACATCTTCCACCTTTGCAGGGGCCAGTCACTGTGACCTTTCTCTGAACTGGGTGTCCTCTGTCACCCGGATCATGTGGTGAGTGCTCTTGGAACAACCCACATCAAACTCGTCAGTAAAAAAGACACCTTCCAGTTTCAACATCTTTTCTATCAACCTCCTTTTCCAACCTGCAGGTACTGGGGAGTCCCCAAAGTCAAATGACTCAGCAGTCAACTTTCTCCTTTTTGGAGAGAGTTTCTCTCCAGTTTGTCTCACAGAGACACTAAACACTACCATCACTGGGAAGAGATGTGCCGGGGCCTCTCTTTTCATAGTGTTCCTGACAATCACTGCTATCCCGTTCGCCTATACATCCGAGGGCTTCTGCAGTTTGGGCCTCACCAGTACCCCAGCAGGCACGCCCAACTCCTTGTTGTGGTCTGCTGGATCATCCACCAAGAGGGCCTCAAACTCGGGTATTCCGGGAAATTTGGAGTTTCCTTGCACACTTCCATTAGTCTCCTCACAATGGGAGTATTTGTCCCCACAAGAATTGAAACTCTGCCCCTCTCAATGGGGTGTGGACAAACTAGCATTAATGTATCAAGGACCTGAGCCATTCCCATATCTGCCTCCAAAATCTTCAGCTTCACTGACAAATAACCATCGTACAGATAATCACCCACACTAAGACCCCAGATCTCTAGTGCACTGAGTGGCGTCAATGGTATATGTGTCAAATACTGGTTGTAAAATGAACGGTGTAGCAAAATGACCTGCGACCCTGTGTCAAGTATGGCTTTAGCGTAAATAGCGATACACTGGAGCTTGGCCCCACTAAACCTTCAGGAATAGGGTTTTTTGCTTTAGGGTGTTCCTTGATATATTGCTGGGAACGTGTTCCCCCCGAGATGCCAGGCAGTCCCCTTATTGAGTCTCTTTTAAGTTTTCCCAGCGTCTCTCTCTGCTTAGGTACCCAGGGGCTCACTCTCCGAAGGGTTTCCCATCTTTCACACTCCCACCTGAAGTGTCCCTCTTCACCACAGTTATAACAGACAATACCAACCACTCCCCTTCTTGCAGGACCCCAGCTGCTAGCAGGCCTCTGCATACATCGTCCCCTTAGAGGATCTGCCTCCCTATCAGCTCCATCATACGGGGGGGGGGGGGGGGGGTCACACCTGCTGATAAAATTGAGACATCTCAGTTCTCATCTCTGCCACGATCACCTCTATCACTCCCTGGGGTGCGCTATCCATGGTCACTTCACCGCAGGGGACCGCTACTGAGGACTGTACCCTGGTGATGGAGGCATCCCGCGCCTCTGATGTATTCTCCTCCTCTTTTACTTCTCTGATCAGCTCAACAAACGAGGGAGGGAGTGCATCTTACAAGATGGAGACCCCAAGCGATCAGGTTCTGGGACTGGGAGCCTTTCACTATTTGGTCTATTCTTAACTGATCCACCTCAGCTGTCTGAATGGCCCCTCCACGCCGCAAGCAATTTAGCTGCCTCTCCAGCCTAAAAATGTAAGCAGAAATCTTCTGCCCCTCCTCCTGACAGATGTTCTAAGACCCTGTCATGAGCACCATTGGGCCTCCCATCACACCAAACCCCTTTTCTAGTGCTTGCATGTAGGCCGCAGAAGTGGCAAGAGGGTTCTGTGCCTTTACTGCTCTCATTACGTCAGCAGCCTGGCATCTCAAATTTTCAACCAATTGCTTTCTTTTACATCATCAGAGCACTGTCACTCATCTAACAACTGAGGGGTCTGCGCCGACCAAGTCTCATACTCCTCTTCCCCTTTAGGGGTGGGCTTCGTTCCTGAGAACAGGCGAACCTACCATAGCTGGGACTTTGAACTTGGGCATTTTTCCATTTATTCACCAGGGAGGTAAGGGCAGCTACCAACTCAGAATTTTCACTTCTCACCGAGACACTTATTAGACATTCCAAATTAGACCACTCCTTCCCCTCACTCTGCAGAAATGAGAGCACCCTGTCTTTCTGCTTGCGATTCGGCCCACTCCCCTATACTCTCCTCCTCTCTGAAAGTATGGACAGTCCATGGCCCCCCTCTCCTGCGGCCCCAATAGTACCAGGCAGTTCCACTGCCGTTACATCAGTGCTAGTCTGGAGTAAAACAAAGTCTTTGCTAGTCATTTTATCAAATCTCTGCCCCACAATTATAACTTCCTACAGCTTTAACAGTATTAAAATACAAGTAAACAATTCATCAGGGATATGAATATCTACCCCACTCAACACACATGCATTCATTACCGGTAATCACCACTGCTCAACCCTGGGGGGGAGAGGTCTATAACTACATATCATAATCTCTTTACTAGACAATAGTTTAGCAGAGACTTAAACATACAACCCACTGGGTCAGTGCTCGGGGCAATCACACAGCATCTAATGAAATCAATCTCAGATGAGCCCCCACAATTGAAACACTCTGGTTCCATCGGCTGCATAAGTCTAGGGAAGACAATCTCTGGCCCCTGCTGAACATATGAGACTGAGGTGCAAGCCCACCCTGAAAACCTATTTGTGTGGATGCTGTGTGATTTGTTACCCTTTTACGAATAAGTACCACGAAATAACAGACAGTACACTATATATAATTAAACCATTTAGCTTTATAATTCTTAATTTGACTAAACGGTTAGTAACAATAAAGCAAGAAAAAAGAGAAGGGCCCAGTTTAATGAAACAGTCTGACATGCACAGGTTGGAGCTCACGGTTTCCCCTTCGCCAATCCTCCTTTGATCTCCCTGGCCTTCGTCAAATCATGGTCCCGCTCTGGGTCGAGTCCTATGACCTCGCCTCTCCAATGTCTTCTCCCTTCATCTCCTGCCAAACAAAAGACTCAGCTCCCACCGGTGTCAGGCACACAACATGAAAACACACTCCCGTCATTGGATGGCTCTCATTCCAAAGCACCCGTTATTTCTAACCATAACCCAAACACTGCTTCTACTGAAAGACCATTACATCAGCAGTGAAACCTTTCCCAGGGTGTTACACGGATTCCAATTACCTCGGATACTTCCAAAGTGCCAATTATGCAACCTCCATCACCGGCCTTGATCTCCAGGCTGGGTCTTTACGTGCTGCAGCCAGAACCCCCATCTCCACTTCCCCCACCACCACTCCACAATCCCCTCACTCTCAGGTTCCACCACCAGCTCTTGGGCCCTCAGAGATTCCATCTTCCTCTCACCCCACCATCCCTGAACACCCCAAACCTCTCTTCATCTCAGACACCACCAATCACCTTTTCCCCTCCGATTCCAGTTCTCATCCTTGCCGGGTTTTCACCACTCCCTCTTACCTTCCCCCTCTGAGACAGAATGCTCTGTCCTCAGTAAGGGCTTCACCTTTGTCCCACTGTGCCCACACTTCAGTGAGTTTCGCGCCCACCATGATACTGAACTCTTCTTCCGCCGCCTCCGTCTCTGAGCCTATTTCTTTGGCAAGGACTCCCCAGCGCACACCAATAACCCCTTCTCTTGCCTTCAACCCTATTCCTCTTCCTGGACACCCCGCCCTGGTCTGCCTGCTCTGGACTTTTTCATTGCCAACTGTTGATGGGATATCAACCATGACTTCTACACTCCCCTCTCCTATTCCAACCTCACTCCTTCCAAACGCTCAGCTCTCCCCCTCCGCATTAATCCTAACTTCACCATCAAACCTGCAGATAAGGGGGGTGCTATAGTGGAACTTGTCCTCATTCTAAATAATTTCTCCTTTGGATCTTCCCACTTACTTGAAACAAAAGGGGTAGCCACAGGCACTTACATGGGTCCAGGCTCTGCCTGCCTGTTTGTTGGCTATCTGGAACTGTCTATGTTCCAAGCCTACACTGGTGACCATCCCTCACTTTTCCTATGCTTCATCAACAACTGTGTTGTTGCTGCTTCCTGCACCTGTGCTGAACTCGTCGGTTTCAGCAACTTTGCCTCTGACTTCCACCCTGTCCTTAAACTCACCTAGTCCAATTCTGACACCTCCCGTCCCTTTCTCAATGTCACTGTCTCTATCTCTGGAGACAGCTTAATTTCTATAACAAACCCACAGACTCTCATAGCTACCTGGATGACACCTCACCCCACCCTGCAACTTGTAAATTCTCTCAATTTCTCAGTCTCCACTGCATCTGCTCTCAGGATGAATCTTTTCATTCTAGAACAAAGGAGATGTCCTCATTTTTCAAAGAAAGGGGCTTCCCTCAACGCTACCCTCAACCGCATCTCTTCCATTTCACGCACATCTGCTCTCACCCCATCCTCCCACCACCCTAGCAGGGATAGGGTTCCTCTTGTACTCACCCACAACCACACCAGCTTCTCCGTCCAGCACATAATTCCCCAAAACTTCTGCCACCTCCAACGGGATCCCACCACCAAGCACATCTTCCCTTCCTCCCCACTTTCTGCTTTCCATAGGGATCGCTCCCTACGTGATTCCCTGGTCCATTCATCACTCCCCACTGATCTCTCTCCTGGCACTCACCCTTGCAAGTAGAACAAGTGCTACATCTGCCCCTACACCTCCACCCTCACTACTATTCAGGGCCCCAAACAGTCTTTCCAGGTGAGGCGACAATTCACATGTGAGTCTGTTGGAGTCATTTGCTGTGTCCCGTGCTCCCGGTGTGGCCTCCTGTATATTGGTGAAAACGGACATAGATCGGGAGACAGCTTTGCTAAACCACCAGAACAAGTGGGATCTCATTTTAATTCTACTTCCCATTCCCATTCTGATATGTCTATTCATGCTCTCCTTCACTGTTGTGATGAGGGCACACTTAGGTTGGAGGAACAACACAACAACACAACAACCTTTCCAAACTCAATCAGGTTTGGGTAGCCTCCAATCTGATGGCTTGAACATCGATTTCTCAAACATCCGGTAATTCCCTCCACCCCCTTCCTTCACCATTACCCATTCCCTTTTCCCTCTCTCACCTAATCTCCTTACCAGCCCATCGTCTCCCTCTGGTGCTCCTTCTCACCCCACCCACCTCTTCCTTTTTTCCATGACTCTCTTTCTCACCAATCAACTTCCCAACTCTTTACTTCATCCCTTCCCCTCCTGGTTTCACCTATCCCCTAGTGTTTCTCTCTCCCCTTCCCCTATCTTTTAAATCTACTCCTCAGCATTTTTTTCTCCAGCCTTGTTGAAGGGTCTCATGCCAAAAACATTGACTGTACTCTTTTCCATAGATGCTGCCTGGCCTGCTGAGTTCCTCCAACATTTTGTGTGTGTTGAAGAGAATTTGCCACTCTTTTGGTACCTTAGTCATAGAATAAACACAGCACAGAAGGAGGCTGTTTGGCCCTTCATGTCTGTGCTGGCTCTTTAACAGAAAAACTCTTGGAGATCATCCAACCCATTGGGTCCATACCATTTCCAAAAAAACAACCCCATTATTCCCACATCCCTTCTTATTGTTGTGGGGGTCTGGACCCCCACAACCTATTGCCTTTCTCATAAGCCTTCCAATTCCCCTTCAATTTTTATTGGACACTTACTTACACCAAGGAGTGATTTCTAGCAGCCAATTAATTGAGCAATCTTCATATTTTTGGGATGTGGGAGAAAATGGAGCAACCAGAGGAACACCAGGAGATGACAGAGTGTGCAAAATCTGCACAGACAGGCACTCAAGATGAGTATCATTCCTGCTTATTTATTTACCATTGACCCTCTTGATCAGGTCAACAAGAATTGTTTCATAGTTGTAGAAAGCCTGTAGGACCAGATAGAAGTTTTCAAAGTCAGAGGTTCAGTGTTCTATTCCAAATTGATATCTAGTCATTAACTTAAACTGAGTAATTAACTGAGGGTCTGTTTATTCAAGAGGAAGTATTGGTAGCACGCATATCTTACTCTGCTGACTTGGGACTCTCCCCAAAATCTACTCAAGTTCTTGGTCATCTGTCCAATGTCTCCTGGTTGCTTTGGCATCAAATTTTGTTTAGTGACATACTGGGTAATGCAGCACAGAAAGGGGCTATTTGGTCACTGAGTCAGTGTTGACCATTAACCATACATTTACACTAATCCAGATTAAGATCTCCTTGCTAAGTCCTGTTTTGTGCTACCCTCAGGAGTCACTTACAATGGCCGATTAACTCATCAACCTGACTGAGTTTGGAAAGTGAGGGAAACCTGAGCACTCAAAAGAAACCCACATGTTGACAGGATGAATTGAAGAACAAGAAGGACAAACTCCACACAGCAAGAGAGCAGAAAGAGTTAAATTTGATTCCTCCTTGGTATACCTAAAATATGTAACTCAAGCTGGAAGTTTGAAAGACAAAAAGATCTTCCACGCATAACTGCCTGCAGAACCCAAACTGAGCTTTTGATTATAACTGTTTTTAAAAGCCAATTTTTATTAAGAACTGAGTTTGGGTAAGATGACAACTAGAGGTCATAGGTTAAGGGTGAAAGGTGAGAAGTTTAAGGGAAACATGAGGGAAAAGATTTTCACCCCGAGGGGGGTGAGAGTGTGGAAAGAGCTGCCAGCACAAGTGTTGCATGTGAGCTTGATTTCAACGTTGAAGAGAAGTTTGGATAGATACATTGATGGTAGGGCTATGATCCCAGTGCAGATTGTTGGGAGTAGGCAGTTTAAATGGTTTTTGCATAAACTTGATGAGCCAAAGGGCCTGTCTCTGTGCTGTACTTCTCTATGATTCTACTATAGTCATAATTTGTCTTGCAAAGATGCCATCTAATGACTTTCAAGAACTAGAAACATTCACAATTAAGGTGCTGGATTTATTTAATCAACAGCTGGTATTTCCAGACTTGCACATTATAAAACTTCAATAGAGTTGCTCTGAGCAGGAAAATTTTATTTATCCTGAAACCTGTGTGGTACTTTAATATTAACATTATATAAAATTCCAGTGGTGCAGCAACAGGCTATATGCACAGGAGCATTTCAGTTACTGCCTGGGTGTGCACCCTTGCAGTGGCTTCATCAGAGTTAAAGCAGCATAAATGTGTTGTTATGTTTTGTTGCCTTTGTGTTGTCTGCAGGGCAATAGAGTGGTCAATTAGTATAGCTGCTGTTTCATAGCACCTGAGACCCAGGTTCAATCCTCTAACAAAAATATTTTAAAATTCATTCTGCATTTTTTCCTGATTCAGCAGAGCTATCCACAAACAAAGGAGGCACTGTATACAGGTTATATGAAATTACTTGAGTTATGTATAAAATAATACTTATCAATAAACTACACAACACAATGTCCTGCCAAAAGGAACTAAGAGTGCTACAGTTTTTGCAGTCTCTCTTGTTCTCCCAATGTCCTTGGCTATATCTCCAGCTCTTAACCCAAGACACAACCCTAAGATTCCCATTTGCACCAACAAGATGCCTCTTTTTATATCCTTCAGCTCACTGCTCAAATAGCTTCCCAGACAGACAAACATATTTTCACTGTTATCTACTTTCAAGGCTATAGAGTGGTACTCACTAAATACTCAAAACATTGCTGTGGACTGGTTCTTGTAGTTTCTCAAAACATTCCCTCACTGGTTCAAGGGGGATATATGAGAAAGATCTACAGATGGCCATTATTTATCAATTAGCATCAAGCAGAACACTGGAGGAATCTATGGGTCAGGCATAGTGTGGAAGGGAGTAGGCAGCCACTGTTTCAAGTCAAGACCCTTCACCTGTACAACATGATCAAAGGGAGATGCCAGTGTAAAGAGGAAGGGGTGGAACAGGAGCTGGCAAGTGACAAGAAGATTCCAGCATCTGTAGTCTATTGTATCTCCTTGGGGCAGTGTAGTAGCATCGTAGTTAATACATCATTTTACACCCTCAACTGTAAGAAGGGTTTGATTCTCACCACTGCCTGTAAGGAGTTCATCCTCATGCGCCGGTTTCCGCCCATATTCCAAAGACCTACAATTAGGGTTAGTGAGTTGTGGTCTATGCTTGCATCAGATGTATGACAACACCTGTGGGCTGTCCAGCACAACTTTCTCTGATTTGATGTGATGCAAATGATGCATTTCATTGTATGTTTCGATACATATGTGACAAATAAAGCTAGTCAAATTTACCAGTCAGCAGCCAATTGTGAGGATTTTTGCCTCTTGGCAGGAGTTCCAGGCCCCAGCACTGTGGATTTATTTTTTTTGGGCAACAGTCGGTAGATATTTCCTCTCATCTTGTTAACTGTTTTATTTCTCCCCCAAGTTTTGTGTGTTTCTCCAGATTCCAACGTCAGCAGTCTTTTGTCTCCTCTCTGCTTCTTTGTTTTTGATCTTTCCGGTAAGGGAAATAGCTCTTTCCTGTCTACCTTCTTTCAGTTCTTCATAATCTTAGACACCCCAATTTAAACTCCCATCAGCCTCCTCTTCTCCAAAAAAAATCTCTATGCTACATCTTTCAGATCCCTGTACATCTTAGTACATATCTTCCCTACCCTCTCCCATGCAATCACATCTCTCCTATAAAGTGTGACCAGAGCCACATGTAACAGTCAAGCCAGGATCTAATTAAGTCATGTAAATGGATATGGCAAATAAAGTTGATCCTTGATTAGAGATGTATTTAATTCCAGCATACTTTCCCTACTCATAATTTAGGAAGTGAAGGAAAGTATTTTGTTCAAATTTTAACCACATTAAAACCTGCTCCGTTACCTTCAGGATCAGTTGATGTACAGTGCTAAGGTCCTATCCTTATTGCTGCTTATTGCTTATTCTGTTGTCTTGATGGACATCACAGAGTGCTTGGCCTTACATTTCTTGCGATTAAGCTCCATTTGCCATTTTCTACCTATACACTACTGTTGTCAGAAGCTTTCCCCCGACTATCAATCACACAGTCAATTGTTAGCACATTCCCAGAAATAACCTGAGAACTATATGCTATCATCCAGAGAAGGAGATCTCAAGGCAAATGAGAAGTTGACAGGAATCCCAGTTGAGACCCCTTTACAGATTGGTAGACCAATGTAATTGATAATCAGTTGCACACCAGCCTAGAGAATAGATTATCAAAACTTTAGAATAGATTAGATTAGATTCAACTTTATTATCATTGTGCCGAGTACAGATACAAAGCCAATGAAATGCAGTTACCATCTAACCAGAAATGCAAAGAATAGTGTCATTTATAAAATAACTGCAAATAAAAAGTAAGTTCTACAGCACACAAATATAAAAGTACTGAGACAGTACAATATGGGTGCAATTGGTGAGTATGCTCTCAACGGTACAGCAGTAAAAATCCTTCAGTATCCTGGGACAGAGGTGAGCTTTCTTGATGCTCTGCAGAAAATAAATGTGGACACCAAGGAATTTGAAGCTTGATACATGCTCCACTACAGCTCTGTTGATGTAGATGGGAACGTGAATGTGGCTCCTAGCATGCCTGAAGTCCACAATGATCTCCTTAGTCTTCTGGGTGTTAAGGGCCAGGTTGTTGTCGGCATACCATGCAACCAGGTGCTGGACCTTGTCACTGTAGGCCATCTCATTATCCCCCTCTTTTATACCAACCTTTTCAGCCCCATATTATCAGTTTTTGTTTTGCTACAATGTCATCCAGTTAATTGTCCAATGGTCCAACTATTTGATACCCTCGAGATCATTTTCTAGCCAGTGAAGTCCCTTCCTGTTTAGAGAGAGGAATAATAAGAGGGGATTTGAAATATCTTTAGCAGTCAGAACATAGAGAAGTGCAAATACTGCAGCCCATGATGTCTGCCAAATGTGATATCTATTTAAAGTACACATCAGCCTGAACACGGTCTACATCCCTCCGTTCCCTGTCTGTTTGTGTGTCTGTCTGATTGTGATGCCTATTTAAACTACACATCAGCCCAAAAATGGTCTATATCCCTCCATTCCACATCAGCCTGAACATGGTCTATATCCCTCCGTACCCTGTCTATCTGAATGCCTGTTAAACACAGCTATCATACCTGCTTCCACCACTTCCCTGACAGCATGTTCTAGGCACCCCCCACTCTCAATGTTTAAAAAAACACTTGTCCCATAAAACATCTTTAAACCTTCTGCCATCACCTTAAAACCATGCTCTCTATAACCATATAACCATAAAACAATTACAGCAGGGAAACAGGCCATCTCGGCCCTTCTAGTCCATGCCGAACGCTTACTCTCACCTGGTCCCACTGACCCGCACTCAGCCCATAACCCTCCATTCTTTTCCTGTCCATATACCTATCCAATTCTACTTTAAATGACAATACCGAACCTGCCTCTACCACTTCTACTGGAAGCTCATTCCACACAGCTACCACTCTCTGAGTAAAGAAATTCCCCCTCGTGTTACCCTTAAGCTTTTGCCCCCTAACTCTCAACTCATGTCCACTTGATTGAATCTCCCCTACTCTCAATGGAAAAAACCTATCCACGTCAACTCTATCTATCCCCTCATTATTTTAAATACTTCTATCAAGTCCCCCCTCAACCTTTTACGCTCCGAAGAATAAAGACCTAACTTGTTCAATCTTTCCCTGTAATTTAGGTGCTGAAACCCAGGTAACATTCTGGTAAATCTTCTCTGTACTCTCTCTATTTTGTTGACATTTTTCCTATAATTCGGTGACCAGAACGTCTCACAATACTCCAAATTCAACCTTACCAATGCCTTGTACAATTTTAACATTACATCCCAACTCCTATACTCAATGCTCTGATTTATAAAGGCCAAAATAACAAAAGCTTTCTTCACCACCCTATCCACATGAGATTCCACCTTCAGGGAACTATGCACCATTATTTCTAGATCACTCTGTTCTACTACATTCTTCATTGCCCTGCCATTTACCATGTATGTCCTATTTGGATTATTCCTACCAAAATGTAGCACCTCACACTTATCAGCATTAAACTCCATCTGCCATCGTTCAGCCCATTCTTCTAACAGGCCTAAATCTCTCTGCAAGCTTTGAAAACCTACTTCATTATCCACAACACCACCTACCTTAGTATCATCTGCATATTTACTAATCCAATTTACTACCCCATCATCCAGATCATTACTGTATATGACAAACAACATTGGACCCAGTACAGATCCCTGAGGCACACCATTAGTCACTGGCCTCCAAGTTATCCACCACTACTCTCTGGCATCTTCCCATCCAGCCACTGTTGAATCCATTTTATTACTTCAATATTAATACCTAACGATTGAACCTTCCTAACTAACCTTCCGTGTGGAACCTTGTCAAAGGCCTTACTGAAGTCCATATAGATAACATCCACTGCTTTACCCTCCTCAACTTTCCAAGTAACCTCTTCAAAAAATTCAATAAGATTTGTCAAACATGACCTTCCACGCACAAATCCATGTTGACTGCTCCTAATCAGACCCTGTCTATCCAGATAATTATATATTCTATCTCTAAGAATACTTTCCATTAATTTACCCAACACTGACGTCAAACTGACAGGTCTATAATTGCTAGGTTTACTCTTAGAACCCTTTTTAAACAATGGAACTACATGAGCAATAAACCAATCCTCTGGCACCATCCCCGTTTCTAATGACATTTGAAATATTTCTGTCAAAGCCCCTGCTATTTCCACACTAACTTCCCTCAAGGTCCTAGGGAATATCCTGTCAACAAGACCCAGAGATTAATCCACTTTTATATTCCTTAGAAGCGTCAGTACTTCCTCCTCTTTAATTGTCATAGTTTCCATAACTTCCCTACTTGTTTCCCTTACCTTACACAATTCAATATCCTTCTCCATAGTGAATACCGAAGAAAAGAAATTGTTCAAAATCTCCCCCATCTCTTTCAGCTCCACACATATCTGTCCACTCTGATTCTCTAAGGGACCAATTTTATCCCTCACTATCCTTTTGCTATTAATATAACTGTAGAAACCCTTCGGATTTATTTTCACCTTACTTGCCGAAGCAACCTCGTATCTTCTTTTAGCTTTTCTAATTTCTTTCTTAAGATTCTTCTTACATTCTTTATATTCCTCAAGCACCTCATTTACTCCATGCTACCTATATTTATTGTAGATATCTCTCTTTTTCCTAACCAAGCTTCCAATATCCCTTGAAAACCATGGCTCTCTCAAACTTTTAACTTTTCCTTTCAACCTAACAGGAACATAAAGATTCTGTACCCTCAAAATTTCACCTTTAAATGACCTCCATTTCTCTATTAAATCCTTCCCATAAAACAAATTGTCCCAATCCACTCCTTTTAAATCCTTTCACATCTCCTCAAAGTTAGCCTTTCTCCAGTCAAAAATATCAACCCTGGGTCCAGTCCTATCCTTCTCCATAATTATATTGAAACTAATGGCATTGTGATCACTGGACCTGAAGTGCTCCCCAACACATACCTCCATCACCTGACCTATTTCATTTCCTAACAGAAGATCCAACACTGACCCTTCTCTAGTCGGTACCTCTATGTATTGCTGCAAAAAACTATCCTGCACACATTTTACAAACTCCAAACCATCCAGCCCTTTTACAGTATGGGCTTCCCAGTCTATGTGTGGAAAGTTAGAATCTCCCACAATCACAACCCTGTGCTTACTAAAATATCTGCTATCTCCTTACAAATTTGCTCCTCCAATTCTCGCTCCCCATTAGGTGGTCTATAATACACCCCTATTAGTGTCACTACACCTTTCCCATTCCTCAATTCCACCCAACTAGTCTCCCTAGATGAGCCCTCTAATCTATCCTGCCAGAGCACTGCTGTAATATTTTCTCTGACAAGTAACGCAACACCTCCCCCTCTTGTCCCTCTGATTCTATCACACCTGAAGGAACGAAATCCAGGAATATTTAGTTGCCAATCACACCCCTCCTGCAACCATGTTTCACTAATAGCTACAACATCATACTTGCAGCTATCAATCCATGCTCTAAGCTCATCCACCTTTCTTACAATGCTCCTAGCATTAAAATAAATGCATTTAAGAAATTCTCCACCTCTTCCTCTCTGTTTATCTCTAACAGTACAAAGAATTTTACTGTCTTCTTTTTCTTCCTTCTCCCATACACCTGTTCCTACACTCTGTTTCCCCTCCCCCCTCGTATCTAGTTTAAATCCACTGGAGCCTCTCTAGCAAACCTACCTGCAAGAATATTTGTCCCCCTCCAGTTCAGATGTAAACTGTCCCACCGGAACAGGTCCCACCTTCCCTGGAAAACTGCCCAGATCTATAGATCTGAAGCCCTCTCTCCTGCACCATGTCTTCAGCCACGTGTTGATCTGCACTATCTTACTATTTCTAAAACCACCTGCACGTGGCACTGGTAGCAATCCTGAGATTGCTATCCTGGAGGTCCTGTCCTTTAACTTGGTGCCTAACTCCCTAAACTCACCTTTCAGGACCTCTTCACTCTTCCTACCCACGTCTTTGGTCCCGACATGGACCACGGCATCCAACTGCTCACCCTCCCTCTTGAGAATACTGAGAACTCGATCTGAGATATTGCGGACCCTGGCACCAGGGAGGCAACAGACCATCCGGGATTCTTGATCTCTTCCAGAGAACCTCCTATCTGTCCCCCTAACTATCGAATCCCCTGTCACTACTGCTCTCCTCTTTTCCCTCCTTCCCTTCTGAGCTGAGGGACCAGTCTCGGTGCCAGAGATGCAACCACTGCAACTTCTCCCTGGTAGGTCGTCCCCACCAACAGTATTTAAAACGGTATACTTATTGTTGATGGGAACGGCCACAGGGGAGCTCTGCTCTTCCTGTCTATTCCCCTTCCCTCTCCTGACAGTCATCCCAACTACCTGTCTCCTGACTCCTAGGGGTGACTATCTCCCTGAAACTCCTGTCTATTTCTGCCTCCCGAATGATCTGAAGTCATCCAGCTCCAGCTCCAGTTCCCTAACACGATTTGTCAGGAGCTGCAGCTGGATGCACCTTTTGCAGGTGTAGTCATCAGGGACAGCTGTGCTCACCCTGACTTCCCACAAACTGCAAACAGAGCACTCAACTGACCTCGCTGCTGCCTCCATTACCTACTCCTAATCTAATTAGATTAATTAAAGCAGCTTACCCGGCCTTACCTCACCTAGAGCAAAGCTCGTACTCAGCCTCTGCTCGCTTTTTAAATTCCCCGCTGATCTCAGATGCCGACTTTCACACGCTTGCGCAGTCTAACCTCTTTGCCCCGATCAGTTAAAAAAAAACAGCTCCTCTCCGAGCTTCTTTTACCTCTTCCCTCTCCGCCTCTTGCTTTGATTTAATTCTTTGATCTAGTATGTGACATTTCCACCCTGAAGAAATAGACTCTGACCATCTCCCGTCATCATTTCATTAACTTCTATCAGTGCTCCCCTCTGCCTCTGACACTCCAGGGGAAACAGCCCAATTTTGTCCATCATCTCCTTATTGTTAATACCCTCCAATACAGACAGCATCCTAGTAATCCTTTTCTTCACCTCTCCAAAATTTCCACATCCTGCACACAACTCCCAATATTTCATCGTGTGTGCTATTCTGTTTCGGAAGGTGTGGCAAAGGCTGAACATTAAGAAAAAGGGAGATTTGTTTGTTGATCACTGGGATCTGATAGAGAGGAGGAGATATCATGTGATATCTTTGATTGGCAGGGGTGTGTTAACGGTGCTCCCTAGACTGCGTTTCAGTGGGTCAGTGACAGGATTATTTGTACAGACAAGGTTCACACACATTAAGTTCTGCATTGCCCTGTCATTCGACTGGGTAATCTTTGAGGAGGAGGAATTGGAATTGGTTTTCTATTGTCACATTCTCCAGAATACAGTGAAAAACTTAGTTTTGTATTCTGTCCATAGAGATCATTTCAAAACCTCAGTACACTGAAATAACACAAAGGATAATGCAATAACAGAATTTAATTGTTAATGTTACAATGACAAAGAAAGTGCAGTACAGATAGACAGATAAAGAGCATGAGTAGATTGTCAGCTTAAGAGTTCATCTTTACTACACAAGAGAAATGTTTAAGACTTTTATAACAGTGAGATAGAAGGTGTCCTTGAGCCTGGTGGTACATCCTTTTAGGCTTTTGTATCTTCTGCCTGATGGGGGGTGGGAGCACTCTTTGATAATGTTGGCAGTGAGAAGTACAGACAGAATCCATGGAAGGAGGTTGATTTTCTTGATGTTCTCCACAGCTCTGCAATTTCTTGTTGCCGTGGGCAGTGCAGTTGTAAGACCAATCTGTTAAGCATTCAGATAGGATAAGATGGCAGGGCACACCAGCCCAACCAAATGTATTATTGTCCGTTTTAAATGTTTTCTTGCAATTGCAAGACCATGCTAGACATTAAGATCTTTGAAGTACTGCAGGGCTACCCCATCAGCAAACTGCTCACTGGTGGAGGAACTGAAGGAGCAGGACTTGGAGCAGATCGTCATCAGTGTCAAAGAGATGTCAGATTGGGTGTGCTGTCAGTTTTCTTATGATCACAAGACCTTGTTGGACGTTGTTAATATGGAATGCTGCAAGTCTGATTCACTGTTTTATTGACAGATGGCTGGTGAGCTGCCTGGCCTTGGTTGTAGTGAGGACTAGGCCTTGAGACACGGTGTTGCCTGTTTGCAGCTACCCTCGAAAGAGGCTTTGGAGTTGGTGCTTTCGTCCAGTTTTCGTTCAGCAGAAGACAAGATGTATTGTGTTTGACTGCAGACTGTTGCAACAGTCAGGACTCAGGGACTGTATTTTACTGCTGTTTTAAATGTACTATGCTGTGTCTTGTGCTGTGCTGTGTATACTGTTGATACTGTTTTGCACATTGGCCCTGGAGTAATGCTATTTTGTTTGGCTGTATTCATGGTTGAATGATAATTAAACCTAAACATGAGTTGGGCAGAAAAATGGCAGATGGAGTTCAATCCGGATAAGTGTGAGGTGATGCATTTTGGAAGGACAAACCGGAAGACTGAGTACAGGATTAATGGTCAGTTACTTAAGAGTGTGGATGAACAAAGGGACCTTGGGGTTCAGATCCATACATCCCTCAAGGTCGCTGCACTAGTTGATAGGGTAGTTAAGAAGGCCTATGGGATGCTAGGCTTCATTAATAGGGGGATTGAGCTCAAGAACAGAGAGGTCATGTTGTAACTCTACAAATCTCTGGTGAGACCGCACTTAGAGTATTGTGTTCAATTCTGGTCGCCTCATTATAGGAAGGATGTGGAAGCTATGGAGAGGGTGCAGAGGAGATTTACCAGGATGTTGCCTGGTTTAGAGAACAAGTCATATGAAGCAAGGTTAGCAGAGCTGGGATTTTTCTCTTTGGAGCGTAGAAGAATGAGAGGGGACTTGATAGAGGTCTACAAGATTATGAGAGGGATAGATAGGGTGGATAGTCAGTACCTGTTTCCCAGGGTACCAATAGCAAACACAAGAGGGCATATGTACAAAATTAAGGGAGGGAAGTTTAGGGGAGACATCAGGGGTAAGTTTTTTTACACAAAGAGTTGTGAGTGCCTGGAATGACTTGCCAGGGATGGTGGTGGAGGCTAAAACATTAGGGGTATTTAAGAGCCTCTTGGACAGGCACATGGATGAAAGAAAAATGGAGGGTTATAAGTGTAGTGTGGGTTTAGCACTTTTTTTTAAGGATTATATGGGTCGGCACAACATGGAGGGCTGAAGGGCCTGTACCGTGCTGTAGTAGTGTAGTGTTCTATGAAACTTGAAACTGGGATGCTTTCTATGGTGCATCTAAACAAAAATAGTGAGTGCCAAAGGAAACATGCTGAATTTCTTTAGCCTCTTGCATTATAGAAGGAGAGGTGATTGTGTGTATATGTGGGCACCAGTGCAGGATATTGATGGTGTTTCCACCTCTCTGGGTAGGAGCTGGGTTTGCTTGTGACATAGATCCCAACTGCATTGTGATTCATTCCTGATCACTTTGTGATGAAACTGCAGATTAGAGAAACATAGAAAACCTACAGCACAATACAGGCCCTTTGGCCCACAAAGCTGTGCCAAATATGCCCTTACCTTAGAACTACCTAGGCTTATCCATAGCCCTCTAAGCTCCATGTACCTATCCAGGAGTCTCTTAAAAGACCCTATCATTTCTGCCTCCACCACCGCCATCGGCAGCCCATTCCACGCACTCACCACTCTCCGCGTAAAATACTTAACCCTGACATCTCCTCTGTATCTACTTCCAAGCACCTTAAAACTATATGCCCTCTTGTGCTAGCCATTTCAGCCCTGGGAAAAAGCCTCTGACTATGCACATGATCAATGCCTCTCATCACTTTATACACTTCTATCAGGTTACCTCTCAACCTCCGTTGCTCCAAGGAGAAAAGGCCAAATTCACTCAACCTATTCTCATAAGGCATGCTCCCCAATCTAGGCAACATCCTTGTAAATCTCCCCTGCATTTTTTCTATGGTTTTCAAGTCCTTCCTGTAGTGAGGCGACCAGAATTGAGCACAGTACTCCAAGTGGGGTCTGACCAGGGTTCTATATAGCTGTAACATTACCTCTTGGCTCTTTGAGTGTCCTATGGACTCGGACCCCATGATCCCTTTGATCCTCCGCACTGCCAAGAGTCTTACCATTAATGATATATTCTGCCATCATATTTGACCTACCAAAATGAACCACCTCACACTTATCTGGGTTGAACAAGTTAGGTCACACCGGTCTCACTCAGTGAGGGGAGTCATTGGGTGTCATTCAATGGCAGCTCAGCAGTTACTGTGTGAGACCAAACAAACAATTAGGAAGTCACAGGAGATTGTGGACACTGGAATGTGGATCTACAAACAGGCTGCTGGAAGAGTTCAGAGTTTCGTGAAGCATCTCTGGAGAGAAATAGTTAATCTGGATCTAGATTGAAAGATTGAGAGAGAGATAGTATGAACAGATGGAGGGAAGTGGTGGAGCATGACTTGCTGGTAATTGAAACAGCCAGGTGAGGATGTGAGAAAGGCAGATGGAGGAGGGCAGAATGGGAATTGACCCTGAAGCTGGGAGGTGATAGGATATGATAGGTAAAGGTGACAAAGGGTTGTAGATGATGGAATCAAGTCAGAGAGGAAGCTGGAGCATGGAATAAAAGGAGGGGTGTGAAAAGGGGACTCGGGAGGAGTGCGTAGATGATGTGCAGATTGAGTGGGAAGGAAAGAAACTGGATGATGGGGGTGAGGTGGGCAGGTCAGGGGTGATAGAAAAGCGACACAGGGGAGCAAGTTACAGAAAGATGGAGAATTATGCCACCTGGCTGTAGTCAACCCAGGAGGGAAATGAGGTGATGTTTCTCTAGTTTGCTTTTATCTTTCATGGAAGGAGTTAAGGACAGACAAGTCAGTGTGGGAATGGGGAGGAGAACTAAAACAGTTAGCAATCAGGAGGCCCAGACCACTAGGGCAGTGGGAGTGCAGGCATCCAATCTGTGTCTGGTTTCACTGATACAGAGGACTGATTGCAATAGACAAGGGTGTAGACTTGTACGTGAACATCTGGCTCACCTGGAAGGGCTCTGCTGAGGGAGATGTTGTTACACCTATGGTTGTAGTGGAATATGGAGGGATGGAGGGGTTGAGTAGCGAGGGATGAGCATGGAGAGAATGATCCATGTGGAAAGCATAAAAAGGTGGAGAAGGAAAGATTATTGGTGTGGGACCATGTTATAGCTGGTGGAAGGTGCGAAGGATGATATGCTGGTAGATGAGGAGCAAGGGAACATCATCAATATTCTGTCTGGGAGGGATGCAGTGAGGGCAGAAGTGCAGAGAGTAGAGGAGATGTGGGTTAGGACTCCATAGCAGTGGGGGTAGGGAGAAAAAGGAAGATGTCTCTTTAATCGCAGATTGGAAGAAGGGCTGAGGCAAAGTACTTCAATGAGTCAGGCAGCATGGAAGGCCAGTTAGCCATCATGTATCTTTCTATACTACTACCATTTTCCAACATCTAGGCAGTTATCTTCTCTGCCATGACATTTGTAATGGGCTGGGTTGATCAGACCCAAACAACTGGAGTTCCAGGAAATGTGGTAATAGTGTACATTACAAGCACAGCAAAGTAACTTGAACCTAAATTATTATCATAAAATAGAACACACAAAAATAACCCAGACAAACACTACATTGAGAGTCACAAAGAATTCAGGGCTCAAAATTCTTAATCACCACTTGTTTGTCGTTGTTGTCAGGGGAATACCAAATTTGACTCACTCATGAAACCACCCCTGGATCCTTGAGTCCAATCACAATTTCTGGCCTTTAGTTGGTCCAGTGAAACCAGGAAAAGGCACAACAATAAATACAAGTTTCACAAACGTAGAAAGACACACAGAGACGGACAAACTCTTTGATATTTTGTTTCGGTATAGCCTATCTTTCTTTGACACATTCTGTGTCTATTAACACACTATTTAGCAAATCCTCATAAATCATTTCAACATTGTAATGGCTACTCCTCATCCATTAGTCCACCAATTATTTGTACACAGCATTCCTTGGACTTACAAAGCAACATTAATATTATGTATAAGTGATAAGCCTGAATCCAAAAAGGAATCCCTCAAACTAACTTGACAGACATTTTCACTTTAGTGGTGCTTGAAGCTAAGAAAGATTCCAGCTGTGGACATTAACAGACCTACAGTATTTATCTTGTACAGACACTCTGCGAACATTACTCACTAGCAGACCCCACGTGCTAAGGGTTCAGAAAGAGTTACATTGTCATTTTGAATTGTTCAGACATTCATTCAATGTTTTACAAAATTTAATATGACACACTTCAAGCACTTGTCTAAATATTTCTTAATGTGATGGAAATACCTGCCTCCAGCAACTACCCTGAGGCAGTGCCTTCCAAACTCTGACCACTGTGGCTGACATCAGGTAAGGTTTCTGCTCAGGTTGGCATCTGAGCCATAAGTAAGTTCTATCAGTATTCACCTTTTACTGTAACACATTGACATTAGCCAAATTTGTGTGTAAAGTTAGTGCTATGTTGCATGCAAGATCTGAGTTGGCTCTTTTGATTAAACAATTTAGAGAGAGTTGTACTTAGTTCTGTCCTTGATTTTTTGAGAGTGTCAGAGGCCACTTCCCTGGCTTGGGTATATCTGGTGATCATTGCTAAGTGAGCCCAATTAATATACAACAGCATTGAACAAAACTTTAATTGTTTGATAGGACATTATAAAACACAATTTACTCTGTGTCCAACACATTCTGTACCTACCTTGATAAGTTCAATGAGACAATGGAGTCGAAAATGTACTCTTGACCTACGTGATATTGGCTAATATCTTCACTGACTCAATGATGGCTTGAAATCATTCACACTATACATTTTTAGACCTGGAGAATTATGGGTTCAACCACAAGCTCTAGAGAACCAACCTATGTTTGCTTTTCATTCTGTTAATGTGTCAATGTGCACATGTATGCCTGTATGCAATGTATGTGAGTATATGCGTGTATGTGTGTGTTTGCATGCATGTTGAGGATAAAAAGAGCAGCATGTTTAATGATCAAAGGTCTAATCTGATAATTCATGGACTTAGTATGGAGATCTTCAGATCCCATTGTCAATTGATTTTCTTGCTGCTGTTAATGGCTCTTGATGATGGGCTTTTGGTGAATCTCCCTATTTGTTTCGAACATACCAGTACATTTAAATTTCATTTCATAGACTATTTCCTCAAGCAATAGATGGTACATAAGATGAACCTATCACAGGGATTGCCAAATGATGGACCAGATGGGAAACCTCTAGATATAATATCCGCATAACTTTTCTTACTCGTAACATTTTGGAGGTCCAGGTCCCTGTTGCAGTCATTATTCCTGGGGCATTTTGGAAATTTTCATTAATGTATTGTAAATAACAGCTCAACAATCATGGAAACTTTCATTTGATGGACATACAAGCTCATCTCCAGCATTTCCTGTGGAATTCATTGCCACAGATGGTTGTGGAGGCTAAGTCATTTAAAGCAGTGGATGAAAAAGTTCTTGATTAGTAAGGCTGTCAAAGTCATGGACGGGGGAAGGCAGGAGAATGGAGTTGAGGGGGCTAATAAGCAAGCCATAATTGAATGGTGGAGTAAACTTGATGGCCAAAATAGCCTAATTATGCTCTTTTATCTTATGATCTTTCGTGGATGGAGAAGATCCCTGCTAATTGCACCCATATTGTCCTCCATGAGACCTCTTCTACCAGCATGGGTAAAAGCCCTTGTGTAACAGCTATTTGATTCTACAGTGTTTGCCAATGCCATTCAGAAAAAGGCTTGGTGTTTGCTCAAGACTATTGGGACCCTTTTACATCAGCAAGTGTGTGAAACTTCAAGAATATCACACAGCCAAAGTGGTGATAGAGCCCCCCCCCCACACTGCCTCTACAACGCTCATCACTATTGACACCTCATCTGCCCCTGACTCTAGAAACTTTGTGAGACCCAGAATTTACATGCTTTATCTGACTGACCCTGCCAGGCTAGGTACACAATCAGCAAATCCATTCATTTCAATGCAGAAGAACAGCTGTGAGAGAGAAGCAAGTTTTAGCTAAAGGACATTGATGTAACCAGTTTATTTTAAGAGGTTTTTAAATTGTTTCATATCTTCATACTTTTAAAACTAAAACTGTTTTAAAATTAATAAAATTAAGTTGAATATGTAACAATTGTTCATTGTTAGTAAATTGTTCAATGTTAACAGCCAGTTTATTGTCAGTTAGTGCTGAGAGCCTCAATGGTCATGTGGAGCTGGTTTCCTTGAATAATTTTTCACTGGTGGAGACTCCATTGAGGTAAGTAAAGGTTTAGCAGTAGTAAGCAACAATGATAGAAAGACACCTTATTGGTTACCTTTCTCTTATTCAGAAGGACATTCCAAGGAGGTTCCAGGCTAATGAATGTATCCTGGATGTTAGTGTTCCACGTCAACAAGGCACAGGGTCTTATGGTAATTAGTAATAATTAACTTATCCAAAACAATTTGTATCATGGCTTGATCAAGCTTGGCATAGTGTTCAGTGGGAGAAACAGAGATTATACAAGTTTGAGACAAGGATGCTGGAAATCTTGAGGAAAACAGACAAAATGTTAATAAGTCAGGTAGCATCTATGGAGTGGAATAAACAGTTGACATTTTGGGCCAAGACCCTTCATCAGGACTGGAAAGGGAGGGGTAAGAGAAGTCAGAATAAGAAGGTTGAGATAGATGAAGGAGCACAAGTTGGCAAATGATAAGTGAAACCAGGTGAGGAGGAAGGTGGTTAGATGGAGGTGAGGGGATAAAGTAAGAAGCAGAGGTAAGATAGGTGGAACAGATAAAGAGCTGAAGAAGAAGGAATCTGATAGGAGAGGATAGTGAAATTTGGAAGAAAGGGAAAGAGAAGGGGAACCAGAAGGAGGTAATGAGGTAATGCACAGGTTCAAGGTTCAAAGAACACCTATTATTGAAGTATATACAGTGCCTATAAAAAGTATTCACCCCTCCCCCCCCAAAGTTCTCATGTTTTATTCTTTTACAACATTGAATCACAGTGGATTTAACTTGGCTTTTTTGACACTGGTCAACAGAAAAGTACTTTCTGTGTCAAAGTGAAATGAGATCTCTACAAAGTGATCTAAATTAATTACAAATATAAAACACAAAATAATTGATTGCATAATCACTCACCCCCTTCAAGTCAGCATTTAGTAGATGCACCTTTGGCAGCAATTACAACCTTGAGTGTGTGTGGATAGGTCTCTATCAGTTTTACATAACTGGACACTGCATTTTTCACCCATTCTTTGTTACAAAACTGCTCAAGCTCTATCAGATTGCATGGGGATTGTGTGTGAACATCCCTTTTCAATTCCAGCCACAAACTCTCAATTGGATTGTCTGACTTGGCGACTCCAGGACATTAATTTTGTTGTTTTTAAGCTATTCCTGTGTAGCTTCGGCTTTATGCTTAGGGCCATTATCTTGCTGGAAAACTAATCTTCTCCCAAGTCCAGTTCTCTTGCAGACTGCATCAGGTTTTCCTTCAGGATTTCCCTGTATTTTGCCACATTAATTTTACTCTCTAACTTCACAATCCTTCCAGGGCCTGGTGCAGTGAAGCATCCCCACAGCATGATGCAGTCACCACCACACTTCACGGTAAGGATGGTGTGTTTTTGATGATGTGCGGTGTTTGGCTTACGTCAAACAGCATTTAGTCTGATGGCCAAAAAGCTCAATTTTGGTTTCATCAGATCATAGAACCTTCTTCCAGCTGACTTCAGAGTTTCCCACATGCCTTCTGGCAAACTGTAGCCGAGAGTGAGTTTTTTCTTTGCCACTCTCCCATAAAGCTGCAACTGGTGAAGCACCCAGGCAGTCTCTCTCATCTCGGCCACTGAAGCTTGTAGCTCCTTCAAAGTTATCATAGGTCTCTTGGTGGCCTCCCTCACTAGCCCCCCTTGCACAGTCACACAGGTTTTGAGGACGGCCTGCTCTAAGCAGATTTATGGCTATGCCAATTTTTTTTACTTATTTAGAGATACAGTGCGGGACAGGCCCTTGTGGCCCAGTGAGATGCACCACCCAGCAAGCCACCTATTTAACCCAGGCCTAGTCACAGGACAATTTCCAATGACCAATTTACCTACTAACCAGTTCATCTTCAGAATGTGGGAGTAAACCAGAGCAGCTGAGGAAACCGACATGCTCATAGGAAGGACATTGAAAGTTCTTACAGACAGTGCTGGAATTGAACTTCGATCTCCTCACATCACGCGCTGTAATAGCGTTGTGCTAACCACTACTCTACTGTGGCACTGTTCCTCATTCCCAGAATATTCTTTGCTCAAAACATCAGGATTCCCAATATTGAGATACAAGGCTGGTGTCTCCCTTGCCTCTACATAATACTACCTAACTGACAACAAGTGAAATACCCACACTCTGTAGTGATGTCCTTGAGAGTGTGTGGTTACAGTAGTCAATGTTACAGCTTGCAATAGACTACCCCTCTTCAGAGTTAAACCATCCATACAACCAAGACTGTCTCAGTAACCAATCTGGCAAAGGTCCGGTAAGACCCAACTCCCAGTTTATGATCAGAGGTGATTAACTAATCTGGCAAAGGTCCAGTAAATCCCATCTCCCAGTATATGATCAGAGGTATTGCATCAGTAAAGCATTCAGCATATTCAAACATCCAACCCAACCAGATGTTCTCTCTTCTCCCCCCTCATCAGGCAGAAGATACAAAACTCTGAAATATGTACTTCTAGGCTCAAAGGCACTGTCAGGTTCTTGAATGAAGCTCTCATGGTCTCAGGTAGACTCTTGGCCTCACAATCTACCTCTTTATTGTTTACTTGCTCTACATTGTTTCAGTAGCTTTTACACTTTATTCTGCATTGTTACTATTTTACTTTACCCTATCTCAATGCACTGTGTAATGATTTGATCTGTATAAACAGAATGCAGGACTAGATTGTCACTGTATCTTGGTACGTGTGACAATAATATGCCGATGCCGATAATGAAGAGACTGGAATCTCAATTGCTAAAGCAATATCAATATTTTATTTAATGCAAACAACCTCACTCTTGAAAATATATATTCATTAAATTATTTTGCATTTGGTTTGATCTTCTTCTTCACTCCCAAGCTCATGGTTATTCCGCAGAATGAAAAACACCAGGAGACAATGATCTGTTTGGATTTGAGGTGCCGAATCACATCAAGTAACAGTGGTTGGTGGGTCAACCATGGTACTGGCCGAGGTTTTCAGCTTTTGTGTCTTAGGGAATGCTCATGGTTGGCCCACAAGCCGTAAAACGTGCTTCAGTAAAAATGGGTGCTGCAGTCAAAAGTTGTATCTATCAAATGCTCTGCCTCCCGAATGATCCTAAGTTCATCTAACTCTAGCTCCTACTCCTTAATGCAGTCTTTCATGAGCTGGAGTTGGCTGCATTTCCCACAGGTGTAGTCGTCAGGGAGACTATTGGGTTCCATGAATTCCCACATCCTACTGGAGGAGTATTCCACTGCCCTGCCATATCTGCCATCCTGCCAACACTGTACAATCTTCTAACCTGTTTCTTTGGCCTCAGCCTCTTCTTGTCACTGCTAGTTCACTCCCAACAATGCCCACCCCGACAATGGCTGCCCTGTTTGTCCCTGCTATAATTTACTTTGCAGTGCTCTGTTCCTACCTCCGGAATGTTTGAATGCCCGCGAGCTCTCCAATAACCTCCTCAAAGTGCTCAGTTCCCACTGCTGACTGGGGCTCCACAATCCAAATTTCTATTAAGTGTTGAAATCAAACCCAATTTCACACACTTCTGCCAGCAACTCATTGCACACTTTCACCACTCTCTGGGTGAACGAATTCCCTGAAAGGGTGGCGAGAGAGTGTTCCGCCATATTCCCCTTAAACATTTCACCTTTCCCCTTATATATTCTTTTCATTTCTTGATGATTGACTGAACTGTACTTCAATGACTTGGAAATTTTCTTGTATCCATCCACTGTGATTCACTGTTGTAAAGCAATAAAATATGAAAACTTCCTTGGGGGAGGGGTTGGATGAATACTTTTTATAGGCACTGTATATTATAAACAACCTTAAGATTTGTCTCCTTACAGGCAGCCACGAAACAAAGAACCACAACAGGACCCAATTTTTAAAAAAGGGCATCAAACACCCAATGTGCAGAGAAAAAAATGTGCATACAGCAGAAGTAAGCAAATAGCATTCAGAACTGAAGTTCATGAAAGTGAGTCCACAGACATGAAGCCAGCAGCCGATTCAGGAGCCTATTAGTTGCAGGCCACAGCCTCAGTTCAGCTCAGAGATGAGTAAACCTTGTGGAGCAGCAAGATAAGCCAGATTGCCCCTCACCTCCAGCCTCAACACTCTGACCTTTTCAGTCTGGCCTGGTGCTTAAATCGTCCTAAGCTTGGGTTGTTCCTTTCTCTTGGACCCAACCCTGTTGCTTCTTGGGCCCAGGGCTCCACCGCTTCGATTTGGCCCATACTCAATCTTTCCAATTCAGCCCAGCGCTTAAACCTTGCGTATACTTTGACCTTGGGTTGGGGCCCTACTTTCACTCCCACCTGAGTCAATCATAGCAAAAGTCAGACCACTTTATTTGGAAAATCTCCCAACCATTCCTATGCTATCCATATAGTAAATCTGAAAAAAAAAACAGGAAATACTCAGCAGGTCAGGCCACAATTGTGGTAAGAGATAGAGTTTCCCCTATATTCTTTGTTCCCTTTGCCACCAACTCGGATTACTTTTTAAAAAAATTTTTATTTATTAAATTTTTAAGAGAATTACATAAAATGAATAGAATATTAGAATAGTGAAAAATTAATATTGGCCATCCTCCCTCCCCATAACCCCCCCCCCTTAGACCCCTATCTGAAAAAAAGAAAAGAAGAAAAAAAGAAAAAAGAAAGAAAGAAAAAAGATAGAAAGATTGCCTGGATATCGGAGGATCCCCACATGCTCCATGGAGTTCAAAATAACTTAGTTTTTATTTTCCCCAAATAACATAATTTTATCTTCAAAGGACCTATATATTTAATCCTATCTTTTGTAGATAGGGGTGCCAAATTTTCAAAAATATATCATATTCATTTCTTAAATTATAAGTAATTTTTTCAAGTGGAATGCAGCTATATATTTCATTATTCCAATGATCCATAGTTAAATATGAATCTGATTTCCAAGTAACTGCAATAGCTTTTTTGGCTACTGCCAATGAAATTTTTATAAATTTTTTCTGATATTTATTCAATTTAGGTTTTGGTATTATCCCTTCAATATCACCTAATAAAAATAATATTGGGCTATGTGGGAATTGTATTCCAATAATTTGTTCCAGTAAAAGTCTTAAATTTATCCAAAAAGGTTGAATTTTAGAACAGGACCAAGTAGAATGTAAAAAGGTACCAATTTCTTGATTACATCGAAAACGTTGGTCAGATAAATTTGCATTTAATCTATTTATTTTCTGTGGTGTTATATATAATTGATGTAAAAAATTATATTGTATTAATCTAAGTCGGACATTTATTGTATTTATCATACTATCAAGACATAGTCTTGACCAATTTTTTTCATCAATTTTAATATTCAAACCAGTTTCCCATTTTTGTCTTGATTTATGGATTCCTGGTTTAATTGTCTGTTTTTGAATCAAATTACACATACAAGATGTAAATTTTTAAATTTTTCCTTTTTGAATTAAGATTTCTATTTCATTAGGTTTTGGCCTTAACATTGTTTGAGCCAGTTTATCTCGTAAATAGGCCTTTAATTGAAAATAACAGAAAAGAGTGTTATTTGATATTTTATATTTATTTTTAATTGATCAAACGACATCAATATACCTCCTTCAAAACAGTCACCTATATATCTGATCCCTTTTTGAAACCAGTTATGTAAAAATTGATTATCCATTGTAAAAGGAATAAGCCTATTTTGAATTAAGGTTCTTTTTGCTAATGAGGATTTCTTTATTTCATCATCCATATTTACCTTGTTCCATAAATCAATCAAATGTCTTAATATGAGATTCTTTCTTTTCCCATGTCCATTTGGATTCCCTTTTATATATAAAATCTTCTGGTATATTTTCTCCTATCTTATCTAGTTCTATTCTAATCCATGCCGGTTTTTCTTCATCAAAAAAAGATGCAATAAATCTAAGTTGATTTGCTTTGTAATAATTCTTAAAATTTGGAAGTTGTAACCCTCCTAAATCAAATTTACATGTCAATTTTTCCAACGATATTCTTGACATCTTTCCTTTCCAACGAAACTTCCTCATACATTTATTCAATTCTTGAAAAAACTTCTGAGGCAGTTGTATTGGTAATGTTTGGAATAAATATTGTAATCTTGGAAATATATTCATTTTTACAGCATTAATTCTACCTATTAATGTTATTGGTAACATCATCCATTTATCAAGATCTTCTTTTATTTTTTTTAATAATGGCAAATAATTTAGTTTATATAAATTCTTTATATCATTATTAACTCTTATACCTAAATATTTTATACCATTTGTTGGCCATCTAAATTGAGTTACTGGTCGACATTGACTATAATCTCCTTTGGTAAGGGATAAAATTTCACTTTTATCCCAGTTTACTTTATACCCTGATATTTTCCCATATTCTTTCAATCTAAAAGATAATTTTTACAATGATCGCAATGGGTTTGTTAAATAAATCAGAACATCATCAGCAAATAAATTAATCTTATATTCTTCTTGGTTAACTCTGAAGCCCACAATATCTAAGTCCATTCTAATTATTTCAGCTAATGGTTCTATCGCTAATACAAATAGGGCAGGTGATAATGGGCAGCCTTGTCTAGTTGACCTTGTTAAGTGAAATGATGTTGAAATTTGACCATTTGTCACTACTTTAGCTTGAGGACTAATATTTAAGGTTTTAATCCATTTTATAAAAGATTTTCCTAACTCATATTTTTCCAATACCTTAAATAAAAAATCCCATTCCAATCTATCAAATGCTTTTCCTGCATCCAAAGCAACTGCCACACTCATTTCCTCTCTTTTTTGTGCTAAATGAATTCTGCTAAGTAACCGAGTTACATTATCCGTCGATTGTCTATTTTTAATAAAGCCTGTTTGATCCATATGTATTAATTTTGGTAAATATTTAGATATTCTATTAGATAAAATTTTTGCTATTATTTTATAATCTGTATTCAACAAAGAGATAGGCCTATATGATGTTGGTTTTAAAGGATCTCTATCTTTTTTTGGCAATACTATTATGATCGCTGTCGAAAAAGATTGTGGGAGTTTATGCGTTCTTTCCACTTGATATATTAACTCCATAAAAGGAGGGATTAATAAATATTTAATTTTTTTATAAAATTCAGGCAGAAAACCGTCTTCTCCTGGGGATTTATTACTCTGAAGTGATCCTAAAGCTTCTTCAACCTCTTTTAATGTAAAGGGCATATCTCGTCCTTTCTGTTCTTCCAAATTTAATTTTGGAAGAGTTATTTGTGATAAAAATTTGTCTATCTCAGCAATCTCATTTTGTGATTCTGATTGATATAATTCGGAGTAAAAATTTTTTAAAGTTTCATTAATTTCTAAAGGTTTATAAGTAATCTTATTTGCACTTGTTCTAATTGCATTTATTGTTTTAGAAGCCTGTTCTGTTTTCAACTGCCAAGCAAGAATTTTGTGTGATCTTTCACCTAATTCGTAATATCTCTGTTTAGTTCTCATAATTACTTTTTCTGTTCGATACGTCTGGAGTGTATTATATTGTAATTTTTTATTGACAAGTTGTTTTCGTTTTTCTTCTGTCGTATATCTTTGGGATTCTTTTTCTAATTTTGTAATCTCTTTTTCTAATTGATCTATTTCTACCATATATTCCTTCTTAATTTTAGAAGTATAACTTATTATCTGACCCCTCAAATATGCTTTCATCGCTTCCCATAGTACAAATTTATCCTCAACTGAATGTGAATTTGTATCCCAAAAAAAATTGGATCTGTTTTTTCATAAAATCACAAAAATCTTGATGTTTTAATAAAATTGAATTAAATCTCCATCTATAAATCAATTCCTCCTTATCCATCATTATCACTGTCATTATCAAGGGGGAATGATCTGACAGTATTCTTGCTTTATATTCCACAGTTTTCACTCTATCCTGAATATTCTTTGATAATAGGAAAAAATCAATCCTTGAATAAGTTTTATGTCTATTTGAATAGAATGAATAATCTCTTTCTCTTGGATTAATTTTTCTCCATATATCAATCAGATTTAAGTCTTTCATTAATGATAAAGTTAACTTTATTACTTTTGATTTTGTAACAGCTTTAGTTGACCTATCTAGAACTGGGTCTAAACAAAAGTTAAAATCCCCACCTATTAATATTTTATCATGTGCGTCAGCCAAATTCAAAAAAACTTCTTGTATGAATTTTGCATCATTTTCATTTAGTGCATAAATGTTCATAAGAGTCCATAATTCCAAAAAGATTTGACAATGTATAATCACATATCTCCCCACAGAATCAATTAATACATTTTGTATTTTAAGTGGTAAGGTTTTATTAACCAAAATTGCAACTCCCCTCAATTTTGAATTAAATGAAGCTGCAATAACACTTCCAACCCAATCTCTCTTTAATTTCTGATGTTCTGTCTCTGTTAAATGTATTTCCTGCAAAAAAAACTATATCTCCTTTCATTTTCTTAATATATGTTAAAACTCTTTTTCTTTTCACAGGTCCATTAAGCCCATTAACATTAAAACTTAAAAAATTAAGTAAATTAGTCATTCATACTACCTTGGGGAGTCTCTTTAAAATTCTCCATGTTGTTATGTGTCTCTCCCCAATCATCCAGGCAAAAAAAAAAAAGAAAAATAGAAAAAAGATAATTGATATAGAAAAAAAAGCAAGTACAAAGTACCCCCCCCCACTAATGTTGTGAATAAAAAGAAACACAATATTACCCCCCTCCATTTTACAGGTCATGTCAATCGCCATGATTGCGCATGTGAATCCCACAGCCATCGACCAGAAGCTCCTCCAGCTCTCCCGCAAAAAAAAAAGAAAAGAGAAAAAATATATATATATATGTGAAGAAGAAAAAAAAGTTAATATCAATTATTTTCTTTTTTCTTGTTCCCCTTCTATCATATAGTTAAAATATATTTGTGTTCTTCTACTCATAAATGTCCATCAAATCCAATCCCTAACTCAATCTTCATCTTTAATCCATTTCATTTCTATAATTCTTTACTGCATCTCGCGAATATTAGGGAGTTCTTGTACGAATTTCTCCACTTTCTGATGATCAGTAAAAAAATCTTCTTTCTTCATCATCTAGAAAAATTATCAATGTTGCTGGGTAACTCAATATAAATTTATAACCCTTTTCCCATAAGGATTTTTTCACTGAATTAAATTCCTTCCACCTCTTCAAAAGGTCGTAACATGTCAGGATAAAAAAGAACTCTTTTCCCTTCTATCATCAATGGCCCATTTCTCTTTCTGGCACCCTGAGCAGCTGCCTTCAAGATCTTTTCTTTATCTTGATATCTTAAACATTTTATCAAGATTGATCGTGGATTTTGACCTTGTTGAGGTTTTGGTCTTAAAGCTCTGTGAGCCCTTTCAATTTCAATTAGCTGACTTCCCTCTTCCATTTCCAGAGTTTCTGGAATCCATTTTTGAAAGAATTTTATTGAATCTTCTCCATCCATACCTTCTTTAAGACCAACAATTTTAATGTTGTTTCGTCTGCTAAAATTTTCAAGCACATCTACTTTTTCCAACAACCGTTTTCTTTCTGATGTCCAGGCAAGAATATTATCTTCCATCTTATCCATTCTTTCAACGTTGTCTCCCATTTTTTCTTCCAACTTTTTAACTTTCTTGTTCATCTTCTTTTGGTTTTCCACCACTTTATATTTCACGTAATCTTTATATTTCTAATATCTGTTTTTATTACTTTTAATTCATGCATTATTCTGATTACTTGAATATGCTGTGACTTCAGGACAAGTGAATTTACTTAGGAAGTCAGGAGCCATGGGATCCAGGGAAACTTGGCTGCATGGATTCAGAACTGGCTTGCCCATAGAAGGCAAAGTGAGGTTGTAGATAGAGTGTATTCTGCCTGGAACTCAGTGATATGTGTTCTGCAAGGATTTGTTTTGGGACCTCTGCTCTTAGTGATTTTTGTAAATGACAGGATGCGGAAGTGGAAAGGTGGATTCAGTTTTCAGAAGACATGAGGGTTGGGGCTATTGTGAATAGTGTAGAAGGCTGCATTAGGTTTCAAGGGGCATTGATAGGTTGCAGAGCTAGGCTGAGAAGTGGCAGATAGAGTTCAATCTGGAAAGATGTGAAGGTACTCACTTTGGAAGGCAGGAAGTACAGGGTTCTTAGGGTTCATGTTCATAAATCCCTTGAAGCTGCCATGCAAGTTGGTGGGGTGGTTAAGAAGGTGTATGGTATGTATGTCTTATTTAGACAAGTGATTGAGTTCAAGAGCTGCAAGATATTGTTGCAGTTGTACAAAACTCTGGTTGGGCCATATTTGGAGTATTGTGTTCAGTTCTCATTCCAGGAAGGATGTCGAAGATTTAAACAGAGAGAGCCCTGTTGGCAGTTGATAGGGTAACATCTTTTTAAAGTCACTCCTACCTTACTTATCTCTTTATTTTCTACCAGTTTTGAGACCTTATTATAAATCTTAATATTACTCTAATATGTCTCCGAGAAAGACGAAAGCCGCTGCAAAAGAAAAAGAAGAAGACTCTCCAACTACTTTGGAATCTGTTTGCGATTTCCTTAAAAAGCAAAGAACAGAACTCTCTGAGGAATTTCAACATCTTAATGTCAAGTTGGATGCTATTCAACAAACAAACGAACATGAAAAGCGAATTAAAGAGAATAAAGAAGCCTTGTTATTGGAAGTGGACTTAGAAGATATGAGTAAGATCTGCAAAAAATTATCATTATCTAATGAAAAATTAACAAAGATTATCAACCTGGAAAGCAGAAGCAGAAGGAACAATTTGCATATTTTGGGTCTTGAAGAATCAATTGAAGGTGACCACCCCAAGGAGTTCTTTGCAAACGTTTTGAAGCAGATATTCCTGGATTTATTGCCGTCCGTGCCTTAGTTGGACCATGGCCATCTACCACTATTCCCGAAACCCATGGCAGGAGAATGTCCCATGTCGTTCATTTTATGTTTTTATGAATTTCACACTAAGGAGCTTTTAATCCGACATACCTGTTGAGTCGGAACAATTGATTTCAATGGGATGAAAATTAGATTTGTGGAAGATTATGACCGGAGGTTATGTCTGAATGTGCTAAGTACAAAGAGGTCATGTCGTTGCTTTATAAGAAAGGGCTTAAGCCCTCTCTTTATTTCCCTGCACGACTCAGAATCGTTTTGAAAAATGGCAAGCGGAAATGGCTGGGATCGGTCAAACACGCTCAGAAGTTTCTGGAAGCAGAAGATTAATTGCGTTATATCTTTTACAAGAGTAATTATCTTTTAAATGTTGGACAGTATCAGGTTTAATAAAACTATGTTTTAACCTTTTACATATCTTGTTTTTTTGGTATTTTCTTTGATATTTTTTACTATTTTATTCTTTCCTGTAAGGTTTCTGTATATATATTTCTTTTGAAATTGTTAAAATGAATCCTCTTACGTTTTGGATTTTTGATCTAAGTTTTTTCTTTGTTTTGTCTGGGTAGGAACAAAACAACTTTCAAAGTTTTGGAGTTTTGCCAGCATGATTCCTTGGGAAGGGTTATCTGTGGGGTTAACTTGCCGGCTGACCTCTAGCCGGCTTTTCTGGCTTTGGGAGGGGGAGGGGGGTGGGCTCTCTTTTTATTTCTGGAAGCTGGGTTGGGTTAACATCCAAATGTTCTGCTTGAGTACCTTATTTCATGGTCTGTCTTTTGGATCTAATAATGCTCAGATCTTTTAACTCTTCTGTTAATTACAATTTAAAATGGAGCAAAATATTAATTTACTCAGTTTGAATGTGAAAAGGTTAAATCATCCTGTAAAACGGAATAAGATCTTTGCATATATTAAGAAGTTAAGGGCCCCCATTATTTTTCTACAAGTAATGCATGTACGTAGTTGTGATAATGCATGCCTTTTTAATCGGTGGAGGGGTTTACAATTTCATTCTTCATTCAGAGCAAAATCTCTTGAGGTCTCAATTTTTATAGACAATACAATTTCTTTTGTTCAACATAAAGTTGTCTCTGACCCTAATGGGTGATTTGTTATAGTGTCAGGGAAACTAGATAATAAATTAATTGTATTTGCTAATGTGGATGACCCAAGATTTTTTGAGCATTTCTTTTCATCCCTGCCAGATTTGAGCTCTTATTCTTTAGCGATGGGAGGAGATTTTAATTGTTGTCTAGATCCAGTATTAGATCGTTCTTCTTTTAAATTAACCACGCCTAATAAATCAGCTTTATTTATTCAATCCTTTCTAATGAAATGTGATATCGTTGATGTCTGGCATTCTCTTCATCCAGCAGAAAGGGAGTATTCATTATTTTCCCAGAGGATAAATGCGTGGCTGACGGATTGGAGCAAGGGGCAGGGATTCAAGTTTCTGGATCATTGGGACCTCTTTTGGAGCAGGTGTGACCTGTACAAAAAGGACGGGTTGCACTTGAATCCGAGGGGGACCAATATCCTGGTGGGGAGATTTGCTAAGGCTACTGGGGAGACTTTAAAATAGAATGGTTGGGGGGTGGGAATCAAATTGAAGAGACTAGGGGAGAGGAGGTTAGTTCACAAATAGAGAAAGCCTGTAGACAGTATGTGAGGAAGGATAGGCAGGTGATAGAGAAGAGGAGCGCTCAGACCGAAGATGTAGGGGAGAAGGAAGAAAAAGAAGTTAATAAAGTTGTTTGCACCATTAGGGATAAACAGAGAGTAAAGATGGACAATTTCTTAAATGCATTTATTTTAATGCTAGGAGCATTGTAAGAAAGGTGGATGAGGTTAGAGCATGGATTGATACCTGGAAATATGATGTAGCTATTAGTGAAACATGGTTGCAGGAGGTGTAGGGGTGTATTATAATGGGGAGCGAGAATTGGAGGAGCAAATTTGTAAGGAGATAGCAGATATTTGTAGTAAGCACAAGGTTGTGATTGTGGGAGATATTCATTTTCCACACATAGACTGGGAAGCCCATTCTGTAAAAGGGCTGGATGGTTTCGAGTTTGTAAATTGTGTGCAGGATAGTTTTTTGCAGTAATACATAGAGGTACCAACTAGAGAAGGGGCAGTGTTGGATCTCCTGTTAGGGAATGAGATAGGTCAGGTGACGGAGGTATGTGTTGGGGAGCACTTTGGGTCCAGTGACCACAATGCCATTAGTTTTGATATAATTATGGAGAAGAATAGGTCTGGACCCAGGGTTGAGATTTTTGATTGGAGATGCGAAAGGATTTAGACAGAGTGGATTGGGACAATTTGTTTTATGGGAAGGATGTAATAGAGAAATAGAAGTAATTTAAAGGTGAAATTTTGAGGGTACAGAATCTTTATGTTCTTGTTAGGTTGAAAGGAAAGGTTAAAAGTTTGAGAGAGCCATGGTTTTCAAGGGATATTGGAAACTTGGTTCAGAAAAAGATAGAGATCTACAAGAAATATAGACAGCATGGAGTAAATGAGGTGCTTGAGGAATATAAAAAATGTAAAAAGAATCTTAAGAAAGAAATTAGAAAAGCTAAAAGAAGATATGAGGTTGCTTTGGCAAGTAAGGTGAAAATAAATCCAAAGGATTTCTACAGTTATATTAATAGCAAAAGGATAGTGACGGATAAAATTGGTCCCTTAGAAAATCAGAGTGGACAGCTATGTGTGGAGCCAAAAGAAATGGGGGAGATTTTGAACAATTTCATTTCTTCGGTATTCACTAAGAAGAAAGATACTGAATTTGTGTAAGGTAAGGGAAACAAGTAGGGTAGTTATGGAAACTATGATGATTAAAGAAGAAGAAGTACAGGCGCTTTTAAGGGATATAAAAGTGGATAAGTCTCCAGGTCCTGACAGGATATTCCCCAGGACCTTGAGGGAAGTTAGTATAGAAATAGCAGGGGCTCTGACAGAAATATTTCAAATATCATTAGAAACAGGGATGGTGCTGGAAGATTGGCATATTGCTCATGTGGTCCCATTGCTTAAAAAGGGTTCTAAGAGTAAACCTAGCAATTAGTTTGATGTCAGTTGTGGGTAAATTAATTGAAGTATTCTTAGAGATGGTATATATAATTATCTGGATAGACAGGGTCTGATTAGGAACAGTCAACATGGATTTGTGCATGGAAGGTCATGTTTGACAAATCTTATTGAATTTTTTGAAGAGGTTACTAGGAAAGTTGAGGAGGGTAAAGCAGTGGATGTTGTCTATATGGACTTCAGTAAGGCCTTTGACAAAGTTCCACACGGAAGGTTAGTTAGGAAGGTTCAATCATTAGGTATTAATATTGAAGTAGTAAAATGGATTCAACAGTGGCTGGATGGGAGATGCCAGAGAGTAGTGGTGGATAGCTGTTTGTCAAGTTGGAGGCCGGTGACTAGTGGTGTGCCTTGGGGATCTGTACTGGGTCCAATGTTGTTTGTCATATACATTAATGATCTGGATGATGGGGTGGTAAATTGGATTAGTAATTATCCAGATGATGCTAAGATAGGTGGCGCTGTAGATAATGAAGTAGGTTTTCAAAGCTTGCAGAGAGATTTAGGCCAGTTAGAAGAGTGGGTTGAAAGATGGCAGATGGAGTTTAATGCTGAGAAGCGTGAGCTTCTACATTTTGGTAGTGTCACGCAGGTGAGAAATTGCTAGAAAATTCAGCAGTCTAATGAACAAGGAAGCAATTAAAAGAGAAAGAAGACTCTGACTTGGTTTTGATAACACTTTTAATTGTGACCTTGAGAGAGAGAGTACGGCGCCAGCTGAGACACGAGCTGGGAAATCGCCATGGTAACAGCTCAGAGCAGTTGAGCTAACGGACAGGTGGAATTCCGGATGGAATATAGAAGTTGAGGCGTTGGTCTGATAACAGCAGAGGAGACATGACACGGGAGAAGTGCGGAAGCTACACAAGAAACCACTCGTGGAGTTTAAGACCACCACAAGGGTAGAGGCCATGGACTGATTAATTTCGACCTGTGATTATCAGTGTGGGTAAGAGCTTGCCTGTGGGGGTCTGCTGGTGGTGAACCCGTGCCGTGGGTTAGTAGAAGAGGCTCTGTCCGTTTGTGTCTGTGTGGGGTTCACACGAAGTGACTCTAAAGACTTCGGAAGCAAGAACAGCTAAAGCTGCCAACTTAAACAACAACTCAAATAACTCACTCTCTCTCTCTCTCCATCAATTCAACTCGTCGCCACACAAAGTGAACTGAACTGCTTAAACTTACCTGACACCGTAAAACTGATATCTACCTCCAGGACTATTATCTTTGTATCCACACACACACATTTACGGAGATACATATATATATATATATATATATATATATAATAGTTTATAACCTGTATCGTATTATCCGGTTTTAATGACATTAATTCGTAGTAGTAATAAATATAGTCTTAATTTGTAGTGTTACGTACCCCGTAACTGGGTTAACAGACCAGCAGAAATGGAATGATACGTTGGAGTCTGGTGGTACTGTAACTAAAGTTCAGTTCAGTTCGTGCTGAGGTAGTTGTTGTGTTGCAATGTTGGAGAGAGAGAGAGTGAGCAAGATATGAGCAGCTGCAGCAGGCAAACCTTCTGTTGTCTTCTTGTTTCGTTGTACTGATGTGGTCATTCGGTTATGACCCCTCCGTTCTTGGCTAGACTGTATTTCTGTGGTGGGCTCGTCACTCTGGCATGAGTGGATACACACACAAGCCCCCACCAGCCTTGCCGTCACACTGTGAGCTTTGTGACCGATCTCCCGATTCGGTCCTCTAAGCCCCCGCCTTCCTGTGGGTGCACAACACTCTTTCAGTGTCCACTGGTGTGTCTGAGGGTGTCCCCCCAGATCCATCTTTTATCCCCATTGACGGGGCATCAGCCATCCATCAACTCAATATGTCCATGTCCATCAAACTAGTCCACTCCCTGCTGTCTCAGCAAGAATGTTAACGAGCAAAAGAAGTGTCCTTGCAGCAAAAGATTGTTTACCTTTTCATCAGTGAAGAAGCCATAATACATAAATCAGTCGTCTCTCTCTCTCTTATCTGTAGCAGATGCCTTTACCTCTGTTCTTCATCTCTCTCTCTCTCATTAGCAGCATAGTTCCTGGGGGGGCGGGGTAGTCTGGACCCCATTTCCATCTGGTTTGTTCAGCACACATAACACCCCCACCCTTCAAGGAATTTTCACTGGGGTGAAAATTAACTAATAAGGCACATTACAGAATCTAATATAATACAGAAGTGATCATTAATCAACAGAGTAACACAGATATGATTTCAAATTAACACCTGGATAAACAATCAGCAATTACATTGTCAGTCCTCTTTACATGTTGTATTTTAATATTGAATTCTTGTAACATCAGACTCCAACTTAATAATGGCTTATTTTTATTCTTCATGTTAGTCAAAAATACCAAGGGGTTGTGATCAGTATAAACTATCAATGGTTTTTGTGCCGGACAAATGTAGACGTCAAAATGCTGTAACGCCAGGATAAGTGTCAGTAATTCTTTTGCTACAGTGGAATTAATTCTTAGCTTAGGTGTATATTACAAAGTGTAAACCAATACATGTGTGATTATAATGTAGTTTGTGCTACTCTCTATTTTACTTTTAAACTTAACATTCAGTCAATATTGTCTTTATCTTTCACAAGCTTCGTCTAAAAAAAGTCAAATTCCCGCAAAACCAGATCCTGTTATTCAAAGTGGCATTTGGTCAACCCTTGCCTCTTTTCCATTTAACTCTCACGTGGTTAGCTGGCTCACCAGCCCAGATTAGGCCTTCACAGACTCCCTGCACAGGAGCTAGTTTATCACTAATGTTTTCCAGACTTAGCCCATTTGCTGAACTTCCACACCACTCATTAATTTTAAGCAAGTCATTAATTTTATCTTCAAGATCTTTAAGTCTATTAGTTTCCAGTTTAACAGCTGCAGGTGATCCCTCCTGGTCAAAACAACACTTCAAGTTCTGCCTCTCCAAATCACATACTTGAACAACATCAAGTTGTTTATCCTTAAATTTCAAAACAAACTGTAATGGATTTGCAGGCACCTTGTTAATAAACCATTGTTTAGTTAACGGTCCCTTCCCTTTGGTCAACAGTTCTGAAACCAAACCCGACTTTAAATTTCCCTTATTCAAAAGTTTAGGAACAATACTTTCCCCTTTTCCTTCAATAATATTCACATCACTGGCTTTCATCTCATCACTAACTTTTAGAACACCTTCTAACACAAGTGACTAAGAATCCTCACTTTCCACTGGTGCCAGGGTTAACCCTTTCTTCACTGAACCAAGTCCATCTGACCCAAAAGGACTGCATTCCTTTTCAATTAAGTCAGACCCCTCAGACCTTTCCTGAGTCTCCACACAAGGTTCAGTACCCTGTGAATCCACAGGTACCTTCACAACCTGAACACAGGCAAACGGGACATCTGCCTCTCCTAGGCTTTCAATACCAGTCCCAATTTCAAATTCCAAGTTCCCCTGATCCTCCCAGTTACTCTCTGGGAAACTCCCATCTGGAGTAAACTCTACCTTGTGGGTTAAAAACAACCTCGTCTGCTAACCCAGCAGACTCCCTCAAGGTAGCGGCATCCTTTTCATTTCGGAATTCCCTTACATCATCGGGAACATACTTAAATTCTTCAAGCTAAGCTACATAAATCACCAGTGTCCAACCCTGGACCTTCTAGCTGCCATATCTGTTTCTCATCTTGTCTCTGTGCCTCCATAACCTCCTTCCTCACTCCAAAATGTTCACCTAGGGGTATCTTATAGGCAAGGTTCAAAATTCCGTTCCTTGACAACACTATATCTGCTTCGTCTCCCTTACATTCCTTAGCTCCACTATTCTCCACTTTACCATCCTCTAACCTCTCCTGGTACAGGGCTGGTAAAAAGTCTTAGCTAAATCAACACTGGACTCCTTTAAACTGGCGCCTGTCTTAGCCGCTTTTCTGGCCATACTTCGAGTTACTGCGCAGGCGGAATTAACTTCAGAAACTATGGGCGGGTCCTCAGTCCCGGCAGGCTTACTCGTGAGCTGAACTGCAGAGAACACATCCCCCCCGCCAGGTCATTCTTGAGTAAGACATCTACATCGGTTATTGGGAGTGCAGACCGTACCCCTGTTGTGACTGGTCCGGATACCAAATCACACTTCAAAAATACTTTATGTAATGGCCTCAGTCCCTTTTCCAACCCCTTGTATCACATTTACCTCCCCAGTCTTGGTCTCAGCACCGAATTCTAACACCTTCCTTAAGATCAATGACTGACCAGCCCCAGTATCTCTCCAGATTCGCACTGGAACTGGGGTTTCTCCTTCCTTCACAGATACCATCCCTTCTGAAATAAACTTCTCATGCCCCTCTTGGGCTCTATCTAACCTTGCCTTCCTCATTGGTCCGCTGACCTGCTCAATGCAACCAGTCGGGGTTGTTGTCTTTCCTTTCCCTGTCTCCTTCTTCGGAGCCATGCACTTAGATTCTATGTGACCAGCTTTCCCACAATTATAACACGTAAAACTGGGAAACTTCTTGCCAGCCTGCTTTTCCTCCTCCTTGCCTTTTCCGGTAGGCCCCGGCTTATTCTCTGACTTAGCCGGTGGGCTTTCTCTACCATCCCTACTCCCTCTCTGGTAGTTCTTATTTGGGGAAAATTTTGTCTTGTGGGTTAAGGCATACTCATCTGCTAACTTGGCAGTTGCAGACAGAGTCTCTGCCTCCTTCTCATCCAGATAGGTCCACATACCTTCAGGAACACAACCTTTGAACTGCTCAATCAGCATTAGCTGTAGCAGTTTGTCATAATCTCCAGCGACCCCTTTCGAGACGCACCAACGCTCACAATATATTTGCATTTCACGGGCAAACTCTAAATACGTGCGGTCCCACGGCTTTCTCAAATTCCGGAACTTCTGCCAGTATGCCTCTGGAACCAACTCGTAACTCCTCAGTATGGCCCTTTTTACTTCATCATAATCTTTAGTCTCATTCATAGACAATGCAGAATAGGCTTGCTGAGCCTTCCCCTTAAATACACTCTGTAACAGAACAGCCCACTTCCTCTTAGGCCAGTCCTGATTCATAGCAACTTTCTCAAAATGGAGGAAGTACCTATCGACATCCATCTCCTTGAATGGGGGTACCAATTTAACCTCCTGACCAATCTTGAACCCCTTGTTTGGGTCTGATTCCTGGTCCTCTCCCCTCGATGCCTTTAACCTTTCTTTTTCCAGCTCAAACTGCCTCTCTCTCTCCCTTTCTTCCCTCTGCCTTTCAGCTTCTTCCCACTCCAGCTTCCTTATCCTGAGCTCATGCTCCCTTTTCTTTTCCTCCTCAGCCAACCTTAATTTTTCCAACTGAAGCTGGAGCTCACCCCCATCTGGTTTACTCTCAGGGAACAGCTCCAACACCTCTACCGGGAACACATTCTGGGATACATAATACACAGCTATTGCACTCTGTATCGCCGACTTCCACATTGCCGGTTTAACCGCCGAGAGATTCAACCGTCTCGCTATACTCAACAATTCCAACTTTCTGGCATCCTCTAATGCCTCTGAAGTTGGTCCGTTTATAAATTTTTCAATCTCCATCTCTGCCAGTTTCCTTTCTGGTTTTCCACGCAACCAGATCGGATAAGGGAATTCCACCCCGATTCACTGGCCCCCCCAATTTGGTAATCAAATTCCGGAGACGAGGCCCCAATTTGTTACGTACCCCGTAACTGGGTTAACAGACCAGCAGAAATTGAATGATACATTGGAGTCTGGTGGTACTGTAACTAAAGGTGTTTATTAGTAAACGAAGCAATACAGTATCAAAAATGCAAATATACATATAAAACAGGTTAGCAATAATAAAAACAGAAGTGTAGGAATAATAATCAACAGTAATAAACAAGCTCTATCAAAGTCTAGGGGTAAATGAATTGTCATAAGAGAATGTAGAGTTCAGTTCAGTTTGTGCTGAGATAGTTGTTGTGTTGCAATGTTGGAGAGAGAGAGAGTGAGCAAGATATGAGCAGCTGCAGCAGGCAAACCTTCTGTTGTCTTCTTGTTTCGTTGTACTGATGTGGTCATTCGGTTATGACCCCTCCGTTCTCGGCTAGACTGTATTTCTGTGGTGGGCTCATCACTCTGGCATGAGTGGATACACACACAAGCCCCCACCAGCCCTGCCGTCACACTGTGAGCTTTGTGACCGATCTCCCGATTCGGTCCTCTAAGCCCCCGCCTTCCTGTGGGTGCACAACACTCTTTCAGTGTCCACTGGTGTGTCTGAGGGTGTCCCCCCAGATCCATCTTTTATCCCCATTGACGGGGCATCAGCCATCCATCAACTCAATATGTCCATGTCCATCAAACTAGTCCACTCCCTGCTGTCTCAGCAAGAATGTTAACGAGCAAAAGAAGTGTCCTTGTAGCAAAAGATTGTTTACCTTTTCATCAGTGAAGAAGCCATAATACATAAATCAGTCATTTCTCTCTCTCTTATCTGTAGCAGATGCCTTTACCTCTGTTCTTCATCTCTCTCTCTCATTAGCAGCATAGTTCCCGGGGGGGGGGGGGCAGGGTAGCTCTGGACACCATTTCCATCTGGTTTGTTCAGCATACATAACAGTAGTAAACCAGACTCCAGGTGTGTTCCATTTCTGCTGGTCCTTTTCAACTTGTCACGGGATTCGTGACAGTAGGACAAATCAAAATAGGACATACATGGTAAATGGTAGGGCATTGAGGAATGCAGTAGAACAGAGTGATATAGGGATAATGGTGCATAGTTCCCTGAAGGTGGAATCTCATGTGGATAGGATGGTGAAGAAAGCTTTTGGTATGCTGGCCTTTATATATCAGAGCGTTGAGTATAGGAATTGGGATGTAATGTTAAAATTGTACAAGGCATTAGTAAGGCCAAATTTGGAGTATTGTGTACAGTTCTGGTCACCGAATTATAGGAAAAATGTCAACAAAATAGTACAGAGAAGATTTACTAGAATGTTACCTGGGTTTCAACAACTAAGTTACAGAGAAAGGTTGAACAAGTTAGGTCTTTATTCTTTGAAGCATAGAAGGTTGAGGGGGGACTTGATAGAGGTATTTAAAATAATGAGGGTGATTGATCAAGTAGATTGGCTTTTTCCATTGAGAGTAGGGGAGGAATTGAGAGTTAGGGGCACAAGTTTAGGGGTAACACGAGGGGGAACTTCTTTACTCAGAGAGTAGTAGCTGTGTGGAACGAGCTTCCAGTAGAAGTGGTAGAGGCAGTTTCGATATTGTCAATTAAAGTAAAATTGGATAGGTATATGGACAGGAATGGAGGGTTATGGGCTGAGTGCATGTCCTGTGGGACTAGGTGAGAGTAAGAGTTCGGCACGGACTAGAAGGGCGGAGATGGCCTGTTTCTGTGCTGTAATTGTTATATGTTTATATATATATAACTGAAATCATTACTCCAACATGCTCAGCCTTTTGATTCCTGGCTTTGTATGTAGGCTTAACAACATCTTTCTCCACAACCGCTCCACTATCTGTTCTGCAGCCTTGGTTCCCATGCCCCTGTGACTCTAGTTTAAACACCCTTCACCTCACCCCCCCCTGCCATCAAGCACTAGTGAACCCTTCTGCTAGGTTATTAGTCCCCCTCCAGTTTAGCTACAAACGATCCCTTCCTGGGAAGAGACCCCTATGATACAAAACGCTGAAGCTTTCCCTCCTGCACCAACTCCTTAGCCATGAGTTGAACTGTATGGCCTCACTAGTATGCGGTACAGGTAGCATTCCTGAGATCACAATGCTAGAGGTCCTGTCCTTTAAAAGCAGTTAACTCCCTGAAAACACTTTGCAGGTTCTCATCACCTGTCCTACCCAAGTCATTGGTACCGACCTGGACCACAACCTCAGGCTGCTCATGTTCCCCTTTAGAATGCTATGGATTCAATTTAAGATATCCCTGACCCCAGCACCCAGGATTCAACAAACCATTCGGGAACTTCGTTTTCCTCCATAGTACCTCCTTTCTGTTTCCCTAACCAACATCTCATCTATCATTGCTGAAAGCTGTTGAGTGTTTCCTGCATTTCTTGTTTATATTTAGCATTTGCAGCATCTGGAGCTTTTTAAATTTAGATTCATTCTTATGCCCTTCCCTGTCTGCCCAACAATTTTCAGTCCTTGCTAGTACTCCAACCATCCCGTACACTCCAATTTCACAGACAAATTTCTTATGTCGGATCTTATCCATATACACCACATCCACTGCTTCTCCCTCCTGCACCTACATCCTCAAAAATGCCAATGGATTTGTCAACATGATTTCTCACTCACAAATTAATCCCTTGGGTATTTATTAATTACTTGTTCTTATATCTTATATGTAATTGTAATGCTCTGGTTAAGATTTTACTGGTAATGCTGTAAGGTATTTCATTTAGTAGCTTTCTGTAAAAGCAGTGTGTCCTGCAGGTAGAGTGTTTTGGTTTTGGTTTTGGCTAAAGATAAGTTATGATGTTTAACTTTGGTATGTTGTATTAGCCAATCAGGATGGTGGAATTGGGAGAAGGTTCTTGACGGAGTTGGGTGGAGAGAGATTGGTGACAGACTCTGGTGAGGTTCATGGTCTTTTGGCGGGAGATGCAGAGAAGAGAAGATCGGGAGATGGCTTTGATATGACAGTAAGAATCGATTGCAAGGAGTGCTTCAGGAGATGAAAGAGTCCAAGATGGGAAGTTCTCATTGGTGATGAGAATTCAACACTGCGAGTAACGGTCATAACCAGTTTTTGCACAACATGAGCTCCAACAGTACATTTAGACTGGTTTAACTGTGATGGGCCCTTTACTTCTTGTAGTTTTTTTCCCTTCTTGATAACTGTACAATTAGTAAATACACTTTCTTTATAATAATATGTGGTGTATGATCTGCTATTTCTTGCGAACTATTCGTTGTCCATGGGCAGTATTCACAGAGCACAGTTCAAATCGAGGTTCCGTTAATCAAAATGCCCCAAATTTCTTGTTTAGTTTTTGGATCTCCCCATCCCCCCTCCCACTTTCAAATCTCTTACTATCTCTTCTTTCAGTTAGTCCTGACGAAGGGTCTCGGCCCGGAACTCAACTGTACTTCTTCCTATTGATGCTGCCTGGCCTGCTGCATTCCACCAGCATTTTGTGTGTGTTGCTTGAATTTCCAGTGTCTGCAGATTTCCTCGTGTTTCCATTCTGTAACATTCATTTATGCATTCCTTCTTGTCTAACTGTTATGATGCTGCTTTTGCACTGACTCATTTCTGCGTCGTATGACTCTAAACATAGAAAACAGGAAATGGATTTGCTCATTGGGTCCTTTGAGCCTGTTCCACCTTTAAATTTGATCACGGTAGATTCTATATCACAAAATTGTAACCTTACTCTCCTACTACCACACCTCTGATGCCTTCTTGTCCAGGAGCCGTGACAATGTAAATGTCCCAGCCAAGGAAAATAGCTGTCCAAATCCAATCCTCTTATTCTTGTCAGAATGTACATTTCAATCAGATCCCTTCTCATTATTTAGCTCTAGTGAATATAAACCCTGTCAGCTTTATATCTCATCATGTGCCATTTCTGCCATCCCAGAATCAGTCTGATTTGCATTCACTGCATTCCTTTCATGGAAAGGAGATGAAAACTGTAAATACTATTCCTAGTGTGGTCTCATCAAGACATTCAATAATTACAGCAAGACATTCTTTCTCTTGTATTCAAAGATGCTTGCTATGAAGACCAACAGACCATTTGTCTTCTTAACTGTTTGCTGAACCTGAATGTTTGCCTTTAGTGATCGCTGGACAAAGATAACACTTGTAGTAGTTCAAGTTGAAGTTTATTGTTATTCAACCATATACACATATGAAACAACAGTCTTCCAAACCAAAGTGCACCACACATTACATATAACTCACACACAATACATAAAGCAATATTAGCACAATAAATTAGCAAATAATAAAATACAAACGTTGTATATTCCAGAAGATTGACATTTAGTATAAGGTGAATTTGCAACACAAGTTAAAAAGTAAACAGTATAATGCTACTGGCGCTTTCAGAGGTGATGAGCCTTGGGTTGAGCAGAGAGTTTGGTAGTCTCACTGTCTAGGGTAAGAAGCTGTTTCCCATCCTCATAGTATTAGAACAAGGCCGACAGAATCTCCTGCCTGATGGTAGGGGGTTAAAGAGATTGTGGGACAGATGGGAGCTATCCTTGACAATGCTAAGGGCCCTGCATATGCAGTGCTCTCAGCAGTCCTCAAAATCCTTCGTAGGTCGGATGCCTTGCAATTTCCATATCGGACACTAATGCAGCAGGTCAGGACACTGCATGGTGCTCCTGTAACAATTGGTTAGAATGAAGGATGGGGAGACTCACTCACCTCAATTTTCTCAGTAAGTGGAGGAACTGCTGTGCTTTTTTGACCAAAGAAGCGGTGGTTGAGGGACCAGTTACATTCACTCCCGGAAGCTTCATGCTGTTAACTCCTTCCATGGAGGAGTCGTTTATGTGAGGACTAGTCTGCCTGCACCTTCCTAAAGTCCACAATCATCTCTTTAGTATTGTTCATGTTGTTGAGACTCAAGTTGTTGTGCCTGCACCATTAGCCCTCCTCTTCATGCATTGTCTTGTCATCATTGTTGATGAAGCCAACCTCTGTTGCGATATTAACAAACTCGATGATTCAGATTGAGCTGGAACTGGCACTACAGTCATGCATCAGTAGTGTGAATGGCTGCAGGCTGAGCCCACAGCCCTGGGGGGCACCAGTGCTGAACATGATAGAGCTAGAGACTTTGTTGCCAACACAGACTAACTGTGGTTTTTCTGTCAAGAAGTCCAATGTCCAGTTGGTCACACCCAAAGTGCAGGCATCAGATAGTAGACGGGTGACCACCAGGAGAGGTATAGGGAGTAAGCAGTCAGTGCTGGGTTCCCCTGTGGCCATTCCCCTCAGCAGCAAGAATACCCATTGGATACTGTTATGTGACAATCACCTGCCAGGACGCAGCTGTAGTAGCCAGGCCAGTGGCATTGTGGGTCAGCAGGGAAGGCAGATCGATAGTGATAGGAAACTCAATAGTTAGGGAGATGGACAAGACATTCTATGTCTGAGAAAAAGGTACCAGGACGGTGTGTTGCCTGCTACGTGCTAGGGTTCAGGATGTCTCAGAGCGGCTGCAGAAGATTCTCAAGAAGTGGGGTTAGCAACCAAAGGATGTGAAGCAATGAGATATGTCAAAAGGGAGAAGAGATCCTGAACAGTGAGTGTATGGAGTTAGGGAAAAGGCTGAAGAGCAGGACCCTCAAGGCAGTAATCTCTGGCCTGCTCCCAGTACCACATGCTAGTCAGAACAGGAATAGGATGATAGTACAGATGAATGAGTGGCTGAAGAAGTGGTGCAGGAGGTGGTGTTTCACATTTATGGATCAATGGGCTCGCTTCAGGGGAAGGTATGACCTGTACAAAAATATACCTGAACTTGAGGGTAACCAATATTCTTGTGGGCAGGTTTACTGGAGCTCTTGGGGAGGATTTGGCAGGGGAATAGGAACCGAATAATCAGGCTGAGGATGGGGAAGTTGGAATATAAGTTGATGCATTGTCAAGAAGGTCTAGACAGGAAGGCAATAGTGCATATCTACTGGTCAGTGGGATGGGTTGAAATGTAACATGAGGGCAAAATTGAAAAGCGCAATGAATACAGGTCTGAAGGTGTTATATTTGAATGCATACAGTATATTGAATATGGTAGATGATTTTGTAGCACAGTGAGAGATTGGCAGGTATGATGTTGTGGGCATCACTGAGTCATGGCTGAAGATTGCATTGAAAGGATAGGCAGAAGACTGGGTGGCGGTGTGGTTCTGTTGGTAAAAAATGAAATCAAATCCTTAGAAGGCGGTGACATAGGATCAGAAGATGTAGAACCCTTGTGAGTAGAGTTAAGAAACTGCAACATCTACGAACAGCAGCCAGGATGTGGTATATAAATTACATTGGGAGATAGAAAAGGCATATAATAAGGCAATGTTATGACAGTCATGGGGATTTGGGTGATGTGAAATGAACTGGATTTGATTAGGGAGCTTAAGATAAAGGGACCTTTAAGAGGCAGTGATTATAATATGGTAGAATTCAGCCTGCAGTTTGAGATAGAGCAGATAAAGTCAGATGTACAGTATCAGCATTTCAGTGGAGGAAAGGGAAATACAGATGGATGAGAAAGGAGCTAGTTAAAGTTGATTGGAATGTGGCACTAGCAGGGATGACAGTAGAACAGCAACAGATGGAGTTTCTGGGGGCAGGATACATACATCAGGAGGATGGCCCCATGGAAAGCATCTGGCCCAGATGGGGTACGTGGCTGAGACCTAAAGACCTGTGCTCATCAACTGGCTGGTGTGTTCACTGAGATCTTTAACCCCTTGCTTCAACTGTCTGAGGTACCCACCTGCTTCAAGCAGGCCTCAATTATACTGGTGCCCAAGAAGAATGTGGTAACCTGCCTCAATGACTATCGTCTAATAGTGATGAAGTATTTTGAGAGGTTGGTGATGAACCATATCAATTCCTGTGACAGAAATGACTTGTGTAACACCCTGGGAAACGTTTCACTGCTAACATAATGTTCTTCCTGTGGAAGCAGTGTTGGATTATAGTTAGAGATTGCAGGTGTTTTGCAATGTGAGCCGTCCACTGAGGGGAATGTGTTTTTGTGTGAGCTGGGTACTTTTGTTCGGTGGGAGATGAAGAGAAAATACGCTGGGGAGAACCGGTTGTAGCATCTGACCTGGTGGGAGACCCGTTTGTTCGAGATGGATTTCGAGTGACGTTCGGAAGGTGGTGTGGGCTTTCATGAGGCATGTGAGGGCCCAGCGCGTGAGTGACAGAAACATTCAAGATGAGCTCCAACTGGTGCACATTTCACTGTTCAATTATAGTGGGCTCTTTTTGTTTTTTTTCTTTCTATTCTTTACTAATCCTTTAGTTAAGATTCATAAATATAATTCCTTTAATCGTATGCAGTGTGTTGTCTGTTGTTTCTAGGCACTGAATTATAACAGTGTAGCAAATTACACAACATTCACACAAACTGGGGTTTGGGGTGGGAGAGCTGTCTCAATTTCATGAGTCTGGCTAGACCGAGAAACTAGCAGGATTTTAATTTGATTTTAATGGAACATCTTGAACATCCCCATCATTAAATTTTCATTGTGGGAGCTCGTCCGGGATCGATTTTATTGGATGCTGTGTGATTGCCCTGAGCATTGATTCAGTGGGTTATGTGTTTAAGCCTGTGTTAAACCATTGTTCAGTGAAGTGATTAAGATACGTGGTTATGGGTTTGAGCAGTGGTGCAAATCCACAGGGTTACCGGTAACGAATGAGTGTGTATTGAGTGGGGTAGACATTCGTAGCCCCAATGAATTGTTATTTGGACTTTAAGTACAGTTAAAGCATTAGGAACAGTTATGATTGTGGAGCGGAGGTTTGACAAAATGGCGGGCTAAGACTTTGTTTTAGTTCCGATTAGCACTGATGTAATGGCAGTGAATCTGCCATTGGGCCCCGAGAGTAGGGGGTGGGGTGCATGGGCTGTCCATGCCTTCCAGGAGGAGGGGAGTGTAGGCGAGGGTGCCGAATTGGAAGCTGAGTTTCTGAGCGAGGGAAGGAGTGGTCTGATGTGGAAAGTCTAATGAGTCCTCCAGCAAGGGGTGAGCATTCCGAGTTGGTATCAGCCCTTACCTTCCTGGTGAATAAATGGCAAAATCCTCGGGTGCTAAGGCCCAGTTATTGTAGGCTCAGAATGATCTCAGGAATAATGCCACCCTCGATGGGGAAGAGTTGTGCTCTGAACTGCTCTTGAGGAAGTGTGTGGCTGCAGTGGGTTAAATGATAAATGTAAATGAGAGACTGTGTGGTTCACCCAGTCCAAACCAGTTATGTTACAGCCTGAGGAAGTAGCTAGAGTGACAGGAAACCCCGAATTTCCCAGAATCCCTGCCTAATGCTGAGGCCCTCTGGAAGACTACGAAGAGGAGTCACGCTTACCTGCTGGGGTACAGGTGAGGCCTGAACTCCAGAAGCCCTCAGTTATACAGGTGAATAGGATGACAGTGAATGTCAGGAACACTTTGGAAAAGGAAGTCTCCCTCAGGTGGGGGATGCCAATGGCATACCTCTTCCCGGTGATGGTAATGTCTAGTGTCCCTGTGAGACAAGCTGGGGAGAATCTCTCTCTGAAAAAAGGAAAGTTGACTGCTGAGTCATTCAACTTTGGGGACTCTCTGGTACCTGGAGGTTGGAAGAAGAGGTTGATAGAGAAGATGTTGAAGCTGGACGATGTCTTTTCTACTGATGAGTTTGATGTAGGTTGTTCAAAGAGCACTCGCCACACCATCTGGGTGACCCTGTTCAGAGAAAGGTCCTGCAGAGGGGAAGCTACGAATGGTACTTGCAGAGGGGTAAGATGTTTGGCAGCATCTGCAGAAGCTGAATGAAACTAGGATCAACACTAGGAGAAGCCTTTAGGCATCTCCAGTAGTAGTGACCAGGAAAAAGAATGGGAAGGTGTGGATATGTGTGGACTATCGGACTCTGAACAGCCACACCATCCCCAACCAGTATACAGTCTCGAGATTGAGGATGTGCTGGCCTGTCTGAGTGGTGTGAAGTAGTTCAGTGGGCTGACCGCCGTGAGGAGTGAGTATTATCAGATTCCCATGAGTGAGGCCGATGAAGAGAAGACAGCATTCATATGTCCACTGGGATTCTACCAGTTTGAAAGGACGACCCAGGGCATATCAGGGCATATCAGGACATGAAGCGAGGCTACTGAAGGTGCTGGGCTGCCTGAAAGCTGAAGGGTTAAAACTTTCCCCAGACAAGTGCCAGTTCTGTCAACTATGTTGGGCACGTAGTCTCACTGAATTGGAGTAGCTATGGATCTGCCTAAGATAAAGGCGATGACCATTTGGCCAAGTCCCAAGAATGTGGGCACCCTTTGTTCGTTCCTTGGATTCTGTGGGTACTTTCGGAAGTTTATGAAGGATTACTCCGAGGTGAGTCACCTTTTAAACCAGCTTCTGTGTGGTTACACTCCCTTGGGGAAGAAAGGGAGGAGGACAAAAGGAGAGGAAGGTAAAGAGTATCTTAGCCCTTCAGAGCCTTTTGCAGCAAGATGGGATACAAAATGTGAAGAGGCCTTTCAGTTGCTGAAGGAGCTGCTGACGAAAGTACCTGTGCTGACTTTTGCAGACCCCTCCCCCGCTGTATGTATTGCAAACGGATGCCAGTAGAGAGGGCTTCGGGCATAGGTCGGCAACCCGCGGCTCCGGAGCCGCATGCAGCTCTTTCATCTCTGTGCTGCGGCTCCCTGTGGCTTTGGAAAATAAATGATGAGTATTTAATTAAATTGTATTTTATGTTAGTTTGTTAGTTTTTGAAATGTAATTCTAAATTTGAAGATTATGGTGATCTTGTACAATCTAAATAAAACGTGTTTTTTGTCGCTATTAATATACGTCACCACTGCCAATGCCTGACACCCGCCAGTGCGCGATTTCTTTAATTTTTCGATCCAAGGTAGGCTAACTATGGAGAATTCTAAAAAAAGAAAAGTGACTGAAGAAAACAGAACGTTTAATGATACGTGGGCAGATTCATTTGCTTTCACTGCTGACGAGACTGGTTTACCGGTATGCTTAATATGCAATGAGAAACTAGCAAACAACAAAAAGTCAAATGTCGCAAGACATTTCCAGAATAAACACGCAGCCTTTGCTCAAAAATATCCGGATGGAGATGAGAGAAAAAAAGCCGTTTCGGAACTGATGCGGAAGGTTGATCTGAGCAAAAATCATTTCAAGAAGTGGATGAAGTCTGGAAAATCAACTACATATGCTAGTTTTGTTGCCGCTCAGGAAATAGTCAGGCACGGGAAGCAGTTTACAGATGGTGAATATATAAAAGAATCTTTCATTAAGATTTCAGAACATCTATTCACGGACTTTAAAAACAAGAGTGAAATTGTGCAGAAAATCAGGGATATGCCCCTCTCTGAAAGACTGTCAAAGACAGAACCATAAAAATGGCAGAAGACATCACAAGGCAGCAAATTAAAGACATCAATTCAGCTGTGGCCTACTCGATTGCCTGCGACGAGTCTAAAGACAAAGGTGAAATTGAACAAATAGCGCTGTTCTGCCGATATGTAAACTCTGCCGGGCCACAGGAAGAAATGATTGAGTTGATACCTCTAAAAGGCCAAACACGGGGGGAGGACATCTGTGAGGCTGTCTTGAATTGTTAAGAGCCAAATGAATAAAGACCACCCACCTGGTGTCAGTAGCTACTGATGGGGCACCAAGTATGACAGGAGCGCACAAGGGATTTTTGGCTTTACTGCAGAAGTCACTGGACAGAAAGCTGCTGACTTTTCACTGCATCTTGCACCAAGAGGCACTGTGCGCTCAAACATTTCCTCCAGAATGCACAGAGTAATGGATGTTGTCATTCAGATTGTCAATAAAATAATGGCAAAAAGTTTAAATCACCGTCAATTCCGTTTGTTACTGGACGAGCTGGAAAGCGCATATTCTGATCTCCTGCTGCACAACAAAGTCCGGTGACTGTCCAGAGGGGAGGTGCTGAAACGCTTTGTCGCGTGTCTGGAAGAAGTGAAAACTTTCCTGGGCAGCAAAGGGCTCACCTTTCCTGAGCTGGAACAGCCAGAGTGGCTGGAAAAGCTACACTTCATGGTAGACATGACAGCGCACCTGAACACGCTGAACACAGCTCTTCAGGGGAAAGGATGCACAGCCCTGCACATGTTGGAGGATGTTTTGGCATTCGAGCGCAAGTTGACAGTGCTTGCCAGAGATTTACAGAAAGGCACATTGTCTCACTTCCCCAATTTGAGAGAGTTCAAACAAGCTCACGACATGATAAATTCGGAGTATTTAAATTCTGCAATCATCGCAATGCAAACATCGTTTGGGAAACGCTTCTGTGAGTTCAGAGAGGAAAAAAACACATTATCCTTCCCGGTCACTCCTCTAAGCATCGATCCATCCCTACTGAATACAACTGCATTGGCAGGTGTGAGTCAACCTGATCTTGAGATGGAACTGGCCGATATAGCCGACAAAGACATATGGGTGTCCAAGTTTAGACGCTTGACAGCAGACCTTGAAGATGTTGCCCGTCAGAAGGCCGTTCTTGCTGAGAATCACAAATAGAGTGATATTGAAAACCTCCCCAAACCGGACAAACTTGTGTTCGAAACATGGAATGCTATCCCCGACATTTATGTAAACATTAAAAAGTATGCGCTTGGAGTCCTGTCGATCTTTGGATCCACATATGTATGTGAGCAGGTGTTCTCCAACATGAATTTTATTAAAAACAAACATCGCGCACGCCTCACAGATGACAGCTTGCGATCCTGTGTAAAGATGAAGGTGACGTCATACAGCCCTGATGTGCAGACGCTGTGCGCTGAGGTCCAGGAGCAGAAATCCCATTAACCAAGTATGATAAATATTTTAATTGCCTATTATTTTACGTATATTCATATTTTTTCATTGTTCAGTGAAATAGTCCTTTTATTTTTCAGGTTGACAGCTGGCTGACGTTATTTTTGGTTTGCTGCTGGTGGACAATTTAAGTTCGGCGTTTTTCATAAATACAAGAAGGACTCAAATAGACATTGAGTATTTTACTTAAAAGTAACCTTCAACCCAACGTCTTTTTTTCGGAGTTCAAAATGTTTTTGTTGCATGCAGAAATGTAATTTCATTTTCTCTGCAGGAGTTAATCAATTTCATAAATGCAACACATTATAGTTTGTTTATACATAGCATAAAGGCAAAAAAAAACGTTGTATGCAGTGTTATTTCATTTTAAATGTCAAACGGGTTCTGTGGCTCCCAGTGTTTTCTTTTCTGTGGGAAACGGGTCCAAATGGCTCTTTCAGTGGTAAAGGTTGCTGACCCCTGGCTTAGGGGGTGTCCTGTATCAGGATCAGGGCACCAGGTTGAGACCTGTCAAGTTTATCAGCTGGACTCTGTCGCCTTCTGAGAAAAACTATCCCACACGCAAGTTGGAGCTCCTGGTATTGAAATGGGCGGTGGTGGATAAGCTAAATGACTACCTCTATGGTGCCAAGTTTGAGGTGAGGACGGACAACAACCCATTAACTTATATCCTGATGTTGGCAGAATTGGATGCCACAGGCCATCAGTGTCTGCCTATGATTTCAGCCTGAAGTACCGGCCAGGGATTCAGAACTTTGATGCTGATGCTTTGTCCTGACATGCACATGAAGGGCTGGACAGGGACAGAGAGTGGGAGAGCATTCCTGCCCCTGGAGTCAAAGCCATGTGTCAGCTTTCCATCACGGGGAAGGCAGAGGAAAGGCATGGGCCGGATTGAACGGTAGATCATTCGGGAGCTTCTGATGGTGCCATTCCACAGGCTTAGTGCAACCTGACTGCTCTGAAGATAAAGCAGTTGCCTGATTTGAGTCCAGGGGAAGTGGCTGTTACCCAGCTGGTTCTGCCTGAGAAGTATCGGAGGATTGTATTGAAGTCACTTCATGATGATTCCGGTCATTGGAGGGTTGACAAGATCTATGGATTGCTTAGAGATCGGTTCTACTGGCCCCGGATGAGGCCAGAGGTAGAAGAGTACTGCAAGTTGTGCATTCGATGCATATTGTTAGGGTTAATGTTAGGGTTAATTCGAGACTGCCATTACAGGTCAGGAGTGGCTCACGTAATATTAGGAGACCGGAATGCGAGGGAGGGGGGGGAAGCGAAACTGGGGATTCCGCTACACCGAAACTACTAGTGTCACGCGATTCAGTAAACAAAAGAAACAGGTAACTCGTGAGTGTATGGCATCGGGCCAATAAGATGGACACAAGTGCCCGATATTACCTAATATGTAGCAGGGGGTTGTGCTGGGGGGAAAAGGGGTATAAATAAGAGCAGATTGTAAGGGGAAGTCAGAACGCGCCTTCTCCAGCGACTCCGTGGATTCGCTGTGCCAGTTACGAATTCTGCAATAAACCCAAGTTTTGTAATATTCCGGTGTTGGTTGTCTCTCTTCCTAAACGAACACAGGGCAGAATTTCAAGCTCTGAAGATAAAGCAGTTGCCTGATTTGAGTACAGGGGAAGTGGCTGTTACCCAGCTGGTTCTGCCTGAGAAGTATCGGAGGATTGTATTGAAGTCACTTCATGATGATTCCGGTCATTGGAGGGTTGACAAGATCTATGGATTGCTTAGAGATCGGTTCTACTGGCCCCGGATGAGGCCAGAGGTAGAAGAGTACTGCAAGTTGTGCATTCGATGCATATGGAGGAAGACGCCGCCCACGAGTGCCACTCTGTTGTCCCACTTGCAAATTGCGGGGCCACTTGACCTAGTGTGTATGGATTTCCTGTCAATAGAGCCACATGCCAGCAATATGGCAAATGTTTTGTTCATTACAGATCACTACACTAGATGTGCACTCGCCTTCCCTACCAAGGATCAGAAGGTGTCCTCTGTTATGGAAGAAGTATTTCATTTATCATGGCCTCCCCAGGTGGATACATAGCAATCAGGGATGGCTTTAAGCATGCATAAGTTACTGAGCATGCTTGGAGTCAAAGCCGAGGTCTTTACCTTATCACCCGCAGGGTGATCCCCAGCCCGAGAGGTTCAATTGGACCTTGCTAGACATGCTCAGAACCTTGAAGATCAGTAAAAAGAACAAGTGGAGTCAACATATTGTACATTTGGTCCAATGCTACAATTGTACACAGAATGAAGCTACCAGGTACTCTCTGTATTATCTAATGTTTGGGCGCGAAGCGAGGTTGCCTGTTGACTTCTGTTTTGGGACTGGTGAGGAAAATCTACAACAGAGGACTTATCTTAAGTATCTGTCTGATATGAGAGGGGAGCTGCAAAAATCTGAGGTCTCTGCTACCAAGCAGGATCAAGGAAATAAGAAGAGGTATGATCAAATGGTTAGGCTCTCCCAACTAACGCCTGGGTCTACCTGGGAAGCATAAGTTGACTGACCGCTGGGTGGCTATGCCCTATGTGGTGGAGAGTCAGATGCCAAATGTACCTGTTTTCTGGGTGAAGTCAGAAAATGGGAATGGGCCTGTCAGGATTCTCTATTCTCCCACCTTCTACCTTTGGGACAAGAAGTAAATGTTGACCTGGACCCTACACTTAGTAAAAGGACTCTGCGGTGATGGGCGGGGAGAGCGAGGGACTGAAGGACCAGCAGCAGGAGTGATTAGACTGGACCCCACCCCTGAATATGATACAGACTTGGAGGATGAGGAAATGGGGGTGTGGTATATGCTGCCCTTTGCAAACTCCCCAATAATTGATGAACAGATTCCCAACCCTTCTCATACTGAAATGGGTGAAAAGGGGGGAACTAGCAATGGACAGGCAAGTTTGCAGTTAGAAAATTACGGGAGGCTGTACTCTAAAGTAACTGGGCACAAGGATGAGCTCAGTCAAGTGACAAGGGGACCTGATTGTCAGGAAGCATGAGTAATGGACAGGGAAGGGCCTTCCCAGGTAGATGGGAAAGAGCCCAGGGAGTGTCTGAAACTGAAGAAGTAGATGATGGGGTAAGGAGGTCCCAAAGAGTCAGGAGAGTCCTAAAGAATTAGGAAACCCCCCCAGACAGACTGGCCTATGTTGGAGGAGGAGCTTAGGATGAGACAATAGTGCCTAACGGCGACTCCTTTGTTTGTATCTTTGGAAACAATTCTATTTCTATCTTTAATATCTGTATTTTTCCCTTTCAGGGTTCTTTTGAAGACCCTGACTGGAGTTACGCGCTGACTTTGGTTCTTTGCAGGAATGGAACCTGCGCTTGGGGTTTCACAACAGGCAATTATTTGACATGCCAAGGGCGTGGTCCAAGAGATCAGCTCGGAATCCGGTGTGTTGTAGGAGTCGGAAGATCTCTGGCTGTGTGCCCAGAGACCTGAGATCTTTGGGGACAGAGCTCGGAAAAGTGACACAACAGATTTTTAACATAGTAATTAGTGTGTCATTTGTTATGTCTCCCCTCTCTCTGTGAAATGCAGGCACCTCTTTCTTCCTTATTCGGGAGAGAGAGCCTGTGGTATGTTGAATACCAGGTGAATGAGTAGTCTTTGGGGTACTGCAAGTGTGTGTCTTTGCTGATGCATTGCTGCACACTTGAGTGCTCATTGGGGGTGCAGATGCTGTTTTTTGCTGGTGGGGAGGGGGGTCGTTGTTTTGCTGCTGATTACTCTTGGGAGGGGGGAGGGGGGACCATCAGAATATTTAACTGTCATTTGGAGGCACTCCTTTGTTTTCGTGGATGGTTGTGAAGAAAGAGCATTTCAGGATGTATATTGTATACATTTCTCTGACATTAAATGTACCTTTGAAACCTGGGGAACACAGTGTAGCACCTATCCCCTTGGTGAGCTATATCACTGCCATTTACACCTTGGTTGGACTTTGTGCATTGTATGAAGGGGTGACAAATTATCTCAATGTCATGAGGATATGACTAATTTTAGTGGTGGGAGAGTGTAACACTCTGGGAAAGGTGTCACTGCAAAAGTAATGGTCTTTCTGTAAAAGCAGTGTTTGGGTTATGGTTAGAGAAAACATGTGCTTTGCAATGAGAGCCCATCATGAGGGGAGTGTGAGCTGGGTCCTGTTGTTCAGTGGGAGATGAAGAAGACGCTGGGGAGAACTGGTCGTGTATGCAACCCAGTGGGAGACCCATTTGTTCCAGATGGATTGTGAGCAACATCCGAAAGCTGTTGTTGGTGTTCATGCAGACCAAAGGCCTAGTGCGTGAGTGACAGAGAAGTTCAAGATGAGCTCCAACTCGAGCACATTTGACTGTTTAATTAAAATGGGCCCTTTTTGGATTTTTTCTTTCTTTACTGGCCCAAAGTAAGATTCATAAATATAATTCCTTTAATCGTATGCAGTATGCTGTCTGTTATTTCTGGGCACTGAGCTGTAACAGGGTAGCAAATTACACAGCATCCACATAAACTGGGGTTTGGGGTGAGAGAGCAGTCTCAATCTCATGGGTTTGGCAGGACTGTAGTGTGTATTTCCTAGACTTACACAGCCAAGGAAACCAGGTGGTTTCACTAGGATCCACTCCAGTTTGCCTACTGGCAGAATGGGTCAACAGCAGATGCCATTTCATTGTCTCCTCGCTTGACCCTGGAACATTGGGACAGTAAAGGTGTATACATCAGGATGTGCTTTATTGACTATACTATAGTCCCTTCAGAACTATCAATAGCTTCAAGACCTTGGCCTCAATTCCTCCTTATGCAATTGGATCCTTGATTTCCTCACTTGCAGACCCCAGTCAGTTTGGATTGGCAACAACATCTTCTCCATGATTTCCATCAGCACGTGCATCACAAGGCTGTGTGGTTAGTCCCCTGCTCTACTCACTGTATGGCTAAGCAAAGCTCCAATACTATATTTAAGCTTACTGACTTAAGTCAAATCAAAGGTGGTGACAAATCTGCATACAGGAAGGAGAGTGAAAATCTGGCTGAGTGGTGTCTCAACAACAACATCTCACTCAATATCAGCAAGACCGAGGAGCTGATTATGGACTTCAGGAGGAGGAAGTTGGATGTCCATAAACCTTATCAGAAGATCAGAGGTGGAGAAGGTCAGCAAATTTAAATTCCTCAGTGTTATTATTTTGGAAGACCTGTCCTGAGCTCAGCACCCAAGTGCAGTTATGTAGAAAGCACAGCAGTGCCTCTGTTTCCTTCAAAGTTTGTTAATATTTGGCATGACATCTAAAACTTTGGCAAACTTCTATAGAAACTCACACAAAATGCTGGAGGACCCCAGCAGATCAGGCAGCATCTATGGAAATGTATAGATAGTTGACATTTCGGGCCAAGACCCTTTTTCAGTCCTGAATCAAAGGTGGTGACCAATCAGAACATGGGAGGGAGATTGAAAATCTGGCTAAGTGGTGCCACAACAACAAATTCTTACTCAATGTCAGCAGTCCTGAAGAAGCAGACATTTTCCTGTTTATAAACTTCTGTAGATGTGTTGTGGCAAGTATATTGACTGGCTGCATCACTGCCTGGTATGGAAACACCAATGGAAAAGTAGTTGATACTGCCCAGTTCATCATGGGTAAAGCAATCCACACCAATGAGCACATCTACCCATCGCTGAAACCCATCAGGGACCTCACCACCCACATAATGCTTTCTTCTCACTGTCATCAGGACTCACACCACCAGGCTCAGGAACAGTTATTACCCCTCAACCATCAGGCTCTTGAATCAGAGAGGATAACTTCACGTGTCCCACTACTGAACCATTCCCACAACCTATGGTCTCACTTTCAAGGACTCTTCATCTCATTTTCTTTATTTTTGTATTTGCACAGTTTGTTGTCTTTTGCACACTGGTTGCCCTTTTGGGTGCAATCTTTTAATGATTCTATTATAGTTATTGGATTTACTGTGCATGCCCACAAGAAAATTAATCTTAGTGCTGTATATGGTGACATACTTGTACTTTGATAATATATTTACTCTGAACTTAATAAATATTTTGCATCTTTACTGTAGAAGATACTAGCAGCTTCCCAGAAATTCGAGATGTCAGAAGTCAGAAGTGAGTGTAGTTGCTATTAGTAAGGTAGGCAAGTCATCTGATCCAAATGGACTATGCCCCAGGATTTTGAAAGAGGTAGCTGAGAGATTGTCAATAGAGAGGTAGAGATAGAGATAGATAGGTAGAGAGAGAGAGAGAAAGAGAAAAAAATTCTGTATCACTGAGTGTGGGTCTTCAGGCCCCTGTACTTCTTCCTGATGGAAGCAATGAGAAGACGGCATTTCTTGAATGGTAAGGGTTCTTAGAGATTGATGCTGCCTTCTTGAGGCATTGCCTCGTGAAGATGTTCTTAGTGATGGGGAGGGCTGTGTCCATGATGGAGCTGCATGAGTCTATAACCCTCTTGCAACCTTTATACCAGACTCTGATGCACCAGTCAGAATACTCCCTACTGCATATCTCCTCAAACCACCTAATGAAATAGTGCTGCTACGTGCCTTCAATGTGATGGATCAGGTCGCCTGAGATGTTAACATTGAGTTTGAAGTTTTGTTGCAATACCACTCAACCAGCCAATCTATCTCATTCCTCTACATTTCTTTGTTGCTCTCTGAGATTTTGCAAACAACAGTGATTTCAGTGGCGAATTTGTATATAGTGTTATGACCTCAGCCCCCTCCTTTGTGAGAATCGCAAGAGAGAGAGAGAGAGAGAGCCTTACGGTTTGGAATGTGGGCTGGTCGTTCAACAAGACAAAAGCCTTGGACATAGCCATTGTCTTGGGAGACACCTTTGTGGAATAAGGAACTGGCCTACGTGCAGACCCTCAGGGCAAGGTGAGATGGGTGATGGGGGAAAGATTGCCTCGCCCCCCCGACCCTGATGGACATCGACAACCCTGCCAGTCCAGATAAAAGGTGGGCTGCCGAGGCGGGGCCTCAGACACACCAAGGAGACACACGAAGAAGACACGATAGTGCTTCCCATTGGAGCGGGAAGCCATTTTGAAGGAAGCCACGTGCTTTAGATTCTGGATCGGGAGTCTGTGGCTGGAACCAAAGGACAAACCGTTTTAACTAACAACAGGGATTTGCTTCGCAAAGACGACGGGCAAGTGTTCCTTCTCTCTCTATCCAACACGTGAAATGTCAGTGGTTCCCGAAACGGGGAAGCCTGCAGACTTTGAGTGACTCTTATATTCCATTGGACTCAGTATCCCCTAGACAACGATAGAGCTTATTTTTGATTGATTATTACTACACCTGTGCTTTAGATTGAGTTTTGACGATGTATATGATCTGAATGTTTTGTAGTAACCATACGTTTGTGCCCCTTTATAAATAAAACGTTTGAAAATAGTAGCACCAGGCTTCAGCGGACCTATCTATCTTTGCTGGTAAGTCACCCGGTTACTGGGGAACGTAACAAGTGGGGTGCTCGTCCTGGATTTGAAACCAAAGGGGAGGGTCAGTGAATCGGGCTGTAAGTCCAAACTTAAATCTGGTTACGCAAGTAGCCAGACAGGAAACCAGCAAAGATGGATGTGGGTGAATTTATGAGAAACCCGACTGTAGAGGCGCTAGGCACGGCTACCAAATCAGACTTGGTAAATCTGGCAAAGGGGTTAGACCTCGCAGAGGTGAGGTCATCAATGAAAAAGCAGGAAGTGCGAAGGGTCATAAATCAGTATTACATTGGGAAGGAGGTGTTTGCAGCTGAGGATTTGGAAAATATCCCCGAAAAGAGATTAGCGATTGGGACAGATCAGGTAGAGTTGGAGAAAGTAAGGTTGGAACATGATCTTAAAGTAAAGCAGCTAGAAGCAGCTGAAAAGGCTGAGGAACGGGCTGCAAAGGAAAAGGCTGAGGAATGGGCTGCAAAGGAAAAGGCTGAGGAACGGGCTGCAAAGGAAAAGGCTGAGGAACGAGCTGAAAAGGAAAAGGCTGAGGAACGGGCTGCAAAGGAAAAGGCTGAGGAACGGGCTGCAAAGGAAAAGGCTGAGGATCGGGCTGAAAAGGAAAAGGCTGAGGAACGGGCTGCAAAGGAAAAGGCTGAGGAACGGGCTGCAAAGGAAAAGGCTGAGGAACGGGCTGCAAAGGAAAAGGCTGAGGAACGGGCTGAAAAGGAAAAGGCTGAGGAACGAGCTGAAAAGGAAAAGGCTGAGGAACGAGCTGAAAAGGAAAAGGCTGAGGAACGGGCTGAAAAGGAAAAGGCTGAGGAACGGGCTGCAAAGGAAAAGGCTGAGGAACGGGCTGAAAAGGAAAAGGCTGAGGAAAGAGCTGCAAAGGAAAAGGAAAGGGAGCAGGTGTTCAAACTAAAGGAATTAGAGATGAAACGGGGTCATGAGCTCCAGCTAAAGCAGCTAGAAGCAGAAGCAGAAGAGAAAGAGAAACAAAGGAGCCATGAATTGGAGCTGGACAGGCGAAAGCAAGAGCGAAGAGCTCAAGGGCAAGAGAGAGAGGAGGGGTTTGATGTTAGTCGGGCGTCGAGGTTGGTCCCCCCCTTCGAGGAGACGGATGTTGATAGTTATTTCTTGCTTTTTGAAAAGGTGGCAGTGAATCAGAAGTGGCCCAGAGAGCAGTGGGTGGCATTGTTACAAAGTGTGTTACGAGGGAAAGCACAGCGGGCATATGCCACATTGCTCCCAGAAGGGGAAGGGAATTATGACCAAGTAAAGGAGGCCATTCTCCGAGGTTACGAGTTAGTACCTGAGGCGTATAGACAAAGGTTCCGAAATTTAAGGAAAGGGTGGAATCAAACGTATACCGAGCTAGCCCATGAGAAGGGTGTGCTCTGGACAGTTGGTGCACCGCGGAAAAGGTGGCCGAGAATTATGGGCGTCTCAGGGAGTTATTTTTGATTGAGGAATTTAAAGGTTGTGTTCCGGAAGAGATCCGAATGTATTTAAATGAGAGGACGAATCAGTCCATCTCAGAAATTGCTAGGTTCGCAGATGAATATGCCCTAACCCACAAGACAAAGTTTTCCTCACCAGAAAGTTACCCGAGAGATCGTCGGAATGGTAGGGAAAGCCCGCTGGCTGAGGCGGAGATCCCGCCGGAGCTAGCAGAAAAAGTGAGGATAACAGGCAGGAAACCTGGAGATTTCCTGGTTTAACCCGTTTTAATTGTGGAAAGGTGGGTCATATTGCATCTAAATGCTTTGCTCCGAGAAAGGAGCCAGAGAGAGAGAGAGCAGCGATCCCTATCGGGCGTGCAGTGGTAATCAGAAAATCGGCAAGAGGGTCCCAGGGGAGCAGAGAGCGTGAGGGGTCGGAGATTTATCTGTCACCCGGAACTGTGTCTGTGAGGAAGGGGGACCTGCCTATCCCCGTACGGATTTGGAGAGACACGGGGGCGGAGCTATCATTAATTAGCCGTAACGTATTACCATTCGGACCTCCGACGGGCGAGGTAGCCCTGAGAGGCATAGGAAACTGGACCGAGGTAGTGCCTTCTAGATTGTGAGTTGGTGTTGGGACCAGTGGAACTGGGGGTCCTGCCGGAGTTGCCGGGGGAAGGCGTGGACGTCCTTCTGGGTAACGACCTAGCGGGTGGGAAGATGGGAGCAGCCGTGAAGCTGAAAACCCAGCCCGTGAGAGTTGAGGCCCCGCCCATAGAGTCCCCGAGCTATCCCGCATGCGCGGACACTCGCAGCCTGTCGAGAGCGGCAGCTGAGAAAGCAAGCAGTTTAAAATTGGCCCAGACGTCTTTACCGACCCTGTGCCACGAGGGTTTCGAGGGTGGTAAAACGAGGAATAGTAATGTAAAAGGGGATAAAGGAGAGAAAGGAGAGAAGGTAGATCCTCCTTTAGCAAAGAAAAAGGTCCTAGAGGTAGGAAATAAAGATGAGAAACAGATAAAGCTGTTAAAAGGTCCAGGGTTGGACCTGGATGAATCTAAAGGTGTTCCCGATAATGAAATGAGGGCAGTCCTCGATGAAAAGGATGCCATCACCTTGAAGAAGTCTGCTGGGTTGGCAGATGAGGTTGTTCCAGCCCAAGGGGTTGAGTTTACTTCGGAAGTGAGCTGCCCAGAGAGTAACTGGGAGGATCAAGGGAAGTTAGAATTTGAAAAGGGTATGGGTATTGAAAGCCTGGAAGAGGCCAATGCCCCGTTTGAGTGTGTCCAAGATGGGGGGGCCTGTGGTCCTAAACCTAGTCACGGAGCTCAGAAAAAGTCTGAGGTATTTGACTCGGCTGGACGAGACGGCCGTCCTTTTGGATCAGATAGACTTGGTTTGGGAAAGAAGGTGTCTGTGCTGAAGGGGGTGTTCAGAGTTAAGGTGGAGTTTACGAATGGGGAGATAACTGTTGTTGTGGAGGAGAACGGTAAATCTGTACTTCCCAAATCGAATGAAAAAAAGTTAAAGTCTAGATTGATGCCTGCGCATCGATTACAGGTTGATTTGGAATGTAAAGGGGCCTCACACGCTATTGTTATTCAGGAAAGCGCTGTGAGGAAGCCGAAATTTAAATGCGGCCGGAGAAAAAGGTTCGAACTAAAACACATCAGCCTGTATGGTTTTGACAAAAGGGTTAACTACCTGAGTAGCATTAAAGAATTGGGCGGAAATTCCCATGATGGACTAGGTTGGGGACACGGAGTTAAGAGAATAACCCTCGTGGAAAGGAAAGGCGGGAGAGTACCTCGCCAAATTACTCAAGTTTCCCAAGGGGGGACTCCCCGGGAAAGAGGCGATGGTCAATAGAAGTTGTCATTTTTAAACAGCGACGCCGGTTGTACGGGTTTGCGCCCAAAGCCTGTGCATAATAAAGACAACCCCTTTGGAGACCTGCCGGTGAAATAACACGACCGAAACGATTAGTATTTGTATAAACTTTTGTAGATGCACCTAAGCTAAGATCACACCTCCTTAGTTGTGTTGCTGAAGAAAATAAATAAAAATAGGTGGTTATTGAGCTGAAGTTTGATGCTACCAGACTTTAGTACGGTACGTGAGGTTAAGATATTAAAGAAAGGGGCACTGTAATTGTTACCTGTTTAGATACTGACTGGAATGTATAACGGTAGTACTCTGTGAAGAGAAAAGCTTGTGTAGTATGTTAGAGTCCAGAAAAAATCCTCTACCAACTTGTTTTTAACCGCTGGTAAAAAAACTTTTAAGAGGGGAGGTGTTATGACCTCAGCCCCCTCCTTTGTGAGAATCGCAAGAGAGAGAGAGAGCCTTACGGTTTGGAATGTGGGCTGGTCGGTCAACAAGACAAAAGCCTTGGACATAGCCATTGTCTTGGGAGACACCTTTATGGAATAAGGAACTGGCCTACGTGCAGACCCTCAGGGCAAGGTGAGATGGGTGATGGGGGAAAGATTGCCTCACCCCCACCCTGATTGACATCGACAACCCTGCCAGTCCAGATAAAAGGTGGGCTGCCAAGGCGGGGCCTCAGACGCACCAAGGAGACACACGAAGAAGACACGATAGTGCTTCCCGTCGGAGCGGGAAGCCATTTTGAAGGAATCCACGTGCGTTAGATTCTGGATCGGGAGTCTGTGGCTGGAACCAAAGGACAAACCGTTTTAACTAACAACAGGGATTTGCTTCGCAAAGATGACGGGCAAGTGTTCCTTCTCTCTCTATCCAACACGTAAAATGTCAGCGATTCCCGAAACGGGGAAGCCTGCAGACTTTGAGTTACTCTTATACCCAATTGGACTCAGTATCCCCTAGACAACGATAGAGCTCATTTTTGATTGATTATTACTACACCTGTGCTTTAGATTGAGTTTTGATGATGTATATGATCTGAATGTTTTGTAGTAACCATACGTTTGTGCCCCTTTATAAATAAAAATGTTTGAAAATAGTAGCACCAGGCTTCAGCGGACCTCTCTATCTTTGCTGGTAAGTCACCCGGTTACTGGGGAACGTAACAATAGCATCTGAGCTATGCCTGAATACACACCCCTGTGTAGAGAGAGAACAATGGGCTAAGCACGCATCCCTGAGATGCGCTAGTGTTGATGTCAACAAGAAGATATTACCAATCTGCAGACTGTGGTCCTCCAATAAGAAAAATGCAGAGGGAGGTACAGAATCCAGGTTTTGTAGCATGGGTATTAATACTGAGGGTCTGATGGTGTTGTGTTGAATGCTGAGCTTTATTTGATAAACAGCAGACTGACGTGCGTTTTACAGTTGTCTAGGTGCTCCGTAGCAGACTGCAGAGCCATCGCTTATGACCTATCATAGCAGGTCCAGCTCCTTGCTCAGCCAGTATTCCCCCAAGCACATTCATTCGCTCACCACCCCTCCTTATGGAGTACACAAGTCTCCAACCATTCTCCTCTGGACATTCACACTCTGCCATCGCATCCTCAGGGTCATTCACACTTCTTCACTATTTTTTCCTGGAAGTATTCACTTTTGCTCACCATTCCTAAAAAAGATTTCACTCTTTCACTGTTTACCATTCTCTTTGTGAAGATTTGCATAACTGAATCTTTGGGACTTTGAATATTTGGCATTAGCACTATTCCTAGGTAGCTGAACTACTCTCTGACTTTCCATTCCATCGTCTTATTTCTCCACTGAAATTTCTATCTCTCTTGCTGTTCGCCTTTGCCAACCCCATCTAGTTATGATTCCTGCAAACATACTTTTTCCAGGAAAAGAGTACAGGTGGCATTTCGGGCTGAAACCCTTTGGCAGGACTGCATTTCCAGCATCTGCAGATTTCCTCTTGTTTGTGATTCCTGCAAATGTGGATTCACATCACTCCTGGCCAAATGTAAACACAAGGGCCTGATATTGTGAAACAGTTAAATCCTCTATTGGTCTGTTATAAGTCTTTTGATTGAGTATCAACTATGGGTAAAAGTCAAGCAGTAAGGGTGGAGATCTTTGCTTAATAGCGAGACACTGGGTTCAAGCTTGTCATAAACAGGCTTGGAGTGCATATGTTCTCTTTGCAATGTACATCAAATGTCTATGACAAGCCAGTCATAGAATTATATAACATGTAAACTGGCCTTTTGGCCAAAGACATTCATGCCAATCAAGTTGCCCAATCATGCTAGACCCATTTGCCTACATTTGCCCATATCCCTCTAAACCTTTCTTATCCAAAAACCTTTTAAATGTCATAATTGTACCTGTTGCTACTACTTCCTCTGGTAGCTCATTTCATATTCCACCACCCTATGTATAAAATCAAGCAACACACACAAAATGTTGGTGAAATGCAGCAGGCCAGGCAGCATCTATAGGAAGAAGCACTGTCAACGTTTTGGGCCGAGACCCTTCGTCAAGTCCTATAAGATCACTCCTCAGCTTCCAGCACTCCAGGGAACACACTCCCAGTCTTTCCAGGCTCTCCTTGCAATCAAACCATCCAGTCCCAGTAACAGCCTTGGAAGTATTTCCTGCATCCTTTCCAATTTAATGACAACCTTCCTAGAGCTGGGCAACCAGAATTCTACATGGTATACAAGTGTTGCCTTACCAATAAAATCATCTTGGAATAATCTTGGAGGTTTCATTAGATTTTTATTTAGGTGAAAAAAGTGCTACATTGAAAAGCTTATCATGCTTTTAAAAGCTTTATCTCCATGGTGGAAATAGAATGATAATATTGAGAACCACAAGTTACAAGCATCAGCCAGAAACTTAGAAAATTATTTCTCTACTGATTGGTCAAAATTGTGAAGTCAACACTACTAAAGTGGGATCTAGTATGGAGTGCAATAAACCCTAGTAGAGTAGCTGTTAGTGGTTAAACATCTTCTTTAAGGTGCTGGGTGGCTGGGGTATTCTGGGTCATAGGTTTTCACTGTTCTGGAATGAATTCACAAGCAGCTCTAGAGAAAACTAGGGAACCCAAATGATTGAGGCTGGTGCTGAATTAATCAGATTTCATTTCTTTGATCTGTTCTGTCACTCTGCTGATATATAACTTAGGTTGGTCAAAAGGCCTGTTTCACTCCTACATCATTCTATGACACTATCACTTATTAAAGGGGCATTTGGAAAGCATTCCGGGAATAAGGAGGTGAAATTCATCTCTTGTTTCAAACCAAAAAGACTGAATCCTTTCTCAATGATTCTCCAATGTTATCCCCAGCTCACTCTATTCTTGATACAGCTGTGGATATAGTGGGGGTACACTGGGAACTTGCCTGTTGGCCAGTCTAAGTATTAGCCTTGACAGTTACTACTGGTATGTTAAGGCAACTACGGGAGATAATTCTGCCATCCTGCTTCTTTTCATTTGAATTCCATCAGATGCTAGGAAGTGGGGCCTTACTTCGTTAGGTTTCTGGTAGTTTTCCAATACCCTTACCTTTACACATTAACCTTTACCCTTGTTTCTACTGCAGTAAAGATCAGCTTACTCAGCATACACCAGGGAAGAAACCTTCAAGACTATTGTTCAGAGCTACATTACACAGCGCATTTCGTCACTGAGCCATGACTCCAGCTAGGACAATATCTGTTTAATGAAGAGAATTGACATGTACTATGAAAAGGTGGACTATGCACTTCCTTATTTAGTGTGGAAGATGCCAGATGTGTCCCACTTCCAGTGCTAAACCTAACATGGCTGTGTGTAAGTTGATGTTATAATGTTATTGTTCTTCCCATCATTGTTTTCTGTGTGAAGCTCTTCTTTGTCAGTACACTTAGCCAGTACTTGGCCTGGATTCCGTTTGAGTCTGAAACAAATAAGAAAGAGTTAATAGTTCAGGAGAAGATTCATGTCACATGTGAAATAACCTGGTCACAGCAGCCTCACAACAAATGGGACTCTTCCTTTATCTTCAATAGTATCAACAACTTCTCAACCATTAAAAATAATGAAATCCAATGTATGGTAATAAAACAAACTAATCAACATCGAATGACCCAAAGAACCACCTGAAAAAGTTGAAAGAAAGTAAGCTCAATCTTCTGACCAGTTTGAAGAGTTACAGCCTCCAAATGAGTGCATAACACAGCAACCCACCTGTACAGCCAGATGTCACTGGCACCTGCACTTCTGCAATACAATTGCTGCATGGCAGTTTGCTCATGTGGTCTTAATGGAACGAAGTGTGTGTCTGTGTGCCAAATCTCTACGTGAATCCATTGACATATAGTGAGAATGAGGTTTATTGAAAGCACTTTCATGCACTTTTTAGTGCAACTGGAATGAACTGAAATACTCTGTCTCTGCTGTAGCGTCTGTGAAGACCTGCTTGGAGCACAGAGCACTGAGAGGTGTATGAAATGACAAGGGGAAGAGATAGGCTGAATACAGTTATTCTTTTCCATCGGCTTGGGGAAGAAAGCACAAGAGATTCCACTCTCATGGAATATAACACCTGCTTGGAGGAGTGAATCGTCGTTCCAATTACTGAGCTGACTTGCTACAATACTTCTGTGTCTCCGGAATAAGCACCACCACACTTGGGTGAAAACAGTAGCTAACCATGTGGTCATTGCTTCTTTGAGAGGATTCTGATGAAAATCTGGTGGAAACAACTGTGATCATATCTTGTCCCTGTCCTCTTACAGGTAGCACACGTGCTGTCTCACAGCTTCATTGATCAGGGCTCAAGGCTGACTTTGAACGATATCTGTGCGGAGTTCACAAGTTCTTTCTGTGGGAATCCCTTTGGGTGCTGCAGATTTTTCCCCACATCACCAAGTCATACAGGTTGGTAGGTAAATTGGCACTGTAAATTCCCCCCCTACCCCCATATGTATGTATGTCTCTTAAAAGACCTTATCGTATCTGCCTCCACCACTGACGCCAGCAGCCCATTCCCCACACTCACCACTCTCTGCGTAAAAATCTTACCTCTGACATCTCCCCTGTACCTGAAACTACTGCATTGTTTGTGCCACAAAGATTGCTCCATGACATGATTGCTCCACATATTTGAATGACCTGCAAAATGCACTATCCACCATCTTTTACTGACTTACTCAGAGAAGTTTGAGAGGAGAAAAGCATGGTGGAACATTCTCAAAAGCTGAGTAGTGCCTTCAGTGGTAGCCTCTGCTGCCTGATGGCACAGGGAGAGCTTTTGAGGAATGAGTGGAAAACCTTCAAGCTGAGCTGATTCAATGAAAGTCTGCAAATGTTTCAACTAAATGTGATACATCCGTTAGGAAACCCAACCCCCCTTATAGGATTTACAGCACAGAGAAAAGCTGCTGAGAAGGGTCTTTTGACTGGAGAGGCGACCAGTATTTCTGTTACAGCTGTAGAAAAGATGGACAATTCAAGCGAGACGGTGAGGGACAGCAGAATCTTTGAAGAGTAAGTCAGCAGTTAATCAAACAAAGAAGAAAAGGGGCCCGGTAACAGAATAGGCTGGCATCTTGGAGAGGATGCATTCCAGTCAGGGAATTAAGGGGAAAACTAAAGTGTAAAATACTATTCCTGAAGGGTTAATGGGACCAAGCTCTGATATCCATACTGATTGAAGGTGTTTATGATAGAAACTGTGGTGACCCACTTTCTGCGCAGGCGAACCGGCTCACAAATAGCCAGCACGCGGGGAGAAACTTTGGTAATGCACCTCTGATGTCATTTCCGCCCGGACAGGGCGGGCGCTAGGGATTAAATGCTAGCGCCGCGAAGTTTGAATAAACTAGTCTCGAAACGTGTCGTCTCTAGCTTTGTATGTAGTACATCGCTACATTGGTGACGCCGACAGTCCAAACGGGATTTGGACCAAAGATGACTGACTCTTCATCTGTTCACGCAGTTTCGCTAAAACTGCCGACTTTCTGGATGCTGCGACCACGCGTGTGGTTCAGCCAAGCAGAAGCCCAGTTCCAGATTCGGCAGATATCCTCTGATTCCACGCGTTACTACCACGTGGTGAGCGCCCTTGACCAGGGGACGGCCGCTCAGGTTGCGGATTTCATACAGTCGCCCCCGGAAGAAGGCAAATATGAAGCATTCAAAGCGCTGCTCATTGGGAACTTTGGCCTCTCGCGGCGTGAGTGGGGTGCCCGCCTGCTTCACCTGGACGGTTTGGGAGACAGACTGCCGTCGGCATTGATGAACGAGATGCTGGCCCTGGCTGACGGACACAAGCCCTGCCTTGTGTTTGAGCAGGCGTTCCTAGAGCAACTGCCCGAGGATATACATCTGCTGTTGGGTGACGCAGATTTTAGCAACCCCCGGAAGGTGGCAGCCCGGGCAGACGTGCTGTGGAAAGCCAAGAGGGAGAGCGTGGCATCCGTCGGTCAGATTACCAGGCCACGCGCCCAACAGCAGACCAGACCAGGCTCGGCAGGGGGGCACACACAACACAGAGGCAGGAGTGAGGAGGACAGTGAACAGTGGTGTTTCTACCACCAGCGGTGGGGCACAAAAGCCTGCCGTTGTCACCCACCCTGCAAGGGCCAGGGCCAGGGCCAGCAGCCGTTAATGACTATGGCGGCTGGCCACCAGGACAGCCTCTTGTACGTCTGGGACAAACAGTCGGGATGCTGCTTCTTGGTCGACACTGGAGCGGAAATAAGTGTCTTGCCCCCCACGGGGTACGACACCCGCAACAGGAAGCCAGGACCCACCCTGAGGGCCGCAAACGGCAGCACAATACGGACCAACGGCACCCGCACAGTGCAGCTGCAGTTCGGCGCCAGCCGGTTCATGTGGGACTTCACAGAGGCCGCGGTGGCCCAACCACTCCTGGGGGTGGACTTCTTGCGAGCTCACAGCCTGCTGGTCAACTTGCAAGGGAAAACACTGGTACATGCTGAGACTTTCCAGACGTTCTCCCTGGGTGAAGCCAAGTTGCCGGCCCCACACCTGGACTCCATCACGCTGTCGGACAATGAATTCACCAGAATCCTGGCGGACTTTCCATCGATTCTCACACTGCAGTTCACGGCAGCCATGCCCAGACACGGGGTACAGGACCACATTCCAACCCAGGGACCACCCCTCCATGCCCGCGCACGAAGGCTCCCCCTGGAAAAGCTCCGCCTGGTGAAGGAGGAGTTCAAGAGGATGGAGGAATTGGGGATCGTACAGAGATCCGACAGCTCATGGGCCTCCCCCCTGCACATGGTGCCCAAAGCAGCCGGGGGCTGGAGACCATGCGGCGACTACCGCAGACTGAACGAGGCTACAACTCCAGACCACTACCCCGTGCCGCACATACAGGACTTTGCAGCAAACCTGCACGGGGCAAGAATATTTTCCAAAGTAGACCTCGTCCGGGGATACCATCAAATCCCGGTGCACCTTGAAGACATCCCCAAAACGGCACTCATCACCCTGTTCGGCCTGTTCGAGTTCCTCCGAATGCTGTTTGGCCTGAAGAATGCCGCACAGTCGTTCCAGCGGCTAATGGATGCAGTGGGACGCGACCTGGACTTTGCGTTCATTTATTTGGATGACATCCTTATAGCCAGCAGTAGTCGCCAGGAGCATCTGTCCCACCTCCGCCAGCTCTACTCCTGCCTGAGTGATTTCAGCCTCACGATCAACCTGGCCAAATGCCAGTTCGGTCTCGATACCATCGACTTCCTGGGCCACAGGATTACCAAAGACGGGGCAACACCTCTGCCCGCCAAGGTAGATGCAATCCGCCACTTTGCCCAGCCCAACACGGTCAAAGGCCTGCAGGAGTTCATTGGTATGGTGAACTTCTACCACCATTTCCTCCCCTCAGCAGCCCGTATCATGTGCCATTTGTACACCCTGATGTCAGGTAAAGGCAAGGACATTACTTGGGACAAGGAGGCCGCGGCCGCTTTTGTTAAAGCCAAGGAAGCCTTGGCAGATGCCGCGATGCTGGTGCACCCCAGAACGGACGTTCCGACCGCCCTCACAGTGGACGCATCCGACACAGCAATCGGTGGGGTGCTGGAGCAACTCATCAAGGGGTGCTGGCAACCCCTGGCGTTCTTAAGCAAGCACCTACGACCACCCGAACTCAAGTACAGTGCTTTCGACCGGGAGCTGTTGGCACTGTATCTGGCAATCCGGCATTTCAGGTACTTCTTAGAAGGCAGGCTGTTGACCGCATTCACGGACCACAAACCGTTGACCTTCCTGTTCACGAAAGTGTCCGATCCCTGGTCGGCTCACCAGCAGCGACATCTGTCCTACATCTCCGAGTACATGACGGACATCCAGCATGTCTCGGGGAAGGACAACGTCATGGCGGATGCACTCTCCAGACCAGCTGTCCAGGCCCTGTCTCTGGGGGTGGACTATGCAGCACTGGCAGAGGCGCAGCAGGCAGATGACGAGATGCCCAGCTACAGGACCGCAGTCTCGGGTTTGCAGCTGCAGGACTTTCTCGTAGGCCCAGGTGATAGGACCCTCCTGTGTGACGTGGCTACCGGCCAACCTCGCCCCATCGTCCCAGTAGCCTGGAGGCGGCGAGTTTTCGACTCCATACATGGTTTGGTGCATCCATCTATCAGGACAACCGTCCGGCTGGTCTCCAGCAAGTTTGCGTGGCACAGACTTTGCAAGCAGGTCAGTGAATGGGCCAGAAGGTACGCGCAGTGCCAAACAGCCAAGGTGCAGCGGCACACTAAAGCCCTGCCGCAGCAGTTCGAATCCACCCACTGGAGGTTCGACCACATTCATGTGGATATTGTGGGCCCCCTACCAGTGTCCCGAGGAGCGCGGTACCTCCTAACTATGGTAGACCGGTTCACAAGGTGGCCAGAGGCAGTCCCGCTCACCGACACATCTGCCGATTCCTGCGCCCGAGCACTGATTGCAACCTGGGTAGCACGCTTCGGGTTACCGGCCCACATTACCTCCGACAGAGGCGCCCAGTTCACCTCCAGCCTGTGGTCGACTGTGCCCAGCCTGTTGGGAACGCAGCTACACCACACTACTGCCTACCACCCACAGTCGAACAGACTAGTGGAACGCTTCCACCGTCACTTGAAGTCGGCTCTCATGGCCCACCTGAGAGGACCTAACTGGGTGGACGAGCTTCCCTGTGTCCTGCTTGGAATTTGCACAGTGCCCAAAGAGGATCTACACGCCTCATCGGCCGAGTTGGTGTATGGCGCACCCCTGGCCATCCCAGGAGAGTTCATACCAGCCCCAAGGGGGCAAGAGGAGGAACCCGCAGCAGTCCTGGACAGACTACACGAAAGGCTCGGCAACCTGGCCCCCATGCCGACTTCACAGCACAGACGGACCCTGACCCATGTACCCAAAGACCTGCAGGACTGTAAGTTTGTGTTTGTACGAAGGGGTGGACACCGGGCACCGCTACAGCGGCCGTATGAGGGGCCGTTCAAGGTGATCAACAACAACGGGTCCACATACGTTCTGGACATTGGGGGGAGTGAGCAGGTTTTCATGGTGGACTGACTCAAACCAGCCCATGTGGACTTGGCGCAGCCGGTCGAGGTTCAGGCACCGTGGCACAGAGGCAGACCTCCCAAACAGAGGCTGATCCAGACTGTGGACATTGGGGGGTGTATCGCCGGTTCTGGGGGGGGGGGGGTGGGGTTATGTGGCGACTCACTTTCTGCGCAGGCGAACCGGCTCACAAATAGCCAGCGCGCGGGGAGAGTCTTTGGTAATGCACCTCGAATGTCACTTCCTCCCGGAGAGGGCGGGCACTAGTGATTAAATGCCAGCGCCGCAAAGTTTGAATAAACTAGTCTCGAAACATATAGTACATCGCTACAGAACCATATTTGACACAGATTCTCAAGTTACCTTGCTTTATAGATCCTTTTACTTTTTTTTTGACCACAAAATAATTTTTATTATGTTACTTCCATGGGAAGATTTTTTACAGAAGTGATTTATTGCTAGTTTTTTAAAATCGTAGTTTATATCTAAATTCTATATATTTTCTTCATCCTTATTAGTTAATTAACGTTTACTTCTCTGTAATCAAGTTTTTGAAGGCTAAGGTTATATCAGTTGAACACTACAAAAATGTTGTACAAACATTGTAAGGTAACACTGATTCTACATATTTCAATGCAAAATTTTAGTGCAAAAGAGGGACATCCAAAAAAAGTATAAAAACATGGACAAATTTCAATTAAAAAGCATGTGAGTGTATTAAAGGTGAGTGTCAGCTATTGGTATTCTTCGTAGCTCCACAATCTGGGAATTTGAAATGCTTCTACCATCTTGACTTCCATGATATGATTCATTGTCACCTGCACTGAGGCCGGCACCAGTTTTTAAGGCGAATATCAAATCATCAAACTCTTGTGCTTCCTCATCACCCATCAGGTTGCTGGTGCCGTAGTCTCCTTTTGTGACATAGATGTTGCCGCTCACTGGACTTTCCTTGAAGATGCTGCTTGCTTGACTGCTGGGTCTTAAAGAGGCTTGTTCCCAGTCAGACGGTATCTCCTCCATTGCAGCAATGAGGTTCTGAGTGGATTTGCTGATGTCCCCTCCTTTTGATGGTGCACCGCTGCCCGATGTAAGGTAAGTTGACCCAGGACTGGGATGACCATTGATTTCCATACTGTAGCTGGCTTTTACTGGCCAGCAGAACTGGTTGTGTAGGATAAAATATACCACAAAAACATACAGACCCTGCAGGATATTGAAGATTGCATACAGGATTAATATCCAGAAGTGTCTGTATGCCATGTGCAGGCCTCCCAAAAGCCATGTCAACGATATCAATGCAAAAAGGTACAGGACCAGAGGAACTTCTGTGCCATTAGCTCTTCCCCTGTAAATATCATCATAGGACTTCCAATGCTGAACAATCTGATAGGTGTGGATAAAAATCACAGTGACTCCCACAAGGCATAACAAAGGTATCAGTGCTGCTGTGGCAAGAGCTGCATAAACATTGGGAATGAAATACACATCACCATGTACCGAGCCATATACTTCCTGCATGGTCCAGTTGTAGCCCCCTCGCAGTAATTACAAGCAAGGCCACGACAAAGGCAGGTAACCCCCAACTCAGGCTGAAAAAGAGCAAGTACCGTCGATCGGGGTGTTCATCATTCATCACAAGCACCTGCCAGAAATTGACGGACTGAATGAGCATCCAGCTGAACTGACAGAGGTAGAGGTAATGTACCACCAATCCAAGCGCAGAGCAACTCTCCTCTGTGAGCTCTTGACTGAGGTACGCAGACATCAGAAACGAGATCTGAGTTCCTAGGCAAGCGACCATCATGTACAAGAGGAGTTTGGCTGCAAACATGGAAAATCTTGAACAGAGCAGATGAGACAAAATGGACAGGGAGAAACCTGAAATACAAATGAATGCGGCTGAGAAGAAGATTTCATTGTAAACGGGAAGTGTCTCTGTTAAGGCAGAGGCCGAGTAGGTGGACATGTGTGAGCAGGCACACTTCACAAAGTTACTCAGGTCATCAACCACACGACAGAACTGGTTGCTTGATAGCCAACTTTCAGCAGCTTGGTTCCACAGAAGGCATTCAGCTGTACGTGGAACAACAGCACCATCTGGATTATGAACCCGATAGACTACCTCATTGCCATCTGCAAGAGGTTGTGGATCACGATCCTTCAGGCTGACTGAAAATATTTTATTGTTGAGTGCAGTTCCCTTTGCACTGGTTTGGAACCACTGCCGGCTGCTGTACTCTGTGAATTGCACATGCTGACAGTCCTCACGTCCTGGATCAAGTGAAGGTGGAGACAAGACTTTGAGCAACTGCCCAGGAATTTGCACAGAATCACCATTCTTCCACTCAACCTTGTGCCCATTGATTTGTTGGGGTACCAGTGATACGATTTAATAGTGAGGTACTGACAAGTGTCAAGAACTGTCTTGCCCCTCTGGCCAGGTGATCCACATTCTACACCAGTGAGAAGGCAAATCTCTCAGTCACTTCAACCAGCTGACTAAGCCCTTTGGTATCCTTGCGGGTGGCATCCAGTAGTGCACAAAGACTATTGTACAATAGTCTAATGCTGGTATCATCAAGAGGTCTCTTTTCTCCTTCTTGGATCACCTTTTTGAATACTTCTGTTACTGCACCAAGCTGTTCTCTTGTGGTTTCCACAGTAATCTTGCTCTGCAGTTTCTGAAGAACTTCATTTATTAATTCTGGTGCAACTGATCAACTAAACCCCAGAGGAACTGAGAGTTAGTGTCCGTGACTATTGTAATATTTGCTACGTTGAAATCATCATCCAACTGAATTCCTGGCGTTGGATTGTAGAGCACCACTTGGAATCGTTTGGGCAATGGATTGGAAGATGTTAGCTCTGGAGTAAGGACAATATCCAATGAAATTCTTAACTGTTCTGGTTGAAATGTTAAACTGCCCTCTGATTTCGCAAAATCCATTGCAGCAATTGCTGGTGATATTAATGTCTGACCCACCAGCTCAGCCTTAGTTAATTCCTGTGTTTTGTAACTGACAGTTACAACTGTACTTGAAACAGCACTCTTGTCAAACTGCAGGCGAATGAATGTGGTCTCCTGATGAACCACAGAAAGCCAAGATCCTGAAGCAAAATATATCAACGTGTGAAGGCTATCACTCTCTAAAACCGTAATGTTTATGAATCAAGCACTGTTATTTATCAAAGCTCCTGATCCCACTTCATAGATTTCCACAAGAAACCATGTTGCAGGTTCTGGGATCTGGTCTGCTTTGATCTCGATGGTGATTGGGCATAGCGTCTCTCCAGAAACACAGAGGATAATTTCTGATGGAGCTGTGAGCTCATTGACCAGATCCAACCCATCTCTTTGCAGTACCGTGTCTGTTTCATTAAAGGTCACACGCCAGGAAATTGTCACATTCTCAAAAGATCTGTTTTTTTGTCTTTCAACTGTTAGCCGAACCTTCCTACTTTTTGAGTCTTCATCCAAGACTGGGTTACCATTGGATACACTTGCAAATCCCACAATGCCATTCTGTACATCATTTCCTGTAGTACAAATATATTAAGGCTAAGAAAAGTAATTATGCCAAACTAAGGTAATGTCTGTTTAAAGAAAACTGGGGACTTGGCCATGTGTAGTTAGACTCTGTGGTTAAGAAGGCATACGTGCATTGGCCTTCACCAACTGTGGTATTGAGTTTAAGAGCCGAGAGGTAATGTTACAGCTCTTTAGGACCCTGGCCAGACCCCACTTGGAGCACTGTGCTCAGTTCTGGGCACCTCACTACAGGAAAGATGTGGAAACTATAGAAAGGGTGCAGAGGTGATTTATAAGGATGTTGCCTGGATTGGGGAGCATGCCTTATGAAAGTAGGTTGAGTGAACATGGCCTTTCTTCCTTGGAGCGGCGGAGGATGAGTGATGACCTGATAGAGATGATGAGAGGCATTGATCGTGTGGATAGTCAGAGGTTTTTGCCCAGGGATGAAATGGCTAACATAAGAGGGCACAATTTTAATGTGCTTGGAAGTACGTACTGAGGAGATGTCAGGGGTAAGAGAGTGGTGAGTGTGTGGAATGGGCTGCCGGTGACAGTGGTGGAGGAGGCTATAGTAGGATCTTTTAAGAGACTCCTGGAGAGGTACGTGGAGCTTAGAAAAATAGAGGGCTATGGATAAACCTAGGTAATTTCTAAAGTATGTCCATGTTCGGCAAAGCTTTGTGGGCCGTAGGGCCTGTATTGTGCTGTAGGTTTTCTATGTTTCTATGTCTATGTGAAATAGTCTCCTAGATTGAGGAAGTTGACATTGAAGTCCAAGGAATGAGCGAAAAGAAGATTAACTGAGAAGATGTTTGAATGCGAAATTGCCTTTTGTACTGACAGTCTGATGTTGGTTGCTCCAAAAGTACTTGCCACACTGAGGACTGAGGATACCCCTTTCACCGATTAGCACCAGCAGAGGTTGAAGATGTTCAGCAGCATCTGCTTAACCTGAAGCTAAGTTCAGTCTTGGTTCAGAGGGACCTGAGCTGCCAGAGGGTACACAAGATTCACAAGGAGTGGTTGAAGCTGCAGAAGCTGGAAGATGTGATAAGGAGGTCTCAGGGAGTCAGGAAACCCCTACCAAGTCTGGCAGAGGATGCACCTGGGAAACAGTGTTATGTCCATTCCCATGGTGTGATATGCTACTTCCATTTACAAATGGATTGGGGGTCCTGAAATCACAAAATTCATTTGAATACTGTGTTATTAATAATGGTTTTCATCAGTTCTAAAGTCGGGAGGACATGACTATTTTTGGTGGGGGGAGAGTGTAATGCCTTGGCTAGGATTTCTACTGTTATGCTGTAGATATTTCATTTCAGCAGTTTTTTTCCCCAAAACCAGTGCGTCCTGCTGGTAGAATGTTTTGTTTTTGACTAAAAATAAGAAGTCCTGCTATTCAACTTAGGAATATTGTGTCAGCCACTGAGGATGGTGAAATCAGGAAAATGTTCTAGAGAAAGTAGGGTGGAGAGAGATTTGTGATGGACAGTAGTCTGGTTTGGGGTCTTTTGGCCGGAGCCAGGAGAGGACAGAAGGGAAGATGCCACAGAATGCTATTGGAAGGAGAGTCCCAGTTGCACAAAGTGCTTTGTGCGGATGAATGGCTCCAAGGAGGAAGGGCCAATATTCCTGAAGGAGAGTCAGTTTGTTCGAGATTGATTTTGAGGGAAGTTTGGAATGTGACATGTGCTTTCATGCAGACTGTGGGTCCATTGAGTAAAAGATGACTTTCAATGGTCATTGAACACATTGGAATGCTTTAACTGTAATGGACCCTTTTATTATTTTTTCCTTTCTCTTTTCTATTAACTACTAGATGAAGCTGTAATTAGTAAGTATACTTTCTTTGTAATCTCTGCAGTGTACAATTTGTTATTTCTTGCTGACCAATAATTGTGTATGGGCAGTATTTACACAATATTTGCTCCAATCGAGGTTCCTTTAATTGGAACATCACAATGTTCCTGTTTGGCTGAACCCCAAATCATACCGATCCTATACATATTATTTATGAAAGGTGGCCTCACCACAGAATCACATGGCTAACAAGCCAAGTTTGCTTACGAGCCCAGTGAAGGTGCTACACATATCTGTAGAAGCCCTTAGGATTCCCTTTCACCTTGTCTGCTATAACAACCTCATGTTTTTTTTTTGCCCTCCTGATTTCTTTCTTAAGTGTTCTCTTGCATTTCTTTTACTGCTCAAGTACTTCATTTGTTCCTAGCTGTAATGAGGTCTTTAGACTGGTGCAGGGTGTCAAAGAGCATTGGGGTCTGAGGTTTTCAGAGCACCGGAATTGGTTAAATATTGCTTAATGACAGTCAGTAATCGTTTATAGTTCCTTGCATTTTTTTCGACCAATTCGCACTTTCAATTGTGGTCTCCTGGTGCCTTCTGTTTAAGCTTGTTAAGTTGATTTTGATAGGCTCAGGGATTCCATGTTACTTGTATTATTTAAGCAGATGCCCAATTAGCTCTAATCACAGAGCCCTAGTTTTGAGAATGTTACTTCTCACCGTGTCACTCAGCTATGCCACTGCTGTTCTTCTTTAAATTATTGTGAGTAAATTTCCATTGCTGTCTCTACATTGGAGTCTTTCTTTCCTCTGCACTTGAGTTTTGATATTGTCAGTGTACATCCTGATAGAAGGACCCTGTCAGGTAATGGACCCAGTGAAGGTTGAACAGCGGTGTCTTGACTTCGGTGGCCAGGCGGCCTTCTTTTCTCAGTGAATGTCCTGAGCCTACATTCCCGTGTCCTGAGTTTATGTTCTGAACGGACATTCAGAGCTACTCTTGTCTACATTCCCGTGTCCTGAGTTTATGTTGTCATGACCTCAGCTCCCTCCTTTGTGAGAATCGCAAGAGAGAGAGAGAGCCTTACGGTTTGGAATGTGGGCTGGTCGCTCAGCAAGACAAAAGCCTTGGACATAGCCATTGTCTTGGGAGACACCTTTGTGGAATAAGGAACTGGCCTATGTGCAAACCCTCAGGGCAATGTGAGATGGGTGATGGTGGAAAGATTGCCTCGCCCCCACCCTGATTGACATCTACAACCCTGCCAGTCCAGATAAAAGGTGGGCTGCCGAGGTGGGGCCTCAGACGCACCAAGGAGACACACGAAGAAGACACGATAGTGCTTCCCGTCGGAGCGGGAAGCCATTCTGAAGGAAGCCACGTGCGTTGGATTCCGGATCGGGAGTCTGTGGCTGGAACCAAAGGACAAACCGTTTTAACTAACAACAGGGATTTGCTTCGCAAAGATGACGGGCAAGTGTTCCTTCTCTCTCTATCCAACACGTGAAATGCCAGCGGTTTCCGAAACGAGGAAGCCTGCAGACTTTGAGTGACTCTTATATTCCATTGGACTCAGTATCCCCTAGACAACGATAGAGCTTATTTTTGATTGATTATTACTATACCTGTGCTTTGGATTGAGTTTTGATGATGTATATGATCTGAATGTTTTGTATTAACCATACGTTTGTGCCCCTTTATAAATAAAACGTTTGAAAATAGTATCAGCAGGCTTCAGCGGACCTCTCTATCTTTGCTGGTAAGTCACCCGGCTACTGGGGAACGTAACAAGTGGGGTACTCGTCCCAGATTTGAAACCAAAGGGGAGGGTCAGTGAATCGGGCTGTAAGTCCAAACTTAAATCTGGTTACGCAGGTAGCCAGACAGGAAACCAGCAAAGATGGATGTGGATGAATTTATGAGAAACCCGACTGTAGAGGCGCTAGGGGCGGCTACCAAATTAGACTTGGTAAATCTGGCAAAGGGGTTAGACCTCGCAGAGGTGAGGTCATCAATGAAAAAGCAGGAAGTGCGAAGGGTCATAAATCAGTATTACATTGGGAAGAAGGTGTTTGCAGCTGAGGATTTGGAAAATATCCCCGAAAAGAGATTAGCGAGTGGGACAGATCAGTTAGAGTTGGAGAAAGTAAGGTTGGAACATGATCTTAAAGTAAAGCAGCTAGAAGCAGCTGCGAAGGAAAAGGAAAGAGAGCAGGCGTTCAAACTAAAGCAGCTAGAAGCAGAAGAGAAAGAGAAACAAAGGAGCCATGAATTGGAGCTGGACAGGCGAAAGCAAGAGCGAAGAGCTCAAGGGGTAGAGAGAGAGGAGGGGTTTGATGTTAGTCGGGCGTTGAGGTTGGTCCCCCCGTTCGAGGAGACGGATGTTGATAGTTATTTCTTGCTTTTTGAAAAGGTGGCAGTGAATCAGAAGTGGCCCAGAGAGCAGTGGGTGGCGTTGTTACAAAGTGTGTTACGAGGGAAAGCACAGCGGGCATATGCCGCGTTGCCCCCAGGAGGGGAAGGGAATTATGACCAAGTAAAGGAGGCCATTCTCCGAGGTTACGAGTTAGTACCTGAGGCGTATAGACAAAGGTTTCGAAATTTAAGGAAAGGGTGGAATCAAACATATACCGAGCTAGCCCATGAGAAGGGTGTGCTCTTGGACCGTTGGTGCACCGCGGAAAAGGTGGCCGAGAATTATGGGCGTCTCAGGGAGTTATTTTTGATTGAGGAATTTAAAGGTTGTGTTCCGGAAGAGATCCGGATGTATTTAAATGAGAGGACGAATCAGTCCATCTCAGAAATTGCTAGGTTCGCAGATGAATATGCCCTAACCCACAAGACAAAGTTTTCCTCGCCAAAAAGTTACCCGAGAGACCGTCGGAATGGTAGCGAAAGCCCGCCGGCTGAGGCGGAGATCCCGTTGGGAGCTAGTGGTAAAATTGAGGAGAGGCAAGACGGCAGGAGAGGTCCTGGCTTGACCTGTTTTAATTGTGGAAAGGTGGGTCATATTGCATCTAAATGCTTTGCTCCGAGAAAGGAGCCAGAGAGAGAGAGAGCAGCAATCCCTATCGAGCGTGCAGTGGTAATCAGAAAATCGGCAAGAGGGTCCCAGGGGAGCAGAGAGCGCGAGGGGTCGGAGATTTATCTGTCACCCGGAACCGTGTCTGTGAGGAAGGGGGACCCGCCAATCCCCGTACGGATTTGGAGAGACACGGGGGCGGAGCTATCATTAATTAGCCGTAACGTATTACCATTCGGACCTCCGACGGGCGAGGTAGCCCTGAGAGGCATAGGAAACTGGACCGAGGTAGTGCCTTTGCATAGGGTCCTTCTAGATTGTGAGTTGGTGTCGGGACCAGTGGAACTGGGGGTCCTGCCGGAGTTGCCGGGGGAAGGCGTGGTCGTCCTTCTGGGTAACGACCTAGCGGGTGGGAAGATGGGAGCCGCCGTGAAGCTGACAACCCAGCCCATAGAGTCCCCAAGCTATCCCACATGCACGGACACTCGCAGCCTGTCGAGAGCGACAGCTGAGAAAGCGAGCAGTTTAAAATTGGCCCAGACGTCTTTACCGACCCTGTGCCACGAGGGTTTCGAGGGTGGTAAAACGAGGAATAGTAACATAAAAGGGGGTAAAGGATAGAAGGGAGAGAAGGTACATCCTCCCTTAGCGAAGAAAAAGGTCCTAGAGGTAGGAAATAAAGATGAGAAACAGATAAAGCTGTTAAAAGGTCCAGGGTTGGACATGGATGAGTCTAAAGGTGTTCCCGATAATGAAATGAGGGCAGTCCTCGATGAAAAGGATGCCATTACCTTGAAGAAGTCTGCTGGATTGGCAGAAGAGGTTGTTCCAGCCCAAGGGGTTGAGTTTACTTCGGAAGTGAGTTGCCCAGAGAGTAACTGGGAGGATCAGGGGAAGTTAGAATTTGAAAAGGGTATGGGTATTGAAAGCCTGGAAGAGGCCAATGCCCCGTTTGAGTGTGTCCAAGATGGGGGGGCCCGTGGTCCTAAACCTAGTCACGGAGCTCAGAAAAAGTCTGAGGTATTTGACTCGGCTGGACGAGACGGCCGTCCTTTTGGATCAGATAGACTTGGTTTGGGAAAGAAGGTGTCTGTGCTGAAGGGGGTGTTCAGAGTTAAGGTGGAGTTTACGAATGGGGAGATAACTGTTGTTGTGGAGGAGAACGGTAAATCTGTAGTTCCCAAATCGAATGGAAAAAAGTTAAAGTCTAGATTGATGTCTGCGCATCGATTACAGGTTGATTTGGAATGTAAAGGGGCCTCACACGCTATTGTTATTCAGGAAAGCGCTGTGAGGAAGCCGAAATTTAAATGCGGCCGGAGAAAAAGGTTCGAACTAAAACACATCAGCCTGTATGGTCTTGACAAAAGGGTTAACTACCTGAGTAGCATTAAAGAATTGGGCGGAAATTCCCATGATGGACTAGGTTGGGGACATGGAGTTAAGAGAATAACCCTCGTGGAAAGGAAAGGCGGGAGAGTATCTCGCCAAATTACTCAAGTTCCCCATGGGGGGACTCCCCGGGAAAGAGGCGATGGTTAATAGAAATTGTCATTTTTAAACAGCGACGCCGGTTGTACGGGTTTGCGCCCAAAGCCTGTGAATAATAAAGACAACCCCTTTGGAGACCTGCCGGTGAAATACACGACCGAAATGATTAGTATTTGTATAAACTTTTGTAGATGCACCTAAGCTAAGATCACACCTCCTTAGTTGTGTTGCTGAAGAAAATAAATAAAAATAAGGTGGTTAGGTTATTGAGCTGAAGTTTGATGCTACCAGACTTTAGTATGGTACGTGAGGTTAAGATATTAAAGAAAGGGGCACTGTAATTGTTACCTGTTTAGATACTGACTGGAATGTATAACGGTAGTACTCTGTGAAGAGAAAAGCTTGTGTAGTATGTTAGAGTCCAAAAAAAATCCTGTACCAACTTGTTTTTAACCGCTGGTAAAAAAACTTTTAAGAGGGGAGGTGTCATGACCCCAGCTCCCTCCTTTGTGAGAATCGCAAGAGAGAGAGAGAGAGCCTTACGGTTTGGAATGTGGGCTGGTCGCTCAGCAAGACAAAAGCCTTGGACATAGCCATTGTCTTGGGAGACACCTTTGTGAAATAAGGAACTGGCCTACGTGCAAACCCTCAGGGCAATGTGAGATGGGTGATGGGGGAAAGATTGCCTCGCCCCCACCCTGATTGACATCTACAACCCTGCCAGTCCAGATAAAAGGTGGGCTGCCGAGGCGGGGCCTCAGACGCACCAAGGAGACACACGAAGAAGACACGATAGTGCTTCCCGTCGGAGCGGGAAGCCATTCTGAAGGAAGCCACGTGCGTTAGATTCCGGATCGGGAGTCTGTGGCTGGAACCAAAGGACAAACTGTTTTAACTAACAACAGGGATTTGCTTCGCAAAGATGACGGGCAAGTGTTCCTTCTCTCTCTATCCAACACGTGAAATGCCAGCGGTTCCCGAAACGGGGAAGCCTGCAGACTTTGAGTGACTCCTATATTCCATTGGACTCAGTATCCCCTAGACAATGATAGAGCTTATTTTTGATTGATTATTACTATACCTGTGCTTTGGATTGAGTTTTGATGATGTATATGATCTGAATGTTTTGTATTAACCATACGTTTGTGCCCCTTTATAAATAAAACGTTTGAAAATAGTATCAGCAGGCTTCAGCGGACCTCTCTATCTTTGCTGGTAAGTCACCCAGTTACTGGGGAACGTAACAATGTTCCGAACGGACATTCAGAACTACTCTTGTCTATGTTCCCATGTCCTGAGTTTATGTTCCGAACAGACATTTAGAGCTACTCTTGTCTATGTTCCCGCGTCCTGAGTTTATGTTCCGAACAGACATTCAGAGCTACTCTTGTCTACGTTCCCACGTTCTGAGTTTATGTTCCCAATGAACATTCAGAGCTACTCTTGTCTATGTTCCCACGTCCTGAGTTTATGTTCCCAATGAACATTCAGAGCTACTCTTGTCTACATTCCCACGTTCTGAGTTTATGTTCCGAACGGACATTCAGAGCTACTCTTGTCTACGTTCCCGTGTCCTGAGTTTATGTTCCGAATGGACATTCAGAGCTACTCTTGTCTACGTTCCAGTGTCCTGAGTTTATGTTCCCAATGAACATTCAGAGCTACTCTTGTCTACGTTCTGAGTTTTTCCAGTCTAATTCTGAGCTTTTCAAATCGCAAGTACTCAGATTCCCAGCTTTGGAGTCTTGTGTGTCAGGTCTGCCTATCAATTACAAAGTCAACAAATTTAATGACATGCCAGTGATATTAAACCTGTTTCTGATTCTGAACTGAGTGTTTCAAGCAAGCTTATCGATAAAGTTCTTTGATTTAACAAATCTGTATTCAAGTCAATTTTGGAAGAGACCTGCTTCAAAGTTGATATCTGGCTAGACCGTACAAACACACAAGTAAGGTAACCCTATCAAGAGTAAACTACCTCATTTTTAATTTCTTGATGAAAGTCATGGTACAGACAGTGAAAATTGAACTTGCATATCACAAATGAAAGAGCTCTAGAGACAGTCTCCATCCGTCAAATTGACAGTACAGTCTCTGTATCCTAATTACCTCTGGAACATTAATGAAGGGTAACACACTGTGAGCAAGCTCCTTCCAGGATCTTGCCCTAGCTTTCAAGTTTCATGTTTTCAAAGACTCAGGTTTTCAGGCTTTGTCCCGTCTTAAGTGTTCAAGGTTATCAAGCTTCTCAAGTTTTCCTAAGACTTTTCCTAATGTTTCTAAGGTTTTTACAATGTTGAACCCCACTCAAGGACTCCCAAGCCTCCCTCTTGGGGCCCTGCTTGAGGTTTGCTGGTCTCAGTTGAGGTTCCCCTTGGGGTTCCTTGGTCTTTCTGCCTCTTGGGGTCCTCTAGTCTCTCTGCCTTTCGGGACCTTTAGGTCTCTCTACTTCTCAGGGTCACCAGGTCTTTCTGCCTCTTGGGGTCCCCTTGAGTTCTCCATGCCTCCCTCTCGAGTCATCCCTAGATATTGAGTTTTCAGGTCTCTCTGGATCGTCAGGTGCCAGCTATAGGGAGGGTGGTCCTGTAATGTGTTCTTCAGGCCTGTGAGGGGTTCCAGAGAGCATTGGTTTCTGATGTTTTTAGAGCATCTGACTCTTCGTTGTTTAAAGTGAGTTACTAATTGTTTAGAGTTCCTTGTGTTTTTCTCAAGTGACCCGCTCTTTGAAATCCAGTCCCCTGGTGCCTTCTGTTTAAGTTTGATAAGTTTATTTTGATAGGTTCAGGAATTCTGTGTTACTTGTACTACTTAAGCAGATGCCTGATCAGTGCTAATCGCAGGGTCCTAGTTTTGAGAATGTTATGTCTTGCGGGTAAATGTTCCTTTGGAGTTATTGTGAATAAACTTCTGTTGCGGTCTCTACATCAGTGTCTTTTCTCTGCACTTGGGTTCCAATGTTGCCAGTGCACATTGTGACACTATCTGCCTATATCTGTATGCACTTCCTTTTTTTTCCTTAACCAAGGCCTCAATATCTTACGAAAACCAAGGTTCCCTGAATTCTGACAGGCATATGCAAGCTTTGTACTCTCAAAATTTCACTTTTGTAGGTCTCCCACTTACCATGTGCAACTTCGCCAGAACATAGCTTGTCCCAATCCACATTTGCCAGATCGTTTCTGAAGCCATCAAAATTGGCCTTTCTCCAATTTAGAATCTCAGCCTGAGGAGCAGACCTATCCTTTTCCATAATTAACTTGAAACTAATGGCATTATGATCACAAGATGCAAAGTGTTCCATTGTACAATCTTCTGTCACTCCCTAATAGGAAATCAAAGCAACAACATCTCGTTCTGATTGGATGAAGACAATGAGGAAAATTATCATTAAACTCCACCACAGTCCTTCTTATGTGTGACCACAATAGGAGCACAATTTCGCCCATTGAGTCTGCTCATAGCTGATTTTTCTTTCAACTCCATTGTCTCACCTTAAGCCTAATAAAGACCTCATCAATGTGTGCCTTAAAGTCCCTTTTGGCAATGAATTTCAGATTCACCACCCTTTGTCTGAAGAAATTCTTTCTCATCTTAGTTCTAAAAGGAAGTCCCTTTATTCTGAGGCTGTGTCCTCCGATCTTAGGTCTTCTACTTTTGGAAATATCCTCTCCAATATTCACTCTATTCAGGCCTTTCAGTATTCAGTAGATTTCCATGAGATCTCCTTCATCTGGGCCTGTACTTTACTCTGAACTCCATTGAGTATAGGCCCAGATTCATCAAACTTTCTAGGTTACGCCAATCATTTCTAGGATCATTCTTGAGAACCTTCTCTGGAATCTCTCTAAGGCCTTATACAATGGCCCAAATGCAGTCTCACCAATGCCTTACACCCTTGTTAGTATATTTTCCTTAAACCTGGTCCTTAATGATTTACTCAATGAGCCATGGAATGATGCAGAATGGAAACAGACTCTTTGGCTCACTGAATCCACACTGATCAACAAACCCCCATATTAACACTAATCCTGCCCCGACCTGTTTTATTCTCACAACATACCCATCAATTCCCCTCAGATTCTACCACTTATACACTAGGGACAATACACAGCGGCCAACTTACCCACCAGTCTTCATGTCTTTGGAATGTGGGAGGAAAACAGAGCACCTGGAGGAAGCCAATACACATCACACAGACAGCACCAGAGGTCAAGGTTGACTCGGAATTGCTGTAACTGTGAGTTGCAGCTCCAACAGTTGCACTACTGTGAATGTGTTTCTGCAGGGGACACTAAGCCTTTTAATGTGTGCTGCCTGGAGAAAATCACCAGTTGCTAAGCACTCAATCAACTGATGAACAGAAATAAACCACATTTTTGCAGCATCATGTACAATCTCAGAACATCCCACACTTATCACACAAAGCAGTATTCCTGAAGTCTCTCAGTGACAGCCAACAGTCACTGTTGCTAACGTACTGAAGCTTCAGTGAGGTTATTGTCCTGGAGTTTTAGATGTGCCCTTTAGGAAGCAGAAGGACATGAGCAGAGTGTCAGTGGAAAAGCTGGTACAACAGTATTGCTGTTTTCCACAGTAATGCACAAAGTTCATCCTCAGGCCTAGGAGTGGTTTATAACTTCTGAGTAACAGAGATGTCTATTAGGTGCAGTTGTAATGAATGGAGTTTCACGTGAACTAGCCTGTCTCTGACCTTTCTTCTGTGTGCATTAAACCCTTAGATCCTTGATGGTGCAGGAAACTATCAAATATCCTGTAACTGATTCTGCCAGTTATTGCACTTGGCCTGTTGCCCAATTACAATATCTAACTGCCTCCAAAGTGGTTGTTTCTAAGAGATAAAATCCTGTGTGATCACCTCCTGTATATGTATCAAATCTGAGATGAAGCAGATTATGAAACTAAACCACAGGCATTACATATGTAAAATAAAAGTCTGAATGAAATAATTTTTGTGATTAAAAGATATAATTTTCATCATTGCAATGAATGAATAGGAGGATTTTCTTGTGTACCATCAGCAAGTATTGTGTAGATATTAATTTCAGGAATGAATTTCATGGGAGGTGTACAATGTGATAACATTGTTACATTATGTATTAGGTGCTACTGACTGGGGATTCATTTCTGGATATATATATATATATATATATATATATATATATAGACACACACACACACACACACACATGAATGCAAGGGCAGCACTTGACAAAAAAAACCTTAAGGGAGTGAGACTGTTACTAAGAAACCAAATTGTGCCTAAGGTTATTTTGAGATTCCCTTTTCCTTCCACAGATTGCTATTTCAAGCATATTGCGTCACACAGAATTCAGACATGCCAGCACTATGTTTAAAAACAAAATATCCAATGAAAATTTGAGCAAAAATATTCCTCGATGTCTCCAGTTGCAGATATCCAGATTAATAATCTGTGTCCCTTTCTCTACTAATACTATCGAAAACTTGTTTATCACACACAAGAAAAGCATTGAAGGAATTAGCTTCCAATTTTAGCCTCTTGCTATTTCAACTGTTTTGGGGCTGCCTCTTTACTCCTTCCCCAATGGGATACTATTACATCAGTGATGCACCATCAATAACTCACGCTGAGACGTAGGAAGCGAGGTATCGGCTTTTATTGACTGGAAGAATGAACAACACTACATCCTGGGGAATGAGGCAGGGCAACAGGCCACAGTCGCCTTTATACAGGGGTCTGTGGGAGGAGCCACAGGAGCAGTCAGCAGGGGTCTGTGGGAGGAGCCACAGGAGCAGTCCAGACAGGTATATCTAGTTCACCACATTCACCCCCCCTTTGTTTTAAAAAAAAAGTCCCCAAGTATATTTACAGGTTAAGTCTATCAGGTGGTCGAATCTTTCGCTGTGATCTACGTAGCTCCGGCTGCAATTGCACAGGTGCCGGAGGTGGTGATTGCACCGGAGACGGAGAGTGGGCTGGTTCTGGCCCAACTGGAGGTGTCAGGGATCCCTCGCGTGTGTGCGAGGCCCCCGGAATAGAAGCGTACGAGATGCCCGGTACATGAGCGTCGTGAGGAGTCTGGGTGTGGCACGGTGTGCGCGGTGTCACCTCGGGTACAGGGTTCATAGTTACCGTGGAGTGTACAGGGTAGTGGTCTGCTGCTCCAGCGGGCGCCAGGTCGCGGACAGAGACCGTGTCCTCCCGCCCATCAGGCAAGACCACGTAGGCATACTGGGGGTTAGCATGCAGGAGGTGAACCCTCTCGACCAGCGGGGAGTATTTATTACTCCTCACATGTTTACGTAGCAGCACTGGCCCCGGGGATGTCAGCCAAACTGGTAGGGTGGTCCCAGTGACAGACTTCCTGGGAAAAGAGAATAGGCATTCGTGAGGGGTGGCATTAGTGGACGTACACAACAGGGAGCGGATAGAGTGGAGTGCCTCAGGGAGGACCTCCTGCCATCGGGAGACTGGCAACCCTTTTGACTTAAAGGCTAAAAGTGTGGCCTTCCACACTGTGGCATTCTCCCTCTCCACCTGTCCATTCCCCCGGGGATTATAACTCGTGGTTCGACTAGTAGCAATGCCCCTAGCTAGCAGGAACCGGCGCAACTCGTCACTCATAAAGGAGGACCCTCTATCACTGTGGATATAGCAGGGATATCCAAACAGAGTGAAGAGCTGGCGCAGGGCTTTTATGACGGACGTGGTAGTAGTGTCGGGGCAGGGAATGGCAAAGGGGAATCGCGAGTACTCATCAATAATACTGAGAAAATAGACATTGCGGTCGGTGGAGGGAAGGGGGCCCTTAAAGTCAACACTCAGTCGTTCAAAAGGGCGGGTGGCCTTGACAAGCTGCGCAGTGTCAGGACGGTAGAAGTGCGGTTTGCACTCAGCGCAGATCTGGCAGTCCCTGGTCATCGTCCTGATGTCCTCCAGGGAGTACGGCAGGTTCCGGGCTTTAAGGAAATGGTAAAATCGGGCGACCCCCGGATGGCAAAGGTGTGCATGAAGGGCATACAGCTGGTCGAACTGTGCGCTAGCACACGTTCCCCGGGATAGGGCATCAGAGGGTTCATTGAGTCTGCCAGGCCGGTACAGGATATCATAATTGTAGGTGGAGAGTTCTATTCTCCACCGCAAAATTTTATCATTTTTGATTTTGCCCCGCTGTTGGTTGCTGAACATGAATGCAACCGAGCGCTGGTCGGTCAGCAAGGTGAACCTTTTGCCGGCGAGATAGTGCCTCCAGTGCCTAATAGCTTCCACTATGGCCTGGGCTTCTTTCTCCACCGCGGAGTGCCGAAGTTCAGAGCCTTGAAGGGTACGAGAAAAAAATGCCACTGGTCTGCCTTCCTGATTGAGGGTAGCAGCCAGCGCGAAGTCAGAGGCGTCACTCTCTACTTGGAAGGGAATGGTCTCGTCCACCGCATGCATCGTTGCTTTGGCAATGTCCCCTTTAATGCAGCTGAAGGCCGCGCAGGCCTTGGCAGAGAGGGGAAAAGTGGTAGACTTGACCAGGGGGCGGGCCTTGTCTGCGTAATGGGGGACCCATTGGGCGCAATAGGAAAAAAAACCCAGGCACCGCTGGAGGGCTTTGAGAGTGGTGGGAAGAGGGAGTTCTAACAGGGGACGCATACGGTCAGGATCAGGGCCAATGACATAACCCACGACATAACCCAAGGATAGCGAGTCGGGTGGTTCTGAACACACACTTGTCCCTGTTATAAGTAAGGTTCAAAGCTTCGGCCACTTGGAAAAATCGTTGTAGGTTGGCGTCGTGATCCGACCAGTCGCGACCACAGATGGTGATGTTATCTAGATAGGGAAATGTGGCCTTCAGTTTGTACTGGTCCACCATCCGGTCCATCTCCCTCTGGAAGACTGAGACACCATTTGTGACACCAAATGGGACGCGCAGGAAGTGATAGAGCCTGCCACCTGCCTCGAAGGCGGTGTAGGGGCGGTCCTCTGGGCGGATGGGGAGCTGGTGATAAGCGGATTTCAGATCTATCGTTGAGTACACCTTGTACTGAGCTATCTGGTTGACCATATCCGCGATGCGGGGTAGGGGGTACGTGTCAAGCTGCGTGAACCTATTGATGGTCTGACTATAGTCCACAACCATCCTATTTTTCTGCCCAGTCCGAACAACAACCACCTGGGACCGCCAAGGGCTTGTGCTTGGCTCAATGATCCCCTCGCAGTCACAAGTCCGCACGAGTGCCTGTAGAGCTCGGAAAAATTCAGCAGTCGACTCCGTAGGCCACTGTTTTCGGGTGGCCAAGCGATGTCTGGCATAGACGGTGTTCACCGGCCGCAGGTACTGTCTTTTGAGGGCGTCAAGCGCCCCTTCGTAGGTCGAGAGGTCCCTGATGAATGAATAAACTTTTGGGGTGACTCTCGAGAGGAGAAGTCTGTGCCTAACAGCGGGGTCAGTTGCACGAACCTCCTCCAAGTATGATTGGAAGCATGCAAGCCAGAGTTCAAAGGCAAGACCTGCTTCAGGGTCCTGGGGGTCCAAATCCAAATGTTCCGGGCGTAAAACGGTTTCCATGCTTTAACTTCCAGTCAATAAAATTGATGCTCCATCAATAACTCACGCTGAGACGTAGGAAGCGAGGTATCGGCTTTTATTGACTGGAAGAATGAACAACACTACATCCTGGGGAATGAGGCAGGGCAACAGGCCACAGTCGCCTTTATACAGGGGTCTGTGGGAGGAGCCACAGGAGCAGTCCAGACAGGTATATCTAGTTCACCACAATCAGTAGTGTCATTCCACCAAGGAATGTGTTGTCATTCAAGGTTAGAACAGCTGCAAAGGACAAGTTCACAGCAGCAGACAGGAAAATGTAAGTTTACATACACCAGAATACTGATGTGTTGCCTCTGGCAGCAAGTTCTGGCCTAATACTTTCTAATGATTTTAGGGCTGAAACACTAGTTAGGATAAACCAATGTTTAACATCAATTTTGAAATATAATGATATAGTTTGCAACAAGGCACCATTCAGCAGCGTGATGGAATACTCTCCACTTAGCTGGATGTGCAGTTCCACCAATTCTCAAGAATCTGATAGGATAAAGCAATCCAATTGATTATATTCATTCACTACCCTAAATACTCATCCTTCTACCACAGTGTACCATCTACACAATGCACTAGGGCTACTGACAGCAATTTCCAACACTGAACCACCAAGAGGAGCCAGGGAACATCCACTTGCTGGTTCCCATCTTGCCAGCAGTGGTGGTGGAAGCGGATACAATTGGGTCTTTTAGGAGCCTCTTAGATAGGCACATGGAGCTTAGAAAATGGGCTATGCAGGTGGGAAATTCTGTGCAGTTTCTAGAGTAGGTTACATGGTCAGCACAACATTGTGGGCTGAAGGACTTATAATGTGCTGTAGATTTCTATGTTCTATAAGATGCACACAACCCTATTGCTCACCAGTCTTTCACTGTCACTGGTGTGGGAACTCCCTATGGGAGCATGTTAATCTGAAAGATTGCAGCAGCCCAATAAGGCAGTTTCAATAATGGGTATTGACTACTGACCTTACCAATGACGCCAAGAATGAATGTCAAAAAGTCCAACAAAAATAAGCAACTTTGTAGGTGAAAGGCACATCCAGAGATACAACACTGCTCAAAAATATTCCATTAAAGTGATTTTCACTTCACATTGCAGTACTCAAGACACATCATCTTCCAAATGGGATTTACATACTATGCACAAGTAAATTGGTTCTGTCAGCAGGACTTGACCCCCAAGCTGTCAAGCTGATCAACATCTCCACCCATTAACACACACCACCACCTTCCACTACCACTATAAGTTATGCGTAACTTCATGTACATAAAATCAAACTACAGTATGTATATGTCAGTTACTGGTACATTTTGTTTTAAATTATTACTTTTATATCTATATTCACCATGTTTTTATGTTCTTCATGCTTATTGTGTTTTAATGTGCTTTTGGATCTGGAGTAACAATCATTTTGTTCTCCTTTACACTCGTGTTCTGAAGAATGACAATAAACAATCTTGAACACCTCCCACTCTTGCTTTCAGTTCAACAGAATCTTTGGAAACACTTGTATATTTTCCATCTGAAAATCCTGTAAAACCAAGTGATAGAAGTTGAACCAGATGGCTTTTCACTTCTAGCAATCCCTGCTTTCAAGAGACTTGGGCTTGATGTTGAATTAAGAATTTACTGTTAGATCCTGATGTTGTTGTAGTAGTAGTAGTAGTAGTAGTAGTAGTAATAATAATAATAACTTACTTATAGAGCAGTTACTTTTCTCTTGTAGCCTCTCCCACATGGAAGCACATTTATCAGCAGGAAGGACCACAACTGGCTCCTTGCCATATCAGATACTAATTGCTATTTACTACTATCTGCTTATATAATGCTCTAAGTGTTTGCAAAGGATAGTGATGGATCTTCTGCACAAAGCAGATGACCAGATCTGGTTACTTTAATGGGTGTTCTTCTTAGAGTGCAAAGGGAGAGTGAGAGGAGGACATACAGTTCACATGGTCCTGTGTAGCCAGACTTCTCCCACCTATCCCTTTGTGGGAAGAAGTGGATGAAACTATTGCAGCACCATAAATACAACGTCACTAAAGTATGGCACCAGCTACATGCCCTGCACAACAGCCACGAGATGTGCGCCAGCAGATGGGGGTTCTATTCCATAAGACCATCAAACATAGGAACAGAATTAGGCCATTTGGCCCATTGAGTCTGCTCCGCCATTTGATCATGGCTGATACATTTCCCTCTCACCCCATATTCCTGCCTTCTCCCTGTAATCTTTCTTGTCCTGACTAATCAAGAACCTATCAACTCCTGCTTTAAATATACTCAATTAGCTGTCCTTCACTGCTGCCTGTGGCAACAAATTCCACAAATTAACCACACTCTGGCTAAAGAAATTCCTCCTTATCTCCGTTATAAATGGATATTGCTCTATTCTGAGGCTATGCGTGCTAGTCTTAAACTCCCCTATGATAGGAAACATCCTCTTCACATCCATTCTATCTAGGCCTTTCAACATTCAATAGGTTTCAATAAGAATGTCTTCCCCCACCCGGTCATTTTTCTAAATTCCAGCAAGTAAAGGTAGAGAACCATCAATTGGTATTCATACAAAAAACCACTATCAGCACATCCTTTCTTAAATAAGAGGCCAAAATTGCTCACAATACACCAAGTGAGGCCTCACCATTGCCTTATAAAGCCTCAATATTAAATGCTTGTTTTTACATTCTAGTCCTCTCAAAATGAATACTAACATTGCATTTTCCTTCCTCACCACTGACTCAACCTGCAAATTAACCTTTAGAGAATCCTACGTCAGGACTCGCATTCACAACCCTCCAATGCTCTGCAACCTCTCCCGTCCCCATTGATGATGCAAAGATCATTGCCAGAGGCTCAGCAATCTCTTCCCTCACCTCCCACAGTAACCTGGGGTACATGTCATCCAGTCCTGGCTACTTATCCAACTCGATGCTTTCCAAAAGTTCCAGCACATCCTTTTTCTTAATATCTACATGCTAAGCTTTTCAGTCTGCTGAAATTCATCACTACAATCATCAAGAACCTTTTCCATAGTGAATACTGAAGTAAAGTATTCATTAAGTACCTCTGCTATTTCCGCAAGTTCCATACACACTTTCTCACGGTCACACTTGATAGGTCTTATTCTTTCACGTCTTATCCCCTTGCTCTTCACATACTTGTAGAATGCCTTGGGGTTTTCCTTAATTCTGCCCGCCAAGGCCTTCTCATGGCCCCTTCTGGCTCTCCTAATTTCCTTCATAAGCTCCTTCCTACTAGCCTTATAATCTTCTAGATCTCTAACATTACCTAGCTCTCTGAACCTTTTGTAAGCTTTTCCTTTCTTATTAACTACATTTATTACAGCCTTTGTATACCACGGTTCATGTACCCTACCATAATTTCCCTGTCTCATTGGAACGTACCTATACAGAACTCTGCACAAATACCCCTAAATATTTGCCACATTTCTTCTGTACTTTTCCTTGAGAACATCTGTTTCCAATTTAAGCTTCCAATTTCCTGCCTGATAGCCTCATAATTCCCCTCACGCCAAATAAACACTTTTCTAACTTGTCTGTTCCTATCTCTCTCCAATGCTATTGTAAAGGAGACAGAATTATGATCATTATCTCCAAAATGCTCTTCCACTGAGAGATCTGACACCTAACCAGGTTCATTTACCAAATCAAGTACAGCTTCTCCTCTTGTAGGCTTATCTACATATTGTGTCAAGACACCTTCCTGAACACATCTAACAAACTCCACTCCATCTAAACCCCTTGCTCTAGGGAGATGCCAATCGATATTTGAGAAATTAAAATCTCCCATCACGACAACTCTGTTATTATTACACCTTTCCAGGATCTGTTTTCCTTGCTGCTCCTTGATATCTGTGTTACTATTGGGCGGCCTATAAAAAACACCCAGCAAAGTTATTGACCCTTTTCTGTCCCTAATCGCCACTCATAGAGACTCTGTAGAAAATCCCTCCATGGCATCCACCTTTTCTGCAGCCTTGACACTATCTCTGATCAACAGTGCCACACCCCCCACCACTTTTACCTCCCTCCCTGTCCTTTCTGAAACATCTAAAACCCAGCACTTGAGGTAACCATTCCTGTCCCTGTTCCATCCAAGTCTCTCCAAGCCACCACATCATATCTCCAAGTACTGATCCACGCTCTAAGCTCATCCGCTTTGTTCACAACACTCCTTGCGTTAAAATAGACACATCTCAAACCTTCGGTCTGAACGCATCCCTTCTCTATCACCTACTTACCCTCACACAATGTTTCCTGGCTTTCTCTATTTGTGAGCCAGCCGCTTCTTCCCCAGTCTCTTCAGTTTGGTTCCCACCCCACCAAACAATTCTAGTTTAAACTCTCCCCAGCCCCTTAGCAAACCTCCCTGCCAGGATATTGGTCCCACTGGGATTCAAGTGCAACCCATCCTTTTAGTACAGGTCACACCTGCACCAAAAGAGGTCCCAATCATCTAGAAATCTGAATCCCTGCCCCCTGCTCCAATCCCTCAGCCATGCATTTATCCCCCACCTCATTCTATTCCTATACTCACTGTCGCGTGGCACAGGCTGTAATCCCGAGATTACTACCTTTGAGGTCCTGCTTCTCAACTTCCTTCCTAACTCCCTGTAGTCTGTTTTCAGGACCTCTTCTCTTTTCCTACCTATGTCATTAGTACCAATATGTACCACAACCTCTGCCTGTTCTCCCTCCCACTGCAGGGTATGTTGGACGCAATCTGAAACATCCCGGACCCTGGCATCTGGGAAGCAAACTACCATCCGATTTTCTTTCCTGCGTCCACAGAATCGCCTGTCCGACCCCCTAACTATAGAGCCCCCTAGCACCCTTTCCCTACCCTTCTGAGCCACAGGACTCTGTGCTAGAGGCACGGCCACTGTTGCTACCCCAAGGTAGGCTGTCCCCCCCCAACTGTACTCAAACAGGATTACTTATTGTCAAGGGGATACAGTCACAGGGGTACTCTCTAGTACCTGACTCTTCCCCTTTCCCCTCCTGACTGTAACTCCTCTCTATCAGCTGCTCGCTCTCCCTGACCAGGTGAAGGTCATCGAGCTGCATTTCCTTTTTTTGGTAATTTACTTTATTATTGAAGTTCATCAAACATTTCCATAAGATGTATTTCAGACATTGTACATATATATCATATAATCATATATATCACAAATCTCCACAAAGTATTTATCTGAGGTATACACTTATAGAAAAGAGTGGAAAGAAAAAACAAGCAAAAGGAAAGAACTATGTACAAGTAGGGAGTGATCTTATTTTTTTTTTTACAACAGATTCATTGATTTGTGAGAATAAAATCAGGCCTGAGGCATTGTGTAGTTAAACCATTTTTCCCAGTATGAATCAAATTGTTCCAGCTTATGATTAACAGATGCTGTTATCTTCTCCATTTTGTAAATGTCCATTGTAATTTCCATCCACGTATTTAAAGTTGGGCTCTCCTGTGATAACCATTTCCTAGTAAGAGTCTTTTTACCAGCCACCAACAGTATATTCATTAAATATTTATCTCTTTTCTACCATTCTTGAGGTATATATCCAAAATATATGGTCTTACTCTCTAAGGGTATTTCATATTTAAAGATGTCTTGTAGGGCATTGTGTATCCCCCTCCAATAGTTTTTGATAACAGGGCAGTCCCAAAAAATATGATAATGATTTGCATTTTGATTTCCACAATTTCTCCAGCAAACAGGGAGATTACTATCATAATGGGATTTATGAGAGGGTGTAATAAAATACCTTATCAAGTTTTTCCATCCAAACTCCCTCCATTTCTGTGAATTGGTACACTTCCATTGATACCTCCATATTGTTGTCCATTCTTCCTCAGATATAATTATCCCTCCTTCCTTCTCTCATTTTGTTTTAATGTATGAAGTCAAATGTGTTTTAAGATTTGACAACTCCTTATACATCTTGAAATGATTCTACTACCATTATCTGAATTATATGCTTTTCTAAAGAGCTCTATCAAGCATGTTTTTGCCTTGGTTACATTTTTAAGCGTCTTATTAACATATTGTCACATCTCTAAATACCGATAAAAATCTTGTTTTTCTAATAAGTGTTTCTCTTTAAGCATTTCAAAACTGCACAGCGTTCCTTCTTTCATTATGTTGCAAAGAACTGTTCTTCCTTTAGCTGTCCAGTCCTTAAATCTAGCATCCAATATATTTGGTGTAAAATCCAAGTTATATGCACACCATTTAAGAATTGCAATATCTCCCTCTAGATTATATTCTTTTATAGTAGTTTTCCATATTTTAAGAGTCAATTTCACCCATGGGTTATCAATAGTATTTATGTACCTTTGCAGGTTGTTATCAGCCAAAATTGCTTGTATGGGGATGGGAAGTACCCGCTCCTCAATGTTTTTCCATTGAGCGTCATATGATGGGTTGCACCAACATATCACAGCTCTCAACTGTGCTGCAAAATAATAATCTCTAGGAGAAGGTAGGCCCATCCCCCCCTTTTTCTTTGCTAATTGCAAAGTTTTGAGACGAACTCTAGGTCTTTTACCCTGCCAAATATACCTTGAGAGCATCTTGTTCCATTCATTGAATTGATTTTGATTAATCTCTATTGGTAGGGTCTGAAAGAGATATAACAGTCTGGGCAGTATATTCATTTTAATAGACTCAATCCTTGAACTCAGACTGAAAAAAGGAATCAGGTTCCATCTTGTCACATCTTCCTTAATTTTTTTATATAAAGGTTGATAATTACATTCTGATAATTTTTGCCAAATCTTTTGGCATAATGATGCCCAAATATTTGAAAGACTCTGTATGCCATGCCCAGGGGTATCGACTTTCAATTTCTCTTGGTGGGCTATAGTAATATGAAAGTAATTGGGTTTTATTTATGTTGATCTTGTATCCTGATAATTGACCATATTGTTCAAAGGATTGCATCAATTTAGGTAAAGAGTATGTTGGTTGCCCTAGGTAGATCAAAATGTCATCCGCATAACAAGCCAATTTATGCTCTGTCCCTTTAATAGTAATTCCCCTGATATCTTTATTTTGTCTGATGTATTGAACTAATGGTTCCAGATATAACTCGAAGAGTAGTGGTGACCATGCACAACCCTGTCTCGTGCCCCTTTCCAGGGTAAGACTATTTAATAAATATCCATTGATTTTAATCCTAGCAGTAGGATTGTCATATAGTGTCTGTATAGCTTTAATAATTATGTCTTGGAAACCAAATCTATGTAAAACTCTGTAAAGAAAATTCCATTTAACCAAAACAAATGCTTTTTCAGCGTCCACGCTTATCACTATTGCTTCGATTTTATTTTTTTGTATACGATCCATAATATGAAGTGTCTTGTGTCTGGCGTTGTCGTATAAAACCTGTCTGATCATTATGTATCAGTATGGGTAGAAACTCCTCTAATCGTTTGGCCATGATGGAGGTAAATAACCGATAATCTACATTAAGAATGGATATTGGTCTAAATGACCCGCATTCCATTTTATCCTTGCCTTCTTTCGGTTTAGCTGAGATTATCACTTCCTTCCAACTGGGTGGCATTTGTGCCTTTTTTAGAGCCCAGTTCAGTGTGGGGGGTAAAACAGGAATTAACTCATTTTTAAATTCTCTGCCATATACCCATCTGATCCTGGTGACTTGCTTAATTTAAGCCTACTAATTGCAGCTTTTAGTTCAACTACAGTTATGTCAGCATTCATTGTTCTATTTTGTTCTTCGCTTAAAGTGGGTAACTCTAGAGAATTCAAGAAGGTGTCAATTTGGGTTATGCTTCCCCCTGGAACTTTGGAATATAGAGTTTTGTAAAACATTTCAAAAACTTCTTGAATTTCACTTAGCTTATTTTTTATCACTGTCGTTCTTGGGTCCCTAATTCTATGAATTGTATTTTCTGCTATCTTTTTTTTCAGTTTCCACGCCGGTATTTTCATAGATTTCGATCCACTTTCATAATGTCTCTGTTTCAGAAACATTAAGTTTTTCCTGATTTCTTGCATAGCCAAATAAAATGGGAGGTGAAACCTCTCCATTATCATTAAATTCTAAGTAGAGACCAATTTCTTTTTTAATTTGTTCCTTAAAGTATGGATCATTGAATAGACTAGAATTTAGTTTCCAAATAGTATTCTTTGGTTGTAGGTCAAAATCAACAGATAAATATATAGGTGCATGGTCACTTACATCTATTGTCCCAAATCCACAGGTGTTTATTTTGTCTTTGTCTTTTCCAAATGTTATGAAATAGTCTATTCTTGCATATACAGAATGGGGAGCAGAATAATGAGTGTAATCCCTTCTGTCAGGGAAAAGGTCCCTCCATATATCAATTAAACCAACATCCTCAAAAAGTGTATTAACTTTCTTATGTAAAGATTTTGTTTCATAGGTTTTTCTATTGGAAGAGTCTAAGTTTGGTTGTAATTGTAAATTTAAGTCTCCCCCACATATCAGGAGACCTTCTGTTTCCGTTACCATAATATCAGTAATTTTCTGAAAGAACCCAATATCACTTCCTGGGGGTGTGTATATATTCAACAGAGTAACTGAATTGCCGTCTATATTCCCCCTTACCAGAATATATCTGCCTTCTTTATCTCCCAGTTCGAATACTTTTTCAAAATTTAGCTTACTTGAGATAAGAATTGCAACTCCTCTCCTATGTCCTGATTTATATGAGGAGAAAAACAGAGAAAAACCGTGGTACTTCTGCTTCCATTTAGCTTCTCAACATTTTTAAAGTTAGCCAAACCTTATGGCTCTTCTGAAGGGGGTGAGGACTGTCTTTGGGAAACTCCCGGTCTCTTCCTGATATATTTCTTTTGGCCTCCTCCCGTCTCCTGCCTTCTCGATTCTCGCATTATTTCCCAAGTGGAGCGGGATAATTCCTCAACCAGGCTTTCCCTCGCTTTGGTCATGCAGACGGGCAACCCTCTGGCCTTCATGTCTGTAGTTGCCGTTTCCACTGTCTGGTACAACCGTGTCCCGTTGTCATAAAACACTCAAAGCTTAGCAGGGTATGGAGTTTGAAATCTAATCTTATTTTGCTTTAGTACTCACTTTACTTCAGAGTATTCTTTGCATTTCTGGAGGATTTGTTGGTCGAAATATATTAATTTATCCTCCAAAAACACTCTCTTCTTACCTCAGGCCTTTTGTAGAATCTCCGCCTTGGTGCTGTACTGAAGGAATTTAATTATTATTGAGCGTGGCTTTCTATCCCGGGTAGGTTTCAGGACAAGTGTGCGGTGGGCTCTTTCGATTTCCAGCTCCATAGCCAAGGGAAGCTCCAGCGTGTCCCGCAGTAACTTTCCGACAAACACCATCACAGACGAGCCCTCAGCTCCTTCGGGAACGTTGTAGATTCTGATATTTTTCCGCTGTGATCTTCCCTCCAGGTCAAGCAGTTTACCTTCTTGGTGAAATAATATTTTTATTGTCTTACTCAGTATCCGTTCCATGTTTTGAACGTGATCTTCCATCTTCTCAATTCGAGTCTCTGCCACCGCTATTTTTTGATTGATGCTGGCGAGCTCTGACTTAATATCATGGAGCTGCTGCTTTATATCTTTCTGGACCTCCATTATTTCTTTCAGGATTTCGAAAATATTCGCTGCTTCACCTGAACGAGGTCCAGCGTCCGCCTCGCTAGCACGCGGTTGGGTAGGAGAGCCGCTCGCTGCACTCCTCTCGGCCGCAGGCTCCGCATTGTCGCTTTTTAAATTTCCATTCATTTTCCCCATTCTTGTCCCTCTTTTCAGTTCAAATATTTTTTGAAAAATATTATATTTGATGGGTTAACGGGGCTTAATACGCATTTTTCTGGAGGAGCTAGTGACTTAAGCTGCCATTCTTGACGATGACATCACCGGAAAACCCTCGAGCTGCATTTCCAGTTTCCTAACTTCCCTTAGGAGCTGCAGCTCGACACACCGGGTGCAGATATGGTCGTCTGGGAGGCTGGGAGACTCCAGGACCTCCCACATCTGACACCAAGCACAGAAAACTGGCCTCACACAGAGACCTTTCAGTTTCCTAAGAACCTTCTCTCTAGTAATAGTAACTTCATTCACTTCTGCCTCCTGATGCTTGTGAACTTCCAGCATACTGCTAGTGTATTCCACAGTGAAGAATGATGAAGACGTCTTCAGTTCGTCCTCCATTTCCTTGTCCCTCATTACTACCCCTCCAGTGGGTTCCATCCCAAGGGTTATTTTGCCTCAATTCCCTTATCAAAACCAGTTCAATCCAGTCCAGAATAGTGGATCCCCTCGAGCTGCTCTTGTAGGCATTCTACAAATGTCCCCTCTGGGTATCCAGCATCAAACTAATTTTCCCAATCTACCTCCATATTGAAATCTCCATAATTACCGTAACATTGTCCTTTTGAATTCCTGTCCTATTTCCCATTGTAATTTGGACCCATATCCTGGCTACTGTTCAAAGGTCTGTATATAACTCCTATAAGCGTCTTTTTAACCTTCGGCCCACAATGTTGTTCCAACTATGTAACCTACTCTAGAAACTGCCTAGCATTACCCTACCACATAGCCCTCTATTTTTCTAAGCTCCATGTACCTATCTAAGAGTCTCTTAAAAGACCCTATTGTATCTACCACCTTCGCTGGCCATGCATTCCATGCACCCACCACTCTCTGTGTGAAAAATTACCCTTGACATCCCCCTTGTACCTGCGTCCAAGCACCTTAAAACTGTGTCCTCTCACGTTAGCCATTTCAGCCCTGGGAAAAAGCCTCTGGCTATCCACACAATCAATGCCTCTCATCATCTTGTACACCTCTATCAGGTCACCTCTCATCCTCTGTTGCTCCAAGGAGAAAATGCCAAGTTCACTCAACCTATTCTCATAAGGCGTGCTCTCCAATCTAGGCAACATCCTTGTAGATCTCCTTTGCACCCTCTCTACAGTATCTACATCCTTCCTGTAATGAGGTGACTGGAACTGAACACAGTATTCCAAGTGGAGTCTTCAACCAAGTTTAATGGAAGAATATGTATTATGAGAAGCAGCGTTCCTAGTACCAAGCCCTGGAGAACTCTACTGCACAGTTCTCTCCATTCTGAAAATCATCCTTCAACTGCCTATTATTTCCTGCTGCAAAATCCCTCTTTTATAGACCTTTATATTAACGACTTGTCATACTTCAGCACCAATCAAGAACCTTTTGGAAGACTACACATTCCTCACTGGCCCTCTATTATTTTATTAACAAGTTCTATGGTACATCATCATGACTTGCTTTTAATAAATGTATCCTGGGTTCCCTGATGTGGGCAATTGTCATTGCTTCTAGAATTTGCTTCAAACAAAGCTTAAAATGACTGGTTTGTAGTTACAGGGCTTATTTCTACATTTCTTCTTGAGCAAGAGTATAATATTTTCAGTTTTCCAGTAAAAAGTAAAAGGAAGTAGAAGCAGGAGGAGGCCACTTGGCCCCACAAGCCTGTCCTACCTTTCTACATGAACATGTTACCCTCATCTGCCCAGGCCTTAACTCTTCTTCTGTGCCATTTCATCATAGCCCTGAATTCCATAATCTAAGTAAGTGTAAGTTAGTATCCTCCACCTATTCAAGTAACTTCAGTGATCCAGCTTCCATAACCACCAGGATAAGGAATTCCAGAGATTCACCTCCTTCTGAGAGGAAGAAGCGCTGAGTCTACAGATGTTGGGAAGATTATGGCCAGGGCTTCTGTAGTTTTCTGCTTTATTTCTTCATCAAAATGCCCTGCATCCTATCTGGACCAGGTAATATCCACGTTAAATGCTGCCAGCCTGTTAGATTTCAGCTCATTTTTCTTTGCTGAGACTCCAACAGCATCATTTTCAGTAAAAATAGATGTCTTAGTACCTGAGGCAACCAAGACTTGGTTGATCTGTTGGTAATATCACTCAACAATATCACAAGAGTCCATTCCCACAATCCCTCATATAACCTTTCCTCTGCTGTTGACCATCACTGCTTCCATATGGTCACAATGCAGCAAAAAAAAACCAACATGGAGTCAATTGAAAAACATTTTATATGTCAATTTACAGTGAATTAACAGATGTCTCCTTTCTGCAGCCACACTAGTAAGGAAAATGGAATTTGAATGAGTACTAACTACACATCATAACAACCAATGAAGAGTTGGAAGATCTTCTGAAAAGAAAGTTGCATGGAAGTAAAGCAAGAAGTAAGATAATTGATACAAAGAATTCATTTTTGCTCAGAGAGGAAAAATGTAACTGTTTGTAACTGCAGCATTATAGCAAGAAAATGAGAGGAAGAATGCTCATAGCTCTGAACAAAGTCCAAGCACATCATTCTGTAAGATCAAGGTGAACTGTACATTAACAAATTATTATATTATTAATAAACATAAAAATTATGCTCAAACCATTGCACTGCAAACAGAGTTGACTTACCTCTCTCTGTTAAACACAATAAATTCCTTTTGCACTGTGTCCAGATGTTGCTGCAGGTGTTGGTTCTTCAGGTATTTAACCAGTGCATGATGCGAGAGGAATTGAAAATACAAATAAGATCATTGTGAGATATCATAATTCATTACTTTGTTCTTTCTATGTTAGACATCACATTCAAATCCAGCTTCTGTTAAAATGGACCACTGCAAACAGACAGCTTCATAGCCTGAGTCATGATCTGAGTTCACATGCCTATTTCTTTGGAGATGGATCTTGTAAAAGTTTCCTTACGCAATTGTCTGGACTCACATACTAAAACATTCCTGCCCTGATAGTTCTGTAATCTTGTGCTCCATGAACAAATTATTTTATACTTTATGTTACCCATCCCACTTACAGTGGAACCCTGTGACAGCCCTTCATTAAAAGAGTTTCGGGGGTAGAATTGCAAGGAAGTAACATTCTCGATGTACTTCCTGAAAGTCTGACCTTTGCTGCTTCCCTAAATTTCTTCATCCATCTGTAGGCAGTTCTAATGTCAGCAGCCTAGATCCAGAACTCTGGAATTTCCTCCCTAAATCCCTCCCAGTTAACTTAAATTTATGTTAATTTATGTTTGTCCCATTTTATCATGTACTAAGCTGCTACAAAAGAACCTAATTTTCCTAGCATCTAAACCATCTGTATTTGAGGCATTCTGGGGCTGACAGTTCACCCAAGCTTTCCTGGCAGCCAGCTCTACTTATTGTTCTTGTTTGAAAATGTATTTGTGGAATTATGGTGAGATGTTCAAGTTCATTTATTTTTACATTTTACACTGGGTGATACAGTTATTCACGTGTGTTTGTGAATCACTATGACTGTAACCAAGGTGTGTGATGATCACCTTCCCCATCTGTATGTGACTGAGTGGGCTCTCACTGAGTGCTGGTGCTCTGTTATTGTGCTTGTTGAAATAAAAACAGCAGTTGAAATAGATGAGCTCTTTTCGTCTGTCATCATGGACTGAATGTTCGTCACAGTTTTATTACTGTGTCAACAATAAACTTGAACCTGAATTGAATTTCTCTACCTCATCTCACTTCATTCTCCTCGGAGACATTCTTCAAATCTATTTCCTTAACCAATGATTTGATTCACTATCCTAATAACTCCTTTCAATCTTTATTTGTCTTTAGTTAAATGTATTTTATGATGTTAAAATAAGGTTGCATTTCTACAGCTACCTCACAACCTTAGATAGCCTGAAAGAGATGGACAGCCAATGAGAGATTTGGAAATGCAGTAACCGCATAATGTAAGATGCACACAGTCAGTTTACAGAGTCTCATAAAAAAAAAGTGGAATAACATGAGAAGTATGTATGTTTATTGAGGGATAATGATGAGGATGTTGTTAAAGATATTTAATATAAGCTTTTAACAGATATTTTAACAGTGGTGTAAAATATCCTGAAAAATCTAAATATCACAGCTCCCACCCATTTCTTCCTCTGTTATGCTTTGTAGTCTATTATTTAATTCCTTATTTTGTCTCAACCTCCTCAACAAGCTTGCTCATCTCAAGGAAAAGAGAGATGGCACTTATGGCCTACTTCTGACTTACCAAAGGTCTAATATTGAACAAAACACATTAATCAGTTTTGACAATCCTGACAATCAAGGATTACCTTGAGATTTCACGTTAATAGGGTTACTTCAGAAAATAAACAGAGAAAATTATTATGGTCTGTTCAGATGAAGGGTATTGGGGTTGAATTAGGGCAGGAGAGGGGAAAGACTGAAATGAAATCTTATCCATGCTGCTGCTGAGGGATGGGCATTGGGTGCATCAGTCAATAAGCAGCAGTAAGAGGTCAGTATTAAAAATGAATAGTTTGATGTATTGCAGTTTCCCCTGAGGAATACTGGTAGACACTGGCCATTTAATACGATTGATGAGCTGACCTATCACCCTAGTCTGCTTTAGCAGTGTATAAGCAAAGTTATAGCTGCATAGTCATGCCTGGAGCAGTATTTGATTGATGATAAGCACGTCACTTGCTTTGTATACACTTCTCTCTGCTCCATTATTCTGCAGATATAATCCTGCTCTGGTCAAAAGACTGGTCTGGCTGCAGTTTGGCCATGACCTAAAGCTACAAATCCTGCCACACTCTTACAATACAACAAATAACAAGAAATTGCATAAAGCAGAGTTCCTATTTATAACTTCTTACTTCTACATGAAAATCATTTATTTTGGTGGTACTAATGTCACTTTCTTAAAAATAGTATTATTCCTATTAAAATAATGTGAGGAGTATAAAAAAATTACCCTTCATACACCTTTTAAGATTCCTTCCTTTCATCATTACAGCTCTAAATAATATGGAATTGTATCATTTCAATGTTGCAATTTCTGCAGTGTGCAAATTATAATTTTAACCAGATTGTAAAGACAGCCAGATAAGCGTGAGATGGTTCATTTTAGTAGGTCAAATATGACAGCGGAATATAGTATTAATTGTAAGACTCTTGGCAGTGTGGAGGACCAGACGGATCTTGGGGTCCGAGTCCATAGGATACTTAAAGCTGCTGCGCAGGTTGACTCTGTGGTGTATTGTCCTTCATCAATCGTAGAATTGAATTTAGGAGCCGAGAGGTAATGTTGCAGCTATATTGGACCCTGGTCAGACCCCACTTGGAGTACTGTGCTCAGTTCTGATCACCTCAATACAAGAAAGATGTGAAAACTATAGGAAGGGTGTGGAGGAAATTTATAAGGATGTTGCCTGGATTGGGGAGCATGCCTTATGTGAATAGGTTGAGTGAACTTGGCCTTTTCACCTTGGAGAGATGGAGGGTGAGAGGTGACCTGACAGAGGTGTATAAGATGATGAGAGGCATTGATCGTGTGGATAGTCAGAGGGTTTTTCCCAGGGCTGAAATGGCTAACAAAAGAGGGCGCAGTTTTAAGGTGCTTGGAAGTAGGTACAGAGGAAACATCAGGGGTAAGTTTGTTACGCAGAGAGTGGTGAGTGAGTGGAACGGGCTGCCGGTGATGGTGGTTGAGGCGGAAATGATAAAATCTTTAAAAGCCTCCAGGATAGGTACATGGAGCTTAGAAAAATAGAGGGCTATGGGTAACCCTAGGTAACTTCTAAAATAAGTACATGTTCAGCACAGCATTGTGGTCCGAAGGACCTATATTGCACTGTAGGTTTTCTATGTTTCTAGTTTTCTAAACTTTAAAAATCATGAGTAATAAAATAATCGTGATTTCAATCATGTAGTTATGCAATAAGAATATCTATATTATTGTATGATCACTCTCTATTCACTCCCTCTCTCATCCCTTTCTTTCCAATTCCAATCTCTGTCCCCTTCTTCTCTCTGTCCATCTGCCCATCCCTTGTCAGTGTCCACCACTTCTTTCTCTTTTCTTTCCTCTACTTCTCACTCTCTCAGATGAAAGAGGAGTTAGAGGCTGGGCCATGTTTGGGTCAGCTAGGCCTTGCATTGTTCCTGAGCTGTCCAACTCTATGAATTGGGACTGAGACACCAGGGACCCAGCAGTGTCTGAGGGCAGATGTCCAAGGCAATATGCTGGACTATGTTCGATAACTGCAGTGCAGTTAACAATTAGAGCAGATAATTAACTAAAATAGAAAATACTAATTTCTGAGCTTATTAATCACCGGTGACCCTGTGATCTATGTCTCGGATGCCGATGTTAGGCTGTCTTTAAAGAATGCGGACCCTCGCAAGGTGGAGGGTCCACACGGAGTACCTGGTAAGGCTCTGAAAATCTGTGCCAACCAACTAGCGGGACTATTCAAGGACATTTTCAACCTCTCACTGCTACAGGCGAAAGTTCCCACTTGCTTCAAAAATGCGACAATTATACCAGTGCCGAAGAAGAATAATCTGAGCTGCCTTAATGACTATCACCCAAGTACACTCACATCTACAGTGATGAAATGTTTTGAGAGGTTGGTCGTGACTAGACTGAACAACGACCTCAGCAAGGACCTGGACCCACCACAATTTGCCTATTGTCACAATAGGTCAATGGCAGATGCAATCTCAATGGCTCTTTGCACAGGCTTAGACCACCTGGACAACACAAACACCTATATCAGGGTGCTGTTCATCAACAATAGCTCAGCATTTAACTACATCATTCCCACAACCCTGATTGTTAAGTTACAGAACCTGGGCCTCTGTACCTCCCTCTGCAATTGGATCCTCAACATCCTAACCAGAAGACCATAATCTGTGCAGATGGGTGATAATATCTCCTCCTTGTTGATGATCAACACTGGCAAACCTCAGGGTTGAGTGCTTAGCCCACTGCTCTACTCTCTCTAAACCCATGACTGTGTGGCCAGGCATAGCTCAAATACCTTCTATAAATTTGCTGATGATACAACCATTGTTGGTAGAATCTCAGATGGTGACAAGAGGGTGTACAGGAGCAAGATATGCCAACTAGTGAGGTGGTGTTGCAGCAACAACCTGGCACTCAACATCAGTAAGGCGAAAGAGCTGATTGTGGACTTCAGGAAGCGTGAGACGATGGAACACATACCAATCCTAATAGAGGGATCAAAAGTGGAGAGAGTGAGCAGTTTCAAGTTCCCGGGTGTCAAGATCTCTGAGGACCTAATCTTGTCCCAACATATCGATGCAGCTATATAGTCAAGACAGTGACTATACTTCATTAGGAGTTTGAAGAGATTTGGTATGTCAACAAAAACATTCAAAAACTTCGATAGATATACTGTGGAGAGCATTCTGACAGGCTGCATTACTGTCTGGTATTGGGGGGTGGGGGGAAGCTACTGTACAGGACTGAAAGAAGCTGCAGTGGTTGGTAAATTTAGTCAGCTCCAACTTGGGTACGAGCCTACAAGGTACCCAGGACATCTTCAAGGAGCAGTGTCTCAGAAAGGTAGCATCCATTATTAAGGTCCTCCAGGACTCAGGGTATGCCCTTTTCTTACTGTTACCATCAGGTAGGAGGTACAGAAGCCTAAAGGCACACGCTCAGTGATTCAGGAACAGCTTCTTCCCCTCTACCGTCCGATTCCGAGATGGACATTGAATCCTTGGACACTACCTCACTGTTTTAATATATATTATTTCTGTTTTTGCACAAATTTTAAAATCTATTCAATATACATATACTGTAAATGATTTATTTATCTATTTATTTATTTATCTATTTTCTATATTGTGTATTGCATTGAGCTGCTGCTGCTGTTAGATTTCATGACACATGCCTGTGATAATAACACACACAAAATGCTGGTGGAACACAGCAGGCCAGGCAGTATCTATAAGGAGAAGCACTGTCGACGTTTCGGGCCGAGACCCTTCGTCAGGACTAACTGAAAGGAAAGATACTAAAAGATTTGAAGGTAGTGGGGGGAGGGGGAAATGCAAAATGATAGGAGAAGACCGGAGGGGGTGGGATAAAGCTAAGAGCTGGAAAGGTGATTGGTGAAAATGATACAGAGCTGGAGAAGGGAAAGGATCATGGGACGGGAGGCCTCAGGAGAAAGAAAGGGGGAGGGGGGAGCACCAGAGGGAGATGGAGAACAGGCAGGGTGATGGGCAGAGAGAGAGAAAAAAAACAATCATTAAATATTGTTAGGGATGGGGTAAGAATGGGAGGAGGGGCATTAACGGAAGTTAAAGAAGTCAATGTTCATGCCATCAGATTGGAGGCTACCCAGCCGGTATATAAGGTGTTGTTCCTCTAACCTGAGTGTGGCTTCATCTTGACAGTAGAGGAGGCCATGGATAGACATATCAGAATGGGAATGGGACGTGGAATTAAAATGTGTGGCCACTGGGAGATCCTGCTTTCTCTGGCGGACTGAGCGTAGGTGTTCAGTGAAACGGTCTCCCAGCTGGGTACTGACTGGGTAGCCTCCAACCTGATGGCATGAACATTGACTTCTCTAACTTCCATTAATGCCCCTCCTCCCCTTCTTACCCCATCCCTGACAATATTTAGTTTTTGGTTTTTTTTCTCTCTCTCTCTCTGCTCATCACTCTGCCTGTTCTCCATCTCCCTCTGGTGCTCCCCCCTCCCCCTTTCTTTCTCCTGAGGCCTCCCATCCCATGATCCTTTCTCTTCTCCAGCTCTGTATCACTTTTGCCAATCACCTTTCCAGCTCTTAGCTTCATCCCACCCCCTCTGGTCTTCTCCTATCATTTTGCATTTCCCCCTCCCCCCACTAATTTCAAATCTCTTAGTATCTTTCCTTTCAGTTAGTCCTGACGAAGGGTCTCGGCCCGAAACTTCGACAGTGCTTCTCCTTATAGATGCTGCCTGGCCTGCTGTTTTCCACCAGCATTTTGTGTCTGTTGTTTGAATTTCCAGCATCTGCAGATTTCCTTGTGTTTGCCCTGTGATAATAAACCTGATTCTGACATGGGCTAACAGTGATTAACTGACAGTCCTACATGTATCATTTCAGAACTCACTTCAAGCCTTTCATGGAAACACAGAAAACCTACAGCACAATACAGGCCCTTCGGCTCACAATGCTGTGCTGAATATGAACTAACTTTAGAAATTACCTAGGGTTACCCATAGCCCTCTATTTTTCTAAGCTCCATGTACCTATCCAGGAGCCTCTTAAAAGACCTGTGGTCCACCTCCACCACAGTCGCCGGCAGCCCATTCCACACACTCACCACTCTCTGGGTAAAAAACTTACATCTCCTCTGTACCTACTTCCAAACACCTTAAAATTGTGCCCTCTCACGTTAGCCATTTCAGCCCTGGGAACAAACTTCTGACTATCCACATGATCAATGTCTCTCATCATCTATACACTTCTATCAGGTCACCTCTTATCTTCCATCACTCCAAGGAGAAACGGCGTATCTTTCGCCAACAGGTTCAGAAGACAATAAGCACAAGAGATTCTGCAGATGCTGGAAATCCAGAGCAATACACATAACATACTAGAGAATCTCAGCAGGGCAGGCAGCACCTATGGAAAAAAGTACAGTTGAAGTTTTGCACCCTGAGACCCTTTAGCAAAACTGGCGAACAAAAAATGAGTAGATATAAAATGTGGGGGAGGGGAGAGAGAAACACAAGGTGATAGGTGAAACTGGGAGAGGAAGGGATGAAGTAAAGAGCTGGGAAGTTGATTGGTGAAAGAGATACAGGGCTGAAAAGGGAGAGTCCAAAAGGAGAGAACAAAAGACCATGGAAGAGCCTCCCTCCAGTGGTCCTCCCCATTTTCTCTTTTCCATAGCCTTCTGTTCTCTCCTGTTGGACTCCACCCCTGGCCCCTCTTCTCCAGCCCTGTATCTCTTTCACCGATCAACTTCCCAGTTCTTCCCTCCCAGTTTCACCTATCACCCTGTGTTTCTCCCTCCCCTCCCGTACCTTTTATATCTATTCCTCATCTTTATTTCTTCAGTCCTGCCAAAGGGTCTTGGCCCAAAATGTTGACTGTACTTTTTTCTACATGGCCTGCTGAGTTCCTCCAGCACTTTGTGCATGTGTAGCTTGGATTTCCAGCAGCTGCAGATTTTCTCTTGTTTGTGTATAGTGAATGCAAGCATGTTGCTTTGTTACTGAAGGTAAGGGATACTAGATTAACTACTTATCAAGCACAGTGCAATTCCCACCACTTTACTTCATTCTCATTACATTGAATCAATGGATTGTAGTGCTCTTAATAATGAACAGGGAGTTCCTTTCTCTTATATGTGTGCTACTGAAGTTGTTACATCGATAAATTGCAGAGTTTAAATTATTTTTTGAATTTAGAGATACAGCACGGTGACGGACCTTTACACCCCAATGAGCCTGCGCCACTGTAATTACACCCATGTGACCAGTTAACTGGAGCACAAGAGAAAACCCATTCCGTCACGGGGAAAGCATACCATACAAGCTCCTCACAATCAGTGACGGAATTGAACTCAGGTCACTGGTACTGTAACAGCATTATTCTATTTGCTATGCTGCCACGCTGCCCTCAACACATGTTCAGTGCAGTGCAGGCAAATACTAAGGTTCAATATCATAATGAGGCAGACAGTGGAAGTCAAGAGGCTGTCTTATCACACTGATGGACCATTCAGTAGTCTTGTAACAGTGGCACAGAAACTATCTTTGTGTCAGGTGGTTTGTGCTTTGGGAGGAGGAGAAGAGAGCATGACCAGGGTAGATGGTATCTTTAATTATGTTGGCTACTTTACTGAGGCAGTGGGAAGTATAGACTGAGTCCATGGAGGGGAGGCTGATGTCTGACATGTTGAGCTGAGTCTACAACACTCTGCAGTTTCTTGGACAGAGCAGTTGCCACACCAAGTCGAAATATATCTAGACATGATACTTTCTATGGTGCATCAATAAAACCTGGTGAGAGCAAAGGGGACATGCTATATTTCTTTAACCTCTGGAGAACTTTCTTGGCCATGGTGTTTACATGGTTGGACCAGGACAGTTCACTCCTAGGAACTTGAACTCTTAAGTTTCTCAGCTCAGCACCATTGATTGAAACATCAGTGTGTGAACTGTCCCCTTTTCCAGAATAGCTCTTTTGTTTTGCTGTCATTATTTATGGTTTGGCCACTACAGTAGTATAATTGACAAACTTGCAGATGGAGTTAGAACAGAGTCTGGCCACGCAGTCGTGAGTGCATTGGGAGTGAAGTAGGGGTGAGATACCACAGCCCTGTGGGGCACAAGTGTTGAGGATAATCATGGTGGAGGTTTTGCTGATTGCTGATATCCATTACTGATGGTGGTCTGTTAGTCAAGAATCCAAGTTGCAGAGGGTTGTTGTTCAGGAAGTCAGGAAATTTGAAGATCAGTTAGCTTGTATTTATAGCACTGAAGGCAAAGTGATAATCAATATGCCGAAATAAGTGTCTTTACCATCCAGGTGCTTTAGAGATGAGTGTAGGGCTAGAGATGTTTCAATGGTAGGTGAATTGCAGGGGGAATGACATCAATTCTGTGGTTTCTTTAGTAAGGCAATCCATATTCAGATTCTCTCAAAATCCTAGCAGTAAGGATGTCTGTGTTTCATGAGTTTTGGGCTACACGACAATTGGAAGGCATGAGAAACCTTAGGGTTTCTCCCAGAAGATTGAGCTTTGAGAGAAATATCAACTAAATAAATTATTAAGTCATACAGATTCACCGGCCACCTTTGTGGATAAAAGTCACCAATGTTTGTCTAGTTTGATCATACACGAAGACTCATCAGAAATATGTTGTCGCATTCTAAATTTAGAAAGACCACCTCTCTGTTTGTGCCACTGGAACAAGCCTTTGGCAGTTGAGGAGTACCTTTGGGTCAACAATGATATAAACTAATTTCCAAAATGGCTGATAGAAAACAAATGTATGCTGTCCCTTGCCAGAAAGAACAGCCAATTATTCTACAACCCCTTGGGATTTTCTAGAATTATGTGCTCATCTGATTTATAATTATCTGAATTGCCAGCCTTGGGATGTTTGGCAAGGTTTGCAACTGCTGTCAATGTATAGCCAACCTCTCAGAGAGCTGTAAGTGTAGGTCTGGACCTAACGGGGCAATTACTTTGCTCACTCTTTGTTGGAAATGCCGCCTGCCCTTGATTTCCAATCTAGCTTATTGTGGTCAATACACGTTATTTGTCAATACACTACTTGAACTGCACTTTCTCTGCAACTGTAACAACATATCATGCATTCGGTTTTCTTTTTACTACCTTGATGTGATTATGTATAGCATGATCTGCCTGGACAACTTTTCACTGTTTCTTAGTACATGTGACAATAATAGAGCAATACCAATTTGAATAGTTTCAACCAGCCAGCCAAAATGTGGGAGGGAAAAGTGACGAGCAAATTCCTACCTTGGAAGGTACTCTGCACATCTGCATTGGAGCTCTGAGCCAGGCTGATGTTGGATCCCATCATAGGGTGAACTTAGCCTGAGATGCCTTTTAGCTTGCAGAGACAGAAGTATCTGTAATGGCTAGTGTTGGGGTGAGGAAGTAGAGAAGCCTTCTAGTATGTCAAACTACATAGATAGTGTGATTCCTGTTGTCTCACTGGCTAGGCTGCACTAAGCTACACTTACAACTTTACACTGGAAGCAGGAACTCAGGTGCACATGGGGAGATTAAACTTGCTCAGATACCACTGAGGTTTTTGGTTGCCTGTCTTCCCCTTGCATTGGTAAACGTTTCCAGTCAGTAGGAATGGAGGAGTGAGTAGGCCCAGAATATTGGCCTGACCAATATTCTGGCTATAAGTCTAACCAGGCCCAGAATATTGGCTATATGTTCACCTCCTTGCAGCCTCTACATCCTCCTCAGAAACTGATCCTGTGTCCTACTGTTTGGTGCAGCCCACTTTATACACTGATGTTCTTTGAAATTAATGTTAATATTTAATTTTCAGATTACATTAACTTACATAGGCACAGCATAGAAATGGTTCTTTTTCCTATGGTGACATTTTTGCCCATTACACTAACCTCATCTCCATTGGGCCCATATCCATGCCTATTTAAATGTTTATCTGAATGTCTCTTAAACCTTGGTAATTGTAGCAAACTCACCACTGCTTTCAGCAGCATGATCCAGATTTCAACCACTTACTGCGTAAGAAATCTTTCACCGCAGATCCCCTATAAAGCTCCTTCTTACTTCAAAAAAAATGCTGTCATTTCTTATCATGGAAAAAGATTCTTACTCTTGTTCATTTGTTTGTTATGTGCCATGTTGCATGACGTGGGTGATCATGGTTGTTCCATGACCATGATTGTTGGTGGCATTACCTTCTTCATTATAAGATGGGTGATCCCAGCCATTATCAATACTCTTCAGAGACTGTCTACCTGGAGTCATTGGTCGCATAACCAGGACTTGTGATATGCACCAGCTGCTCATACGACCATCCACCAGCTGCTTCCATGGCTTCAGGTGACACTGGGGACTAAGCAGATGGTACACCTTGCCCAAGGATGACCTGCTGGCCTGCAGAAGGAAGGTGCACCTTACATCTGCCTTTGGTAAAGACATATCTCCGCCCTGCCACCCTGTATCCTATCTATGCCACTCATAAACTTACATACCTTAATCAGATCATCCTTCAGCCACCTTAACTCCAGTGAAAATTAGACCAGCCTATGCAATTTCTCCTCATAACTAAAGTCCTCTAATCCAGGCAACACCCTGGTGAATCTCCTCTGCACTGTCTGCAGAGCAAGCACATCCTTTTTATAGCATGGTGACCAGAACCATGCAGTGTTCAAGTGCAGCCTATTGGTGTATGGTAAAGTTGCAACAAAGTGTCCTGATTTTATATTCTATGTGGATTGGGATAGGCAGTTTTTTGGTAATGGAAAGCCTTCAAAAGTGAAATTTTGAGAGTACAGTTTGTATGTTCCTATCACAATAAAAGGCAAGGAAAACAGGCTTATAGAACCTTGGTTTTTGAGAGATAGTGTGGCTCTGGAAAAAAGGAGGAGCATAGCAGGTATTGGCAGGCAGGAACAAACAAGGTACTTGAGGAGTATAAGAAATGCAAGAGAACATATGTAAGAAGGAAATCAGGAGGGCTAAAAGAAGGAATGAGGTCGCTCTCGCAGACAAGGTGAAGGAGAATCCTAAGGGCTTCTACAGATATATTAAGAACTAAAGCAATGATTCTCAACTGTTTTTTGGCCATGGCCCCCTTAGGAGCTCTTCTCAAGTTCCAGGGCCCCCCTTTCAAACAGGGATACAACACGAACAATAGACAGAAAATCATCTATTATTGAACACCAAGAAAACTTGAACATTCCGACATTCTGGACAAAACTTTAAAAAACTGTATGAAATTAAACATCTATCAGGCCTAATGCAATCCTTGAGCTTGGTGCTTTTCTGCAAGTTTCATAATATCGGGCTCAAGTTTCAATTGGTGGCCCCCTTCAAATGTGCCAGGGCCCCCAAGGGGGCCATATGGCTCCCGTTGAGATTGGCTGAACTAAAGGACAGCAAAGACCAAAACTGGTCCTCTAGAAGATCTGAGTGGTCATCTATGTATGGAGCTGAAGGAGATAGGGAGATCTTAAATGGATTTTTTGCATCTGTATTTACACGGGAGATGGACAAAGAGTCTATGGATGTGAAGAAATGTAACAGAGAAGTCATGGACCCTATACAGACTACAGGTGTTTGCTGTCTTGAGGCCCCAGGGCCTGACAATGCTTTCCCTCAGACTAAGTGGGAGGCAAGTGCCTTATAAGAGGGAAAAAAGATCAGCCATGATTGAATGGCCTAATTCTGCTCCTATGTCTTATGGTCTATGTGCAGAGATTGCAGGTGCCCTAGTAGAGATATTTAAAACATCCCTAGTTACGGATGAGGTGCCAGAGATTTGGAAGATAACTAATGTTGCTCAATTGTTTAAAGGAAGGCTCTAAGAATAAGCTCTAAGGCTCCAAAGTTAAGTGGATCAGCAAATTTATAGACAACACCCAGATGACATCAAAGCTTGCTGAGGGATGTGGATCAGCTGGGAAAAAAGGATTGAAAAATGGCAGATGGAGTTTAATGCAGTGTGAGTTGTTGCAATTTGAGAGAACTGACCAGGGTCAGTCTTAAGCAATGAACAGTAAGACATTCAGGAATACTATAGAACAGAACAGAAAGAGCTGGGAATACAGCTCCATAATTCCTTCAAAGTGGTATCACAAGTTGGGTTGTAAAGAAAACTTTTTGCACATTGGCCTTCATAAATGAATGCACTGAGTGAAGGAATTCAGATGTTATGTTGAAATTGGGTAAGACATCGGTGAGGCCTAATCTGTATGCAGAAAAGCAGTAAATAAGAACATACAACATAGAAATTTACAGCACATTACAGGCCCTTCGGCCCACAATGCTGTGCCAGCCATGTAACCTACTCTAGAAACTGCCTAGAATTTTCCTAGTGCAAAGCCCTCTATTTTTCTAAGCTCATGTATCTAGCTAAGAGGCTCTTAAAAGAATCTATTGTATCTGCTTCCATCACTGCCACTGGCAGTGCATTGCATACACCCACTAAAATTGAAAGAGTGTAGTGAAAATTTGCAAGATGTTACCAGAACTTGAGGAAAGGCTGAATAGGTTAGAACTTTTTCCCCCTAGAATGTAGAAACTGATGGGAGATTTAACTGAAGTACACAAAATTATGAGGAGTATAGATAGGGTAAATGCATGCAGGCTTTTTCCACAGAGGTTGTGTGAGACTACAAGTAGAGGTCATGGGTTAAGGATGAAAGGTGAAATATTTAAGGGGAACATGACGGGGAACTTCTTCATTCAGAGGGTGGTGAGAGTGTGGAACGAGCTGCCAGCACAAGTGATGGATCTAGAGTCGATTTCAACATTTAAGAGACGTTTGGATAGGTTCATGGATAAGAGGGATATGAAGGGCTATGGTCCAGGTGTAGGTAGAGGCAAGAGGTACATTAATGGTTTGACACTGACCAGATGGGCCGAAGGGCCTACTTCTGTGCTGTAGTGCTCTATGCCTCAACCTATGAAGGTAAACATATCATATGCAGCTTCACCACCCTATAGGTATGTGTTACCATTTTCAGGGGACTATGGATTGGAACCCAGGTCTCTTCGATCATCAATATTTCTTAGGGCACTATCATTCACTGTGAAATTCCTATCCCTGCTTGAATTCTTGCGGGTCTATAGGGGTTAGTTTTAAAACAATATGTCTATTACCCCCAACATACCTGCTTTAAGACAGCAAACATCCCAACCTTTAACTGCTCAACTACATCACAAGACAGGCTATCATGGAGATTTGGCTCTGCAAGCTCAGAGGGTCAACTCTTTCTGTACCTGCATAAGGCCATACTGGAGTACCTTCCCTGCCCAGCTCAGCTCTCCTTACTGCCTGGCTGCACTAAAAAGCACTAGATAGGCTTCAATGTACCACCAGCTCACTACTCTTGACCAATGAAGAACAGACAAGAGCAGACTGGGCAAATGGCCAAATAGCAGTGACAACTTGTAGCAAATCTGTTTACATAGGAAAAGGCCTTTTGGCCCACCCACTTGTGCTAAACATGGTTCCTATCAGCACAGGTGCACCACAGGGATGTATGTCTAGCCCCTTTCTCTTCCTGCTTTACACATATGACTATGTGCTAAGCACAGCTCCAACACCATATTCAGGTTTGCTGATGACACCACTGTTGTGGGCTGTATCAAAGGTGTTGATGAATCAGGGTGCAGGAGAGAGATTGAAAATTTGGCTGAGGTGTAATAACAACAGCCTCTCACTCAATGCCAGGAAGACCAAAAAAAAAATGATTGTAGACTTCAGGAGGGGGAAACCAGAAGTCCGAGAGCAGGTCCTCATCAGATGAGCAGAGGTGGAGAAGGTTAGCAACTTTAAATTCCTCAGTTTCAGGACCTAAAATGTAAATGTAATTGCAAAGAAAGCACAGCAGTGCCTCTACTTCCTTAGAAGTCTGTGGAGATTTGATATGATATCAAAAACTTTGACAAAACTCTATAGATGTGTAGTAGAGACTGGCTACATCACTGCCTGGTATGGAAACACCAACGCCTTGAACAGAAAATCCTACAAAAGGTGTTTTTTCAGCCCAGTACATCATGGATAAAACTCTCCCAACCACTGAACACATCTACATTGAATGCTGTCATAGAAAAGCAACATTCTTCAGAGATCCTCACCACCCAGGTCATGCTTTTTTCTCACTGCTACCGTCAGGTAGAAGGTAACAAATAATCTTTTGCAGGAATTCAACTGGTTAAGGAGCATCTGTAAAGGAAAGGACAACATCTTTTCCCCACAGATGCTTTTCAACCTGCTGAATTTCTGCAATCATTTGTTATGCTACGAGAAAATCAGTCCTTTAGATCTCCTTGAAACTGTTTGAATATTGAAATGTTGCATTTCCTTATGATGGGACAGTTCTTCTTCCCATAATATTTTAATAAATTCCTCCTGTGACCTTTTAACTGATACAGTAGATATAATTACACAGCTTCTTTTAGTTTTTAATATCACTTCAAATTCTTGCTTGAGCAAAGGATGAAACGTCGTTACCGAACCTCTTCAGAACAAATGCTTGTTGGAGAGAAATCCAGGAATAAATTGCTGAAAACAAGATAAGGGTCAGTTCCTGCTTCCTGCTGTTTGCAAAGGGCTTGTCTTTTCTCATTACAGTTACCCTGCTGTAACTCAGCACCTGTCCTCTGCCTAATGTCATTTGTGATGGTCTAATTACCTGTTTCACTTCTTTAAATTCATTCCCCACTTCACCCACTGTAACAAAGAGCTCACCAGTCACCAGTAAGTGGGCCAGGTACCATGCAGGCTCCCAGGCCACCTTCCATTGTTGATTTCTTTCCTGTGTGGTTTCAGAACAAACTCATAGACACATTCTAAGTCAGTCCTCTCCAACTGCTCAGATAGAGTGCCCCTGACTCTAGTTGTTTATCTCCCTGGATAGTTTATTACCTAATTTGCCTGTATCCTTGCCACCCCTAATCTCACAATTCCTTTTCTCTCAATGCCTCAATTGCAAACTAAAAGACAAGTAATGGATAATTTGTGAATCTCAAACAATCTGGTTCCACACTAAATATATTTCTAGGCCAAGAAATATGTAAAGGAAAATTTAAAGATATTTTCAAAATTCTAATGATTTTTCTTAGGTTGCTTGGGGAGAAATTTTCAGCTCCAGGAGACTCCAGGCCAATCCAGTGGGTAGAGCACCTTGAGAACTGGTAAGGGACACACTCTGATGCTGAATACAGGGTGGCGCTCTGAAAGAGGGCTGGAAGATATTGTACGGTTTATGCCATGAGCTAAGATTTCATTCTGGATCCCTAAGGTCAAAACTATTTCATGGTGCATCTTTTAGGAAAGTAAGTGTAGAGGAAATGTGCATAAATAATAGTACCCACACTCTGTCTCCTTAACCAGTGAATTAAAAATTGACAGAGAAAGAAAAGAGGTGAATTAGAATCAAATTAGGGTCTGGAGGAGGAGCAAAGTAAGTTTGAATTGAGATAGAAAACACAGAGGTAGTAAGGAAAAGTTTCTAAGATTCAAAGTACATTTATTATCAAAGAATGTATAAATTATACAACCTTGAGATTTGTCTACTTACAGGCAGCCACGAAGCAGGAAACCTGAAAGAACCTAATTAAAAAAATAACCAACACCCAATGAGCAGAAAAAGGGAAAAAACACCAATCATGCAAACAATAGAAGCAAGCAACAATATTCTGAACCAAGTTTGAGTTCTTAGATTTCTGTCCCCGGAGCAGCCCAGAGTAGGCCCACGTCTTGGTCTCAGTTCACATATTAGTGAGGTCAATCACCGCGAAGCTTGCAGACACAAAGCATAGCAATCGGGGCAGTCTCACAGCCTCAGCATCGTGGAGAGAGCAGTGAACATTGAGGGAGAGCAAGCAAGAGAAGCAAGCAAATGTAAAATACTTCTTTACCAACATTTACTTTGTAAGAATCAGACTCAGCCACTTAAATTGCAGCATTTCAGGAGTGGTGAGATTTGATTAGCAATTACATTGTTTGTGTAATTATAGGCTCTAATAATTATGGGTTCCAACTTTTAGTGGTGTGTTGAGCTAACAGATGCTGCATTGTCTCACAAATAAGAAGGCTAAGGAATAGATGCTGCTTGCTGCTTAAGCTAAATAAATAGCAGAGCAGCAGAAATCAGCCAGCAAGTTCTGGGTTTTCAATCCACAATCTTCTTCCCCTAACCTTGCTGCATTAGTTACACAGTTTCATTTCCAGGCAGATTTGGACCATTGATGAGGGAAAGTAGAAGCATCAGATAATAAGTTTAGTGCATTTCACACGAGTTTCACTATCATTAATCCCTTGGGACATATGCAGCCATCTATTGTCTGAACACTGTATTGCCCTTTACAAAATACTGGAGTATCACCAACGTCATGCTGATGCTTATCATATTTTTCCTGTCCTTGGTTAACCTCTTACACGGACGTAATGTGCATATTGTGTCTCTGACAACTCTCTACATCGTCTGGAGACAGATGATATGCTTACCTTTTTATAAATCTATTTACTTTCACAGCTACCTGGACTATATCTCTTCCCAGCTTGTCACTTGTAAAAAATGCTACTCCCTTTCTCAGTTCCTCCATTTCCACAGCACTTGTTCTCAGGATAAGAATTTCCATTCTCAAACATCTAAGATGTCCTCCTTCTTCAAAGAACAGGGTTTCCTTTCTACCACCATTGATGCTGCCCTCACCTGCATTACAGGGATAGGTCCTTACCTACTATGCCACAAGTCTCCATACACAACATGTCATATTCCATACTTTCCGCCATCTACAACCGGATTCTACCACTAAGCTCATCTTCCACACCCACCCCCCACACATCTCCACTTTCCATAAGGATCATTCTCTACATGACCCCTTTGTCCATTTGTCCCTCCCCACTGATCTCCTTCCTAGTACTTATTCCTGCAAGCATGACAAATGCTACACCTGCCCCTTCACCACCTCCCTCTCCCCCTTCCTGGGCTCCAAACAGTCCTTCCAGGTGAGGTGAGGAAGGTCCTTTCCTTTCCTTTCCAGACCTGTGAGTCTGTGAGGCATCTACTGTATCCGGTGCTTCTGGTGTGGCCTCCTCTATATTGATGAGACTTTAAGTAGATTGGGAGACTACTTCAATGAGTGCAAAAGGCAGTACCTCCTGAAGGCCACCCATTTCAATTCTACTTCCATTTCCCATACTGACATATCATTCCATGGCCTCCTCTGCTGACATGATCAGGCACACACTCAGGAGGAGTGTGCATCCTGAGTAGCCTCTAATCTCATATTTTGCCTGGGTGGCCTCTAATCTAATGGCATGAACCTAAATTTCTCTAACATTTCTCCCCCTTCCTCCCCTTCTTTCTTTTTCCGTTCCACATTCTGGTTCCCCTCTCACCCCTTCTCCTCCCCTGCCCACCACCTCCTTCTGGTGCCCCTCCTCCTTTCCTTTCTTCCATACTCCACTGTCCTCTCCTATTAGAATTTTTTCTTCTTTCGCCCTTCACCTCTTTCACCTATCACCTCCTGGCTTCTTAATTCATCCCCCCCCTCCACTGCCCACCCACCTTCCCCTGACCTGGATTCATATATCACTTGCCAGCCTGTACTCCTTCTCTCCCCCACCTTTTCATTCTGACTTCTTCTCCCTTCCTTTCCAGTCCTGATAAAGGGTCTCAGCCTGAGACATAGATGTCCATTTCCTTCCATTGATGCTACCTGCTTGCTGAGTTCCTCCGGCAGTTTGTGTGTGTTGCTGAAACCTCAATTGGAGCTATTGTTGTATGGCAGCAAATATCATTGTAGAGAGGCCCAACAAGTTGTGGGATCAGAGTGGACTACAGTGGAATACACACTCGCCTACATACACACACACACTCTCTCTCTCTCTCTCACTCACTCATATGTGGGTTAAACACCATCTGCCAGTTTTCTGCCCATATCTGCAACTAGAAACATCAAAAACCTACAGCAGAATACAGGCCCTTCAGCCCACAAAACTGTGTCGAACGTGTCCTTAGCTTAGAACTACCTCAGCTTACCCATAGCCCTCTATTTTTCAAAGCTCCATGTTTCCATCCAAGAGTCTCTTAAAAGACCCTATCATTTCCGCCTCCACCACAGCCACTGGCAACCCATTCCACGCACTCACCACTCTCTGTATAAAAAAACTTACCCCTGACATCTCCTCTGTACCTACTTTCAAGCACCTTAAAACTGTACCCTCTCGTGCTTGCCAGTTCAGCCCTGTGAAGAAGCCTCTGACTAACCACATGATCAACGCCTCTCATTATCTGGTACACCTCTATCAGGTCACCTCTCATCCACCAAAAAAGGCTGAGTTCACTCAACCTGATCTCATAAGGCATGCTCCCCAATCCAGGCAACATGCTTGTAGATCTCCGCTGCACCCTTTCTATGGTTTCCACATCCTTCCTGTAGTGAGCCGACCAGAACTGAGCACAGTACTCCAAGTGGGGTCTGACCAGGGTCCTATATAGCTGCAACATTACCTCTCGGTTCCTAAATTCAATTCTACGATTGATGAAGGACAATACACCACAGAAGTCAATCTGCACAGCTGCTTTGAGCGTCCTATGGACTCGGACACCAAGATTCCTCTGATCCTCCACACTGCCAAGAGTCTTGCAATTAATGCTATATCCTGCCATCATATTTGACCTACCAAAATGAACCACTTCACACTTATTTGGGTTGAACTCCATCTGCTACTTCTCAGCCCAGTTTTGCATCCTATCAATGTAACGATCAACCTCTGACAGCCCTCCACACTATCCACAACACCTCCAACCTTTGTTCATTAGCAAATCTACTAACCCATTCCTCCACTTCCTCATCCAGGTCATTTATAAAAATCACAAAGAGTAGGGGTCCCAGAATGGAACTGATCTATATTGTGCTGTATTCTTCACCAGTCTTCTACACTAGCCACAACTCCACCAATTTTGGTATCATCTGCAAAGTTACTAACCCACTCACCTACTTTTTCATCCAGGTCATTTAAATACATCACAAACAGAAGAGGTCCCAGCACAAATCCCTATGGAACACCTTTAATTACAGACCTCCACTTTGAATAAGTCCCTACCACTACCCTCTGTCATCTATGTGCAAGCCAGTTCTGAATCCAAATAGCTAATTCATCACAGACCCCATGCATCTTAATCTTCTCAAAAGCCTCCCATCAAACACCTTACTAAAATCCATGTAGACAACATTCACTGCTCTACCCTTATCAATCTCTCTCATCATCTTGTCAAAAAACACAATCAAGTTTGTAAGACACGACCTGCTGGCTCTCCCTAATAATGCCATGGGTTTCCAAATGCTCACCCTTAAGAACCTTTTCCAGCAATTTCCTTACAACTGATGTGAGACTCACCAGTCCATAGCTCCCAGGATCTTCCCTTGTTCCCTTCTTAAATACAGGTACAACATTAGCCGCTCACCAGTCCTCTGGGACCTTGCCTGTGGCTAGAGAGGACACAAAGATACTGGCCAAGGGCCCAGAAATCTCGTCTCCAGCCCTCTTCAATAACCTTGGGTAAATTCCATCAGGCCCTGGGGACTTATCCATTTTAATACTTATTAGGAGGCCCAACAATTCCTCCTCCTTGACCTCTAAACGTCTTAATGTATTGGCCCCTCCTGCCTTTCCTAATTCCTTTCTTGAGTTTTTAGTTTGAAGCGTGTGTATTTTAATGCTAGGAGTATTATGATGAAATCAGTACATGGAACTACAATGTTGTAGCCATCATTGAAACTTGGTTGACAGAGGGACAGAAATGGGTGATTAATGCACCAGATTTTAGAGAAGATAGAGGATGAAAGAAGGGTGGGAGTTGTACTACTAATAGAGTCAGAGAGTTATGTAGTAGGGAAACAGGGCCAAATTATGTCAAATTAGCGCCATTTTCCTGTGTTTGACCGATATTCCTCTTTGCTTTTCCTGTCCATGTACCTGCCTAAATGCCTTGTAAAGAATAACTGCAGTCACCCTTACCACTTCCTCTGGCTGCTTGTTCCACATACCCACCATCTTTTGTGCAGACGTGCTTGCTCCTCGTCCCCATTAAATCCTCTGATCTCACCTTAAACTTATGAACTCTAGTGTTGGACTCCTTTGCCCTGGGAAAAAGACTATGACCATTCACCTTATAAAAACCATTAATAATTTTATTGAACTTTATTCTGTAATTCATTAGCTTCCTCAATTCAGGGTAAAACTCCCACCTATCCCGCCTCCTTCTAACTCAAGCCTACCAATCTAAATAACATTCTTGCAAATCTTTTCTGCACCCTTTCCTTCCTATAGATGGTTGACCATAAACTCATGAGTGGCATGTACAGTTGGAACATGATGTCCCAACTCCTGTACTCAGTGCCCTAACGAGGGTAAACATACCAAATGCCTTCTTCAGAGATCTGTCTGCAAACATATTGTTGGTCTCTCTCTTTAACAATTCTCTCCTGGTCTTTACCATTTTCTTAGTAACCAGACGTATTAAGTACTGCCTGATCCACACACTCTCACAATGTACCTCCAGTTTATGAAGCAGACAAATTAAGCAGTGCAGGTTGGCTTTCACCAGAGCTGCTCCCTCACTATATTGCTTCTCTGTTGATCTACCCAGGACAGTTAATAACACTGAATTGATAAGTTTCACCTAAAGGAGTGAGGAGTAAGTAAAGAGTGACAAGGCACTAAGGTAATGTAGTTGTTAGCGTGACACTGTTATGGCTTGGGCTGTTGGAGCCCAGAGTTCAATTCCTGTGTCCTCTGGAAGGAGTCTCTGTACATCCTCCCCATGGAGTGTGTGGGTTTTCCCAGTTTCGTCCCATGGTCCACAGACATTAACTACTCTTTGTAAATTGCCCCATGATCAAGATAGGGTTAAATTGGGGTTAGAAACGTAGAAGCACAGAAAACCTACAGCACAATACAGGCCCTTCAGCCCACAAAGCTGTGCCGAACGTGTCCTCACCTGAGAAATTACCTAGGGTTATCCATAGCACTCTATTTTTTAAGCTGTCCAGGAGTCTCTCAAAAGACCCTGTCATTTCTACCTCCACCATCATCGCTGGCAGCCCATTACACACACTAATCACTCTCTGCGTAAAAAACTTACCCCTGATATCTCCTCTGTACCTATTTCCAAGCATCTTAAAACTGTGCCCTCTTGTGCTAGCCATTTCAGCCCTGGGGAAAAGCCTCCGACTATCCACATGATCAATGCCTCTCATCATCTTATACACCTCTATCAGGTCACCTCTCAACCTCTGTCACTCCAAGGAAAAATGGCCAAATTCACTCAACCTATTCTCATAAGGCATGCTCCACAAACCAGGCAACATCCTTGTAAATCTTCTCTTTACCCTTTCTATGGCTTTCACATTCTTCCTATAGTGAGGCAACCAGAACTGAGCACAGTACTCCAAGTGGGGTCTGACCAGGGTCCTATATAGCTGCAACATTACCTCTTCGCTCCTAAACTCAATCCCATGATTGATGAAGGCCAATGCACGGTATGCTTTCTTAACCACAGTGTCAACCTGCGCAGCAGCTTTGAGTGTCCTATGGACTCGGACCTCAAGATCCCTCTGATCCCCCACACTGCCTACATTCTGTCATCACATCCGACCTACCAAAATGAACCACCTCAAACTTATCTGGGTTGAACTCCATCTGCCACTTCTCAGCCCAGTTTTGCATCCTATCAATGTCCCACTATAACCTCTGACAGCCTTCCACACTGTCCACAACACCTCCAACTCTGTGTCATCAGCAGACTTACCAACCTATCCCTCCACCTCTTCATCCAGGTCAATTATAAAAATCACAAAGCGTAGGGTCCCAGAACAGATCCCTGAGGCACTCCACTGGTGACCAACCTCCATGCAGAATATGATCCATCTACAACCTCTCTTTGCCTTCTGTGGGCAAGCCAGTTCTGGATCCACAAAGCAATGTCCCCTGGGATCCCATGCCTCCTTACTTTCTCAATAAGCCTTGCATGGGGTACCTTGTCAAATGCTTTGCTGAAATCCATATACACTACATCTATGGCTCTACCTTCATCAATATGTTTAGTCACGTACTCAAAAAAATCAATCAGGCTCATAAGGCACAACCTGCCTTTCACAAAACCATGCTAACTATTCCTAATCATACAATGCATCTCCAAATGTTCATAAATCCTGCATCTCAGGATCTTCTTCATCAACTTACCAACCACTGAAGCAAGACTCATGGATTTATAATTTCTTGGGCTATCTCTACTCCCTTTCTTGAATAATGGAACAACATCCACAAACCCTCCACTCTTCCAGAACCTCTTCCATTGATGGTGCAAAGATCATCGCCAGAGACTCAGCGATCTCCTCCCTTGCCTCCCACATTAGCCTGGGGTACATCTCGTCTGGTCCCGGTGACCTATGCAGCTTGATGCTTTCCAAAAGCTCCTGCACATCCTCTTTCTTAATATCTACATGCTCAAGCTTTTCAGTCCGCTGTAAATCATCCCTACAATCGCCAAGATCCTTTTCCGTAGTGAATACTGAAGAAAGGTACTCATTAAGTATCTCTGCAATCTCCTCTGGCTCCATACACACTTTTCCACTGTCACACTTGATTGGTCCTATTCTCTCATGTCTTATCCTCTTGCTCTTCACATACTTGTAGAATGCCTTGGGGTTTTCCTTAATTCTGTATGCCAAGGCCTTCTCATGGCCCCTTCTGGCTCTCCTAATTTCATTCTTAAGCTCCTTCCTGCTAGCCTTATAATCTTCTAGCTCTCTATCATTACCTAGCTTTTTGAACCTTTTGTAAGCTCTTCTTTTCTTCTTGACTGGACTTACAACAGCCTATGTACACCACGGTTCCTGCAGGCTACCATCCTTCCCCCGTCTCATTGGAATGTATCTATGCAGAACGCCACGCAAATATCCCCTGAAAATTTGCCACATTTTTTCGTACATATCCCTGAGAACATCTGTTTCCAATTTACGCTTTCAAGTTCTTGCCTGATAGCCTCATATTTCCCCTTACTCCAATTAAATGCTTTCCTAACTTGTCTTTTCCTATCTCTCTCCAATGCTATTGTAAAGGAGATAGAATTGTGATCACTATTTCCAAAATGCTCTCCCACTGAGAGATCTGACACCTGACCAAGTTCATTTCCCAATACCAGATCAAGTACAGCCTCTCCTCTTGCAGGCTTATTGTGTCAGGAAACCTTCTTGAACACACCTAACAAACTCCACCCCATCTAAACCCCTTGCTCTAGGGACATGCCAATTGATATTTGGGAAATTAAAATCTCCCACCACAACAACCCTGTTATTATTACTCCTTTCCAGAATATATCTCCCTATCTGCTCCTCGATGTCCTTGTTACTATTGGGTGGTCTATAAAAAACCCAGTAGAGTTATTGACCCCCTCCTGTTGCTAACTTCCACCCACAGAGACTCTGTAGACAATCCCTCCATGTCTTCCTCCTTTTCTACAGCTGTGACACGATCTCTGATCAAGTGCCACGTTCCCACCTCTCTTTCCTCCCTCTCTGTCCTTTATGAAACATCTAAAGCCTGGCACTCGAAGCAACCATTCCTGCCCCAGAGCCATCCAAGTCTCTGTAATGGCCACAACATCATAGCTCCAAGTACTGATCCACGCTCTAAACTCATCCACTTTGTTCATAATACTCCTTGCATTAAAATAGACACATCTCAAACCATCAGTCTGAGCGTGTCCCTTCTCTATCACCTGCCTATTTTCCCTCTCGCACTGTCTCCAAGCTTTCTCTATTTGTGAACAAACCTCTTCCTCCATCTATTCAGTTCTGTTCCCACCCCCCAGCAATCCTAGTCTAAACTCTCCCCAATAGCTTTAGCAAACCTCCCTGCCGGGATATTGGTCTCCCTGGGATTCAAGTGCAACCTGTCCTTTTTGTACAGGTCACTCCTGCCCCAAAAGAGGTCACAGTGGTCCAGAAATCTGAATCCCTGCCCCCTGCTCCAATCCCTCAGCCATGCATTTATCTTCCACCTTACTCTATTTCTATACTCACTGTCATGTGGCCCAGGCAGTAATCCCGAGATTACTACCTTTGTGGTTCTGCTTCTCAACTTCCTTCCTAACTCCTTGTAGTCTGTTTCCAGGACTTCCTCCCTTTTCCTGCCTACGTTATTGGTACCAATATGTACCACGACCTCTGGCTGTTCTCCCTCCCACTGCAGGATACCTTGGATGCAATCTGAAACATCCTGGACTCTGGCACCTGGGAAGCAAACTACCATCTGATTTTCTTTGCTGCGTCCACAGAATCGCCTGTCTGACCCCCTAATTATAGAGTCCCCTATCACTACTGCCTTCCTCTTCCTTTCCCTACCCTTCTGAGCCACAGGGCTGGGCTGTGCCAGAGGCACGGCCACTGTTGCTTCCCCCAGGTAGGCTGTCCCCCCAACAGTACTCAAGCAGGAGTACTTATCGTCAAGTGGTACAGCCACAGGGGTGCTCTCTAGTCTCTGACTCCTGCCCTTCCCTCTCCTGACTGTTACCCACTTATCTGTCTCCCCAGGCCCAGTGTGATTACCTGCCTGTAGCTCCTCTCTATCATCTCCTTGTTCTCCCTGACCAGGCGAAGGTCATCGAGCTGTATTTCCAGTTCCCTAATGCAGTCCCTAAGGAGCTGGAGCTCAATGAATTTCGTGCAGATGTGGCCATCCGGGAGACTGGGAGTCTCTCAGCCCTCCCACATCTGACATCGAGCACAGGTAACCGGCCTGCTCAGGCAGCCTACCTCACCTCGAACTGCTATTATCAAAGCTCCGTTGAGCCAAAGCCTTTCTACTCTGTCGCACGTTCTATAAGGCTGTCTCCTTTTAAACTCCTCTTGCTGGTCTCACTGATGGAGTTGTCAGGGGTTGTTGGGGCAGCTCGACTCAATGGGCCAGAAGGACGTACTCTGCACTGTATCACTAACTAGACAGATGCATAGATAGATGGATAGTAGTACCAGAATACTTTCTGCAGGGGAACAATTGAGAGCATCCTGACTGGCTGTAGCACTGGCTGGTATGGGAACTGTACCTCCCTTAATCGCAGGACTCTGCAGAGAGTGGTGTGGACAGTAAGACGTGAACTTCCTACTATTCAGGATATTTATAGAGACAGGTGCGTAAAATGGGCCTGAAGGATCACTGGGGACCTGAGTTAACCCAACCACAAACTGTTCCAGCTGCAGTCATCCGGGAAATGGTACCACGGCATAAAAGCCAGAACCAACAGGCTCTGGGAGAGCTTCTTCCACCAGGCCATCAGACTGATTAATTTATACCGATAAAATTGTATTTCTATGCTATAATGACTGTCCTGTTGTACTTACTAATTATTACAAGTTACTATAAATTGCACATTGCACATTTACTTGGAGATGTAATGTAAAGATTTTTACTCCTCATGTATATGAGGGCTGTAAGAAATAAAGTCAATTCATTTCAAAAACATTGTAAACGCTGGTGGGAGTTGTGTACAGGCCACCTAACAGTAGTAGTGAGGTTGGGGATGGCATTAAACAGGAAATTAGAAATGCATGCAATAAAGGAACAGTAGTTATAATGGGTGACTTCAATCTACATATAGATCGGGTGAACCAAATTGGTAAGGGTGCTGAGGAAGAGGATTTCTTGGAATGTATGTGGGATGGTTTTCTGAACCAACATGTCTAGGAACCAACTAGAGAGCAGGCCATTCTAGATTGGGTATTAAGCAATGAGGAAGGGTTAGTTAGCAATCTTGTCATGCGAGGCCCCTTGAGTAAGAGTGACCGTAATATGGTGGAATTCTTCATTAAGATGGAGAGTGACATAGTTAATTCAGAAACAAAGGTTCTGAACTTAAAGAAGGGTAACTTTGAAGGTATGAGGCGTGAATTAGGTAAGATAGACTGGCAAATGATACTTAAAGGGTTGACGGTGGATATGCAATGGCAAGCATTTAAAGATCGCATGGATGAACTACAACAATTGTTCATCCCAGTTTGGCAAAAGAATAAACCAGGGAAGGTAGTGCACCCGTGGCTGACAAGGGAAATTAGGGATAGTATCAAGTCCAAAGAAGAAACATATAAATTAGCAAAAAAAAGCGGCACCTGAGGACTGGGAGAAATTCAGAGACCAGCAGAGGAGGACAAAGGGCTTAATTAGGAAAGGGAAAAAAGATTATGAGAGAAAGCTGGCAGGGAACATAAAAACTGACTGTAAAAACTTTTATAGATACGTGAAAAGAAAAAGATTGGTCAAGACAAATGTAGGTCCTTTACAGTCAGAAATAGGTGAATTGATCATAGGGAACAAAGACATGGCAGACCAATTGAATAACTACTTTGGTTCTGTCTTCACTGAGGAGGACATAAATAATCTTCTGGAAATAGTAAGGGACCAAGGGTCTAGTGAGATGGAGGAACTGAGGGAAATACATGTTAGTAAGGAAGTGGTGTTAGGTAAATTGAAGGGATTAAAGGCAGATAAATCCCCAGGGCCAGATGGTCTGCATCCCAGAGTGCTTAAGGAAGTAGCCCAAGAAATAGTGGATGCATTAGTGATAATTTTTCAAAACTCCTTAGATTCTGGATTAGTTCCTGAGGATTGGAGGGTGGCTAATATAACCCCACTTTTTAAAAAAGGAGGGAGAGAGAAACCGGGGAATTATAGACCGGTTAGTCTGACATCGATGGTGGGGAAAATGCTAGAGTTGGTTATCAAAGATGTAATAACAGCACATTTGGAAAGAGGTGAATTCATCGGACAAAGTCAGCATGGATTTGTGAAAGGAAAATCATGTCTGACGAATCTTATAGAATTTTTTGAAGATGTAACTAGTAGAGTGGATAGGGGAGAGCCAGTGGATGTGGTATATTTAGATTTTCAAAAGGCTTTTGACAAGGTCCCACACAGAAGATTAGTGTGCAAACTTAAAGCACACAGTATTGGGGGTATGGTATTGATGTGGATAGAGAATTGGTTGGCAGACAGGAAGCAAAGAGTGGGAGTAAACGGGACCTTTTCAAAATGGCAGGCAGTGACTAGTGGGGTACCGCAAGACTCAGTGCTGGGACCCCAGTTGTTTACAATATATATTAATGATTTAGACGAGGGAATTAAATGCAGCATCTCCAAGTTTGCGGATGACACAAAGCTGGGCGGCGGTGTTAGCTGTGAGGAGGATGCTAAGAGGATGCACAGTGACTTGGATAGGTTAGGTGAGTGGGCAAATTCATGGCAGATGCAATTTAATGTGGATAAATGTGAGGTTATCCACTTTGGTTGCAAGAACAGGAAAACAGAGTATTATCTGAACGGTGGCCGATTAGGAAAAGGGGAGATGCAACGAGACCTGGGTGTCATTGTACACCAGTCATTGAAGGTGGGCATGCAGGTACAGCAGGCGGTGAAAAAGGCAAATGGTATGTTGGCATTCATAGCAAAAGGATTTGAGTACAGGAGCAGGGAGGTACTACTGCAGTTGTACAAGGCCTTGGTGAGACCGCACCTAGAATATTGTGTGCAGTTTTGGTCCCCTAATCTGAGGAAAGACATTCTTGCCATAGAGTGAGTACAGAGAAGGTTCACTAGATTGATTCCTGGGATGGCAGGACTTTCATATGAAGAAAGACTGGATCGACTAGGCTTATACTCACGGGAATTTAGAAGATTGAGCAGGGATCTTATTGAAACGTATAAAATTCTAAAGGGATTGGACAGGCTAGATGCAGGAAGATTGTTTCTGATGTTGGGGGAAGTCCAGAACGAGGGGTCACAGTTTAAGGATAAAGGGGAAGCCTTTTAGGACCGAGATGAGGAAAAACTTCTTCACACAGAGAGTGGTGAATCTGTGGAATTCTCTGCCACAGGAAACAGTTGAGGCCGGTTCATTGGCTATATTTAAGAGGAAGTTAGATATGGCCCTTGCGGCTAAAGGAATCAGGGGGTATGGAGAGAAAGCAGGTACAGGGTTCTGAGTTGGATGATCAGCCATGATCATACTGAATGGCGGTGCAGGCTCGAAGGGCCGAATGGCCTACTCCTGCACCTATTTTCTATGTTTCTATGTTAATTTGGAGATGATACATTCGCAATTCACTTATACAAACCTTTCCATCCATTACCCTAACAAGCGAACACAATTGTTTATCTCTACCCTGTGGAAATTAGCAGCCTTGTGTATTAACATTGTTATTTGTCTTCCGAAACATGGAGTGAGGAAATTAGGTGGGAAAGCTCAGGGGAACAGTTTGTGCTTTCTACAAAAAGGTCAGTTTTTCCACAACAAGCTGTCATGACTGAAACATGGAAACATTTCTTGGCAGAGTACAGTATAGTACTGTAGGTCTTTGTTTTGAGTAAGTGCGTGTGCGTGTTAGTAGTGCATCATATAATCATCACATTTCCCTAAAGGATCCTTTACTGTGAAATTCTAATTAACTTTCCCTTCTTCACAATACAAGATCAAAAATAACAATTCAAAATAGCAACTCTTCCTTGTTGCTTACACATCGGGCTGCTTATGGACTCATCACCCAAATTACTACTGTTGGATTGATTTGACCAGTATACATGAAGTTCAAAGTTCATCTCAATTATGTTCTGACCTCTACATCAAGGTCTTTCTTATTAATTGATTAATAATCTCTTGAACAACTTTGCTTCTTTACACGTGATGAACAGTGTATTGACCTTGTTATTATATTCTCTCTTTTTCTGGGTCTGCATTATTGTATTATTCTGTATCGGCATCACTACTCGAACACTTCTCTATATTTTCTCTGCTGTATAATCATCAAGTACCCTCGAATATTTATTATCCTTCCTTAATCATCATGGAGCGTCTCTGTAATGGCAGTAAGAACCAACCTGTTTCCCCCATTGGTGGATCCACTGCAACATGATGCTTTACTCATTCAGACACAATGCCTTGAATTTGAACTTTTTGATTATTGTACAATGTACATTACTGCAGCAGTCCTCAGGACACAACAGTGTTTTGTTCCTCAGCAAAGTTCCTAGATTGCAAATCTTGTGTATTTGATATTTAACTAATATTTGAGTAAACTTGCATATATATTAGTTGATTAAGCATTTTTGTTTATTTAAATAATTCATTATGGGCTATATGTAAAGATACATGAATTCCATAGTCATCACACTATCAACTGATAGGTGCACGCCATGCTTAAAGTAAGATGAAGTTAAATTCACATTTCAGACTCCCATGTCTTCCTTTGAATTAGTTTAATATTTTGAAGTTGCAAAACATAACAGGAAATGAACACAAACAGTGTGTAGGAGTGGATCGCAGGAACAGCTGTGACAGGAGAGCAAGCAGGTTCAGGCATTGACTCTGTGCTCCCAGGTCTGCTCAACTTGGCCCAGCTTCCAACTGTTGTTGCTCTGCAAGGGGTGTGGTGGGGGGGGGGGGGGGTGTTGTAGAGCAAGAGAAGGCACACAAAATTGCCCCATTCCCACAAAACAGAAGATGCTTGCAGCCCTACAGCAGATGGCAAATGGATCCCACTGGTCTCAAAAAGCTCATTTGCAAGGACAGTTTGCCCATTGGTAACCTGGGAGGATCTGTGCTAAACTCTGTTCCTTTCAATTACATGCAGTTGTCATTTACTGTTCTCCTGTTTCAGCTTTCTCCTTTCCTGTTATATCCACAGCTTTTCCCTCATCCCCACCTGATTTTCTTGTCAAGCCCCTGGTAATTGGATTCAAGGAGACTGTTTATATGACAATCAATTGAAATGTTTTCTTGGTGTGCAGGATTTGGACTGATGAACGAAGAGCTGATATTATTTAGTTCTGAATGAACTTGTTGAAAAGAGGTCTCTTCTAGATTAACAAAAACTTGATCAGTGTGCATCAAGATCTTTTCACTTAAGCTGTACTTCTAGGACACACTTAAGACCCTATAAGCTTGAAATTGTGATGTAATATTAAAGCAGTAACCCAATAAATACAGTGTTAGTTCACAACAATACTTCTGCTGTCACCTAGCATTTAGTTTTAATTACATGTAATTTGTTTGTTTGTAATTACAAAGAACTGCACAAAAAAGTACAGAATGGATGAGGCATTACTATATTTTAATTTTTAAAATTTTAAAAATATTATTTGATAATTAGAATTGTTATTTGCTAGTCTAAGGTAATTGTTAAAAATGTGATTTTCTGCATTGGTCTTTGTCACTACTGCACCCTAACCCCTCCACAGCTCCATCACTGTTATGTTCGTTTGTCCTCCAGTTGAGGCCGATACCTCCAGTATGGATGAGAGGGATTTGGAGGGATATGGCCCAGGTGCAGGTCAGTGGGACTAGGCAGAAAAATGGTTCGGCACAGCCAAGAAGGGCCAAAAGGCCTGTTTCTGTGCTGTAATGTTCTATGGTTCTATGATAGTGCTTATTCCAGTTGGCATTGGAATTTGATTCTATTTCAGTTAGTTACCTTCTTCAAATAAAAGAACATTTTTGAATTGCTGAGGATAGTTAACAGAGCAGCCTATTTACATATTACAGCAATGTCTGATTTGTGTGTAGTGCAGAGGTCTCCAGTTATCAGTTGAGAAAAGACATTACTAAATGATTATCATCTCTTTCACTCCCTTCCCCTTCCTTGCCATCCATCACAGGATGCTACAGATGTTACAACTATCAGGGGATGGAAGGAGGCCAACTGGGATTCTTAATCCTGCTAGCTCTCTTTGAGACAAACATAGTCAGTCCTTTATGTTAATCTAATAATTTTTCTCCTCTTCCTACCAACATGCTCCCTAACACTTTAGTAACAGTGTCAATCAGTGTCAACCCTTCTACAAAGCAAACAGCTTTGTATTCTGACTATCCAAATTTCTATGATTTTGAGTATCTCTTGTAAATTATCTGTCAACCACATATTGTATGCTCAGGAAAGAACACTTTTAAATGCTTCAGTCTACCTGTCTCTCCAAAGACGCTAATCTCCAGACCATTCTTCTGAGCTTTTCTGCACTTTCTTCACATCCTTCCCTTAGAATGATGGTCACAATATTCTGGTTTAGGCAAAGCAGCATTTCACAGTGGATTAACATAAATCCCCTGATTTGTACTCTGCCATTTAGTTTAAAAATAAAGCCCAGGATCCCACTAGCTTTCAAAAAGTCTTGTCGTCCATGCAAGACTTGATGTGCACATTGCTTGCTGGGGGCCATTGCTGACTCTGGCATCTATATTCACAATGCATGGAGATTATTGTGAATTATTTCATTTGATCTCAGAATGTGGATGTCACAGGCAATGCTGCCACTGACTGCCTACTTCTTGGTGCTCATCACACTGATGGGCCCGGAGTCACATTGAGGTCAGACTGAGCAAGGACACCAGATATTGGAAATAAAAACAGAAAGTGCAGGAAATGTTCAGCATATCATGCGGCAATTGTTCAAAGAAAAATCCTTAAAGTTTCAGGTTTGTGACTCCCCATCCTTTCTCCTCTGGTTCATGGTGCCTATTGCTGATGGCAATAGCATTTGATTCCATTGTACTAGAACACACAACATAGAACAGAAATTTACAGCACATTACAGGCCCTTCGGCCCACAATGTTGTACCGACTATGTAACCTACTCTAGAAACTGCCTAGATATTCCCTAGCGCATAGCCCTCTATTTTTCTGTATTAGTTACTTCCTGAATTTCAACTAAAGGGCTATATTTGAGTTGCTAGGAACAGCTTAGCCATTTACGATGATAGGTCTTGGACCTGAAATTATAACTGTTTCTCTTCCCACAGATGCTGTCTGATCTGACATTCAGAAGATGGTAGATTTCTTCCCCAAATAACATCAATGAATGGGTTGTGTTTTTAAAATAAACAGTGGCAGATAGTATTTGAGATTTTGTTAAATAAATTTCCAATGTAATCAATTGATTGTAAATTCCTCACTTGCCTTGGTAGGTTTTGAACTCTGTTTCAATGGTCCAGAACTTTCTGGCTGCTAGTCTAGTAACCCAACCACTACACTGCCATACTTCATGTCAAGTCAGCTGCTAACTATAGGGATGACTTTACAGGCCGATCTGTTAACATTACAGTTTATGTTAGGATATCTGAAACTAACACTTCAGCCCCATGGAAAGCACCAGTGTTAACATATAACCCACTGCACCATGTCCTTTCCAAGCCAGACCCTCAGACTCTGTAGGATACAATATGGTTTTACTGACCAGTGATGAATTGTCTTTTCTATTTTCCTTTGATTTTTTAGCCAGGCGTTTTTTCTTCTTGTGAAGGGGCTTCGACTCGAGAATCATTTCTTCAAGTTCAAATGTAGGGTCACAGTTTAGCTGTCCTTTCTGCAGACAAAGAAGAATAATTATATCAGGTAAAGTCGGACTGCGATAGAATGAGACCATTAAAGCTCATGCCTGTGTTTTACCATGGGTTTCACTTCTACTGTAAACATGTCACTTGTGCTGGAACACTTGCTACCTGATCAAAACATTATAGCAATATACAGAATTACATAGAATGGACAACAAAGAAAACGGCTAACCAACTCAACTGCCGCATGTTGGTGTTGCTGTTAAACTTTCTACCATTCCTGACTGAAACAAGTTTGCAAGATAATTAAACTTCTTCTGATTTACAGGAAGTGACTATTCAGAATCTTGGTGTGGACACAATGGTGGATATTTGCTTCTCGATCACTGAGATTGCTAGTTCGATATCTATTGAATCACCCAACTCTGCCCCTCTCAACTTATCTGCAGCTGAAACACTCAACGTAGTCTTGTCCATTCCAATGCCCCTTTACCTATTCTCTATGAACAAAGAGTATGAGATCGGTCAGGATTCTACTGCTCATGCTCACACTGAGCACTGCTGGAGCTCAAAGAAGTTAGCATTAGTAAAGACCAATACTAATTTAGTGGGACGGATGGAAGAGCATTAAATCCTTGAGAAGTGTATGAAGGGGGAGCTACAGAGATAGTGTAGATGCCTTCTCTCAAAATTCCATTGATTCAAAAATAATTCCCAGATCGAAAGTTGTCAAATGTAACCCTGCTATTTAAGAAAGAAAGTACAGAGAAAATGGGTCAGTTTGATGTCAGTGGTATAAGAAATTATTAAAATGAGGAATTCTGCAGATGCTGGAAATCCAAAGCAACACACACAAAATGCTGGAAGAACTCAGTAGGTCAGGCAGAATCTATCGAAATTTCAGGCCGAAAACCTTCTTTGTGACAGAAGGGGGTCGACAGAATAAAATGGAGGGAGGAAGGAAAGAGGAGAGCTAGAAAGTGACAGGTAAAGCCAGGTGCGCAGGAAAGATAAATGGCTGGATGGGAAGGAATTGGATAGGGAAGGAAAGTTGCCCATAGGAGAAAGGGAAGGAGAGCAGTCTCAGGGAATCTGATCAAATCGAGGTCTGAGCGGACAACTATTATTATTTCCTTTTCATAAATCTACTTATCATTATTTTCCTTTTCATAAATCTACCTGTCATTATTTTCAAAGTGCCCTGTTACCACTTCTCATCTTTAGGCTGCTGTTCAAATACAAACTATAGTTGGAAGAAGTTTTATGATCCATTTAGCATTGATGCATCCCATAGACATCACAATTTTCCATTTTCTAAGCTATGTAAAACTAGAATGAATCCCAAGAGGAAGTGCGGAACTAACTTTGACGTACCAACTCAGCTGTCCTGATGGGTAAAAGTGCAGCCTTTAAGTCAAAGACCATAACATCCCAGCAGAAGTTGTCAGTCCATGCTGGGTAACAAACTTATAGCCTGATTTTTGCAATGCTTTACCCAAGCAAGTGCATAGAGTATGTGGCTAAAGTCACAACGACCAGAATGTCCAAGTTCTCAGCCTACGTTGAGTTAGAATTAGGGTGGAATTGGGCACCATAACTGTTCCATCAAATGAGAAGGAAATGTGGGAGTATTACTGCTTATGGTCTCTTATCTAAGTTCCCAATTTAGGAGTTTCTTGTGATCAAAGGACTTGGCTTGTATTGGACAAATTTTTTGCTGAGTACCAAAAGCATCAAAGATAATTATTGAAAAATGTAACAGAAAGATAGCAGGAGGTTACCAACCATCTGTTCAGGAAAATGATATGGCACAGCATATGAAATAGTCCTTCCACCCATGATGTTGAGCTAAACTGTTTAAATTAGTAATTAAACACCCAACTAAACTAATCTCTTCTGCCTGCACAATCACAAATTCCCTCCATTATCTGCAAGTTCATGTATCTACCCTAGAGCCCGTTAAACGCTTCTATCACATTTGCCTCCTGGCAGTGCACTCCAGGCACTGACCACTTTGTGTAAAAACTTATTCGCACATCTCCATTCAACTGAACCACGCCTCACCTTAATAACCACATATAAAATAGCAAGTGTGCACAACTTTATTTTTGGGTTCAAGTCCTGTTCTTTAGCCTGTAGACTCATAACTTCAGTCAAGTACAGATAGAATGAATTTCAGTAGATGCCATTCTTTCAGTTAAATGGAAGCTCCACAACAAAACTTCAAGGACAGTATCTGTGTGTCGTTGGTGGCTTCTTTAACTCGCTCAAGCAAAACTACAAAATTACTTTGCCATTTTGGGGATTTCATGATATATCAATAATGTTCATGTAGAAGTGGCTGATTAAGACCAGTTTTATATTTTGGGAAGTGACACACAAGTTTGTTCTTTCTGACAGATGAATTTTGTATCAATTAAAGACCGAAAAAGATAAATAGATAGGGATCAAACAACATGGCTGTCAGCTCTTGTGATACACAGGAAAGTGCCAAAGGACTCTGTGGACAACGCTTACATTAGGAATGAATCCTGCTGTGAGCTTCTTCTCCAGGACAGCATCCCATTCTACATCTGCCAGATAAGGAGACTGCTGCATATTGGCCAGGCTGGAAAAGCGTTGGGTCGAACTGACTGCAATCAACTGAAATATAATCAACAGAAATTATTAATAATAAGAAGAAAATCCATCTGAGACCATTGGGTATCCAATTCCAACTTGCCTCCTTCACTCGCCATTTTTTCAGAATTTGTAATCTGCACATGGCATAGAGAACCTCACAGTGAGGTCCTTTTTCACTCCCTCTATTTCTGTCTCCTTTCCCATCCCCCTCAATCCAAATCCAGCTCCCATAACTCATTTTTGTACATTATTCACATATTTCACCCACTAGCTCTCCCTCCACGATTAACCCCCCCCCCCATCTGCTTTTGGTTCCATCTGACCTTCATCACTCCTCTAATGGTTCTATTATCACCTTTGTTACTTATCAGATTCCACGATAGGTAACCTTTGTGTTCCTGCTTATCACACTCCAGTAACTGTCTCCTCCTTCATCTTCCCATCCCCCAACCTCACTTCATCTGTCATCCACCTGACTGTCCCTCCCTCTCCCATAACTGGCTCCATCTGCCTGTCATTCTTCAGCCGTCCTCAGATCACCAATCACCTACTGGCCTCTGTCTCATCACTCCCCACCTCCTCTTTATACGCCATCTCCCTTCTCCTCTCTCAGGGTAAAGATCTAAAACATCAACAAATCCTTTCCCTTACACATGTTGCTCAACCCACTGAGTTCTTCCAGCAGACTCCAGATTCCAGCATCTGCATGTCTCCTGTGTCAACTGTTACTTACAAATGCACACTTTTCCTTACAAACATCCACTCTGGATGAGAGTGGTTGCTCCACTTAGCTCTTGTTGAGTGAGCAATATGGTTATTTGATGATGAGCATGGAACGTGTGATCTCGAGGGTCTGTTTCTATGCTGTGTGACTTTTTGACTACACAACAACAGTGGCACATAGCTATCAGATCAGATACTGACATTGACAATAGGCCAGACAGGGTGATATTCACACTGGATGGCAGCCCACAGAGGATGGCTGAGGAGCAAGTACAATGAAGTGCAAACCCCTCTGTTGTTTCCACCTATCACCTCCCTGCCTTTGTCAGTAATTCCACCCTTCTCTCCCCATCTATTTCCAAATGCCCATCAACCCCTTCTCACCTGGATCTGCCTATCAGCTGTCAGCTCCTGTCTAACACCTCCACTCACCTCTTTATACTGGCGGTTTCATCTTTATACTCTCACCCCTGATGCAGGGTCCCAACCAGAAATGGCAATCACCCTTTTGTACTGTGATTGATGTTGTGATGGTCAGTGAAAGAATGAAGGCCAGGTGTAGGGTTGCTGTAGCTCCCTGGAATGCACATAGAAAACTCCAAAAAACCAAGGCTTCTCCACACTTTTTATTAATGTGGCATGTCTAAATATCTATCTACCACTAAAAATGAAGTGTGGAGATTATAAACTCAGGAGATTCTGCAGATGCTGGAAATCCAGAATAACACATACAAACAACACACACAAAATGCTGGTGGAACACAGCATTTTGAGTGTGTTGTTTGAATTTCCAGCATCTGCAGATTTCCTCATGTTTGCTCTTTAATAACACATACAATACTGAAGGAACTCAGAAGATCAGGCCGCATCTATGGAGAGGAATAAACAGTCAAAATTTTGGGCCGTGACCCTTCTTCAGGACTAGTGTGGAGATTTATTCTTCAGCTGGTTATTTTATTTTTACTTTTTCCTTGTTTATATCTCATTTTATCTCTTAATTCACCATTATGTTCTCTTTATCCCTCTCCAGTGCCTGGTTTTGTATTTCCACACATATATATATCTATAATTGTTGCTAACCTGTTTGATATATCTGCATTTATATTACTGTATCGTGTAGTTACTAATAAACACTATTAGTTAATAGCAATACCAGGCTCCCCCAATGTATTTTCCATTTCTGCTGGTTCTTTAACCTGTCACAGGGTACGTGACACCAATCAAAAATCTCAACCCTGGGTCCAGTCCTATCCTTCAACATAATTAAATTGAAACTAATGGCATTGTGATCCCTGGACCCGAAGTGCTCCCCAACACATACCTCCGTCACCTGACCTATCTCATTCCCTAACGGGAGATCCAACACTGCCCCTATGTATTGTTGCAAAAAACTATCCTGCACACATTTTACAAACTCCAAACCATCCAACCCTTTTACAGTATGGGCTTCCCAGTCTATGTGTGGAAAATTAAAATCTCCCACAATCACAACCCTGTGCTTACTTAAATATCTGCTATCTCCATGCAAATTTGCTCCTCCAATTCTCATTCCCCATTAGGTGGTCTATAATACACCCCTATTAGTGTTACTACACCTTTCCCATTCCTCAATTCCACCCAAACAGCCTCTCTAGATGAGCCCTCTAATCTATCCTGCCAGAGCACTGCTGTAATATTTTGTCTGACAAGCAATGCAACACCTCCCTCTCTTGTCCCTCCGATTCTATCACACCTGAAGGAACAAAATCCAGGAATATTTAGTTGCCAATCACACCCCTCCTGCAACCATGTTTCAATAACAGCTACAACATCATATTTCCAGGTATCAATCCATGCTCTAAGCTCATCCACCTTTCTTACAATGCTCCGAGCATTAAAATAAATGCATTAAAGAAATTCTCCACCTCTTCCTCTCTGTTTATCTCTGAGGGTGCAAACAACTTTACTATCTTCTTTTTCTCCCTTCTCCCATACATCTGTTCCTACACTCTGGTTCCCTTCCCCCCTCATATATAGTTTAAATCTACTGGAGCCTCTCTAGCAAATCTACCTGCAAGAATATTTGTCCCCCTTCAGTTCAGATGTAAACCATCCTGCCGGAACAGGTCCCACCTTCCCTGGAAAACTGCCCAATTATTTGCAAGTCTGAAGCCCTCCATCCTGCACCATGTCTTCAGTCATGTGTTGATCTGCACTATCTTACTATTTCTAAACCCACCTGCACGTGGCACTGGTAGCAATCCTGAGATTGCTATCCTGGAGGTCCTGTCCTTTAACTTGGCGCCTAACTCCCTAAACTCACTTTTCAGGACCTCCTCACTCTTTCTACCCACGTCATTGGTCCCTACAAGGACTACGACATTCAGCTGCTCACCCTCCCTCTTGAGAATATTGAGAACTCGATCTGAGTTATCAAGGACCCTTGCACCAGGGAAGCAACAGACCATCCGGGATTCCCGATTTCTTCCACAGAACCTCTTATCTATCCCCTTAACTATTGAATCCCCTATCACTACTGCTCTCCTCTTTTCCCTCCTTCCCTTCTGAGCTGAGGGTCCAGTCTCGGTGCCAGAGACACAACCACTGCAACTTGTCCCTGGTAGGTCGTCCCCACCAACAGTATCCAAAATGGTATACTTATTATTGATGGGAATGGCTACAGGGGTGCTCTGCCCATTCTGTCTAAACCCTTTCCCTCTCCTGACAGTCACCCAGCTACCTGTCTCCTGACTCTTAGGGGTGACTATCTCCCTGTAACTCCTGTTTATTTCTGCCTCTGCCTCCCGAATGATCCGAAGTTCATCCAGCTCCAGCTCCAGTTCCCTAACACGGTTTGTCAGGAGCTGCAGCTGGATGCATCTTTTGCAGGTGTGGTCATCAGGGACAATTGTGCTTTCCCTGACTTCCCACATACTGCAAACAGAGCACTCAACTGCCCTAACTGCTGCCTCCATTACCTACCCCCAAAGTAATCAAATTAATTAAAGGAACTTACCCGGCCTTACCTCACTTAGTGTGAAGCTCGTCCTCAGCCTCTGCTCGCCAAAGCCTTCCTACTCTGTCTCCCTCTACTAGTTCACCCACTCCGTTAATCTGCTCGCTTTTTAAATTCTCCCGCTGCCGCATGGGCCGACCTTCACGCACTTGCGCAGTCGTGCCCCATTCAAACCTTGCCTCTGTCTGTTCTTGCCGAAGCCTGTTGAGCCAAAGCTATCCCACTCTGCCTCAGTCCACTCTGATGATGGCCGCTACGACAATGGCCACTGTATATGGTGGTCTTTTTTTCAACCTTTGGTGCGCTACGTCATGCGCCTGTGCAGTCTAGTCTCTTTTCCCCTATCAGTTAAAAAAAAGGCTTCTTTCCGAGATGCCTTTACTTCTTCACTCTCCGCCTCTTGTTTCAATTTAAAAGACCGTTGAAAAATTCCTCTCCTTTTTAAACCTTTGGCACGCTACTGCATGCGCTTGCGCAGTCTAGCCTCTCTTCCCCAATCAGTTAAAAAATACGGCTTCTCTCTGAGACGCCTTTATTTCTTCACTCTCCGCCTCTTGCTTCGATTAAAAAGACCGTTGAAAAATTCCTCTCCTTTTTAAACCTTTCTCATCTCATCTACAACTTTCAGACTCCTGAGTTTATACTTGCAAAGCCCCCAGGGTTTCAGGAATTGAAACAAATCTGTTGAATGCTGCTTCAAATGGAAAATTATGCAAGCAGTAAGAACTAATAATTTTGAATATTTGTAGGAGATAAAAATGTTGGTAATGGTTGATGGTCAAAATTATACCCTGACGTACTAAGGAGTCTATACTTTCCAAATACCGTGGAAAGATGCCACTCACCAGGATTGAGCAATAAAGTGGGAGCATGGCAGAGCAGGGCAATTGAGCAAGTAGGAGGTTATCTTGAAAATATATCCAATCAGATGTCTCCTTACCTTCTGAAGCAATGACACCAATCCAGTGGACCAGGAAGAAGGATATTTTATGCTGACAGATTTGAACATATGAAGGGCTTCATTAACAGAGGTGCTGGAACGGATTTCATATGGTCTCTGTGAAGAGACATAAACATATGTAGTATTAAGTATCAGAGGTAAATATCTATTAAAACTTTATTTTCATCGCTTCGTTGTCTTTATTATAAACAAAAGTCATTATATTTTAAACATCTCAATTGTATAATCAAGCTGAGAAAAATAAAGGGAAAATACTGATAGTGGAATTACATAAAGGGATTATCATTTAGCTGTAATAGCAAAGGCTTCACTACTTTTGTCAAATTAATATGGCCAAATGAGTTAATGTAACATGGGATTAGTTTAATTAACCATTCACACTTGGGTTTGATTCCACATCGGGGCCTATCAGGATTTAACTGCACAGCAGGAGATCATGGAGGGAGTTAGTTTCTTGTGGACTTTACAGGCCAGTTTTAAAAACTAAGTGGGGCCTGTCTGGATGTCTGCAGAGCAGGAGATTGCTTGGGTAACTAGAAACTTAGCAAGGGCCAATAAAAAGAAGCAGGGTGTAAACAGAGTGGCCATTGTGGGAATGGGCAAAGTTAGAGTGGTCAGACTTAGCTCAAAAGGCTTGGGGAAGAACAGTTGTGGGCTAAAACTTATGTTTGAGATTTTAGAGGTATAACAAATGTAGGATGGATTGTAGTTCAGGCAGTAGAATGCTCTTCCTGTGAGATGTGGAACTTCAGGGTACCTGAAGATCTTGATGACTGCATCTGCAGGAGGTGTATTCAATTGTAGCTCCTGAGTAACAAGCTCAAGGCACTGGAGCTGGAGTTGGATGTGCTCAGGACCATTGAGGAAACTGAAAAACTCACAGATGAGACTTTTACTGAGGTGGTCACACCTAGAGTGTAGGTTTGAGATTGTAGTTGGGTGACCACCAGGAAAGGTAAGGGAAATAAGCAGTCAGTGCAGGGTTCCCCTGTGACCATTGCCCTCAGCAACATTACCCTCATCCATGTCCCTGTGGATACTGCTGGTGGGGGCTGACCTATCAGGGCACAGCAGCACAGTGGTCATTGCTGAGGTTCAGAACAGAAGGGTAAAGCAAGGCAGAGCGAAAGTGATGGGAAACTCGATAGTTATGGGGGTGGTTAAGAGATTCTGTGTCTGCAAAAAAGAATCAAGGATGTTATGTTTCCTCCTACATGCTAGTGCTCAGGATGTCTCAGAGTGGCTGCAATAGATTCTCAGGACGGAGACACCAATGACATGGGTAGAAAGGGGGAAGAGGTCCTGCACAGTGAGTGTATGGAAGAAGCTGAAGAGCAGGACTTCCAAGGTAGTGATCTCTGGATTACTCCCAGTACCACTTGCTTGTCAGGGCAGTAATAGGATGACAGTACAGATGAATGAGTGGCTGAGAAAGTGGTGCAGGGGCAGGGTTTAAAAATTTCTGGATAATTGGGATCTTTTCTGGGGAAGGTTTGACCTGTACAAATCGGATAGGTTCCACTTGAACCCAGGGGGACCAACATCATTGCAGGCAGGAATGTTAGAGATATTGGGAAGGGTTTAAACTAATTTGGCAGGGGGATGGGAACCAGAGTGAAAAAGCTGAGGTTGGGGTAGTTGGTGTACAAGTCGATGCATTGTGAGGAAGGACAGGCGGATGATAGAGCAAAATTACTGTAAGTGGGTTCAGTTGAAGTGTAACATGGGGGCAAAATTGAAAAGGGCGACAAATTCAGGATGAAGGTGTTATATTTGAATGCACACAGTATACAGAATAAGGTAGATCATCTTGTAGTGCACTTAGAGACTGGCAGATAAAGAGATGTAGGCATCACTGAGTCGTGGCTTAAAGAAGATCATAGTTTGGAGCACATTCCAAGAATGCACATTGTATCAAAAAGACAGACAGGTAAGCAAAGGGGTTGTGATGGCTCTGTTGGTGAAAAATGAAATCAAATCCTTAGAAAGAAGTGACATAGGATTCTTGTGGGTAGAGTTCAGAAACTGCAAGGGTAAAAAAATCTAATGGGAGTTATATACATGCCTCCAAACAATAGCCAGGATGTGGGATATAAATTACAATGAGATAGAAAAGGTATGTCAAAAGGGCAATGTTATAATAATCATGGGGGATTTCAATATGCAGGTAGAATGGGAAAATCAGATTGATGCTGATCCCAAAAGAGGGAATTTGTAGAATGCCTACCATGGCTTTTTAGAGCAGCATGGGGTTGAGCCCATGAGGGGAAGTGGAATTCTGAATTGGGTGTTGTTTAACAAACCAGATTTATTGAGGAAGCTTAAGACAAAGGAACCCTTAAGAGGTATTTATCATTATATGATTGAATTCAGCCTGCAATTTGAGAAGACAAAGTTAGATGTACAATATCAGTATTACAGTGGAGTAAAGGAAATTACAAAGGCATGAGAGAGCAGCTGGAAGGGGACACTAGTAGGGATTGCAGCAGAACAGTAATGGCTGGAGTTTCTGGGGACACAGAAGGCACAGGATAGATTTATCCCAAAGATGAAAAATTATTCTAAAGGGAGGATGAAGCCACTGTGGCTGATAAGAGAAGTCAAAGACAGCATAAAAGCAAAATAGAAGGCATATAATATTATATATATATAAAACATATGTGGAAAATTAGTGGATTGGGAAGCTTTTAAAAAGAAATATAAGGCAATTAAAAAGCCACAAAGAGGGAAAAGATGAAACCTCAAGGTAAGCTATCATATTCAGCTATTCTGGCTGTCTGGTGGTGACTAGTGGTTTTTCACTGCAGTCGGTTTTGGGACCAAGCAACACACAAAAGCTGGAGGAATTCAGTAGGCCAGGTAACATCTATGGAAAGAAGTACAGTCGACTCTTGGCCCGAAATGTCAATTGTACTCTTTTCCATAGATGCTGCCTGGCCTGCTGAGTTCCTCCAGCATTTTGTGTGTGTTGCTTGGATTTCCAGTATCTGCGGATTTTCTCTTGTTCAGTATTAGGACCACTTCTTTGCACATGATCTGTCAGTGATTTGGATGACTTTGTGGCCAAATTTGCAGATGATACGAAGACAGGTGGAAAGGCAGGTAACGTTGAGGTATCAGGAGTCTGCAGAAGGACTTAAGACAGATTGAGAGATTTGGCAAAGAAATGGCAGATGGAATACAGTGTCTGGTCATGCACTTTGGTAGAAGGAAGTATAGACTGCTTTCTCAACAGAATCATCAGAATCAGAATCAGGTTTATTATCATTGGCATGTGACGTGAAATTTGTTAACAGCAGCATGCAATACATAATCTAGCAGAGAGAAAAAAAATAAAATAAAAATAATAATAAGTAAATCAATTACAGTATACATATATTGAATAGATTTTAAAAAGTGCAAAAATATATATATACTGTATATTAAAAAAGTGAGCTAGTATCCAAGGATTCAATGTCCATTTAGGAATTGGATGGCAGGGGGGAAGAAGCTGTTCCTGAATTACTTCAGGATGCCTTCAGGCTTCTGTACCTCATACCTGATGGTAACAGTGATAATAGGGCATGCTCTGGGTGCTGGAGGTCCTTAATAAAGGAAATTCAAAAATCAGAGGTGAAAATGGGCTTGGGAGTCTTTTTGCAGGATTCCCTGAAGGTTAACATGCAGGTTGAATTGGTGGTGAGGAAGACAAATGCAACATTAGCATTTACTGTATTTGGAGAGGACCAGAATATAAGAACAAGGATGTAATGCATTGATCAGGTATTTTCTTTGTTTTCTTGCAGGCATACTCAGTAAATCCAAGAACCATAATAGAAAGACTGCACCCAACAAAGTGTGCAACCAATATGAAAAGACAACAAACTTCAGAAAAATAATAATAATGATAAATAGCTAAGCAATAAATATCAAGAATATGAGAGGAAGAGTCCTTGAAAGTGAGATCATAGGCTGTGGGAACAGTTCAGTGGTGGGGAAAATGAATTTGAGTAAAGTTATCCCCATTGCTTCAAGAGCCTGATGGTTAACTGTTCCTGAACCTGGTGGTGAGGGTTTTGAGGCTCCTGTACCTTCTTCCTGATGGCATCAGCGAGAAGAGAGCATGAGCTGGATAGTGGGTGTCCCTAATGATGGAGGCTGCTTTCATATGACAGCACTCCATGTAGATGTGCTCAGTGGTTGGGAGGGCTTTATCTGTGATGGACTCGGCCATATCCACTACATTTAGTAGGATTTTCCATTCAACAGGCTTGGTCTTTCTATACAGGCTGTGACAAGGGGCCAAGGCATGTGTTGGCATTGGACAGGTCCTGGAAGAGGTTCACGAGAATAATTCAGGGAATGAAAGGTAGCATTTGATGGCTCTGGGTTTGAACTCGATGGAGTTTAGAATAGGGAAAGATCTCACTGAAACGTATTCAACACTGAATAACCTAAATAAAGTGGATGTAAATAGGATGTTTCCTATCATGGGTGAGTGTAGAACCAGAGGATACAGCCTCAAAGTAGAAGGACATGATATTAGAACAGAAGTGAGGATAAATTTCTTTAGCCAGAGGGTGGTGAATCTGTTGGATTCATTGTCATGGATGGCTGTGGAGGCCAAATAATTGAGTATATTTATCATGGAGGTTGATAGGTTCTTGATTAGTCAATGTGTCAAAGGTTGTGGAGACAAGGCAAGAGGATGGGGTTGAGAGGGATAATATATCAGTCATGATGGAATACCAGAACAGACCAAATGGGTTGAGTAGCCTAATTCTGCTTTTATGTCATAGTTTTATGGTCTTATACAGCATGGAAAGCAGACCCCTTGGCCCAAAACCCATGTTGACCATGTTGCCCAAATGAGTTAGGCCCCATTTGTCAGTTTATGGCCCATATCCCTCTAACTCTTTCCTATCTGTGTGCTTGTGTGTCCTTGCTCTACTAATTTGACAGTAAATTCCATATATGCATAGATCTCCGTGTGAAAATGTTCCCCTCCCACTCTAAACCTCTGACCTCTAGTTTTGGGCTCCCCTGCCCTGGGGATAATAGTGGCTATTCAACTTAGCTACACCCCTTATGACTTTATATCTCTATAGGGTCACCCCTATTATTCAGGGAAAAGAAATTCTATCCTAACTAGCCTCTCCTTATCATCCAAACCATCAGACCTGGCACTGTCCTTGTAAATTTTAGAGATTGCCAACATCCTTGTTTATGTAAGCTGTCCTGGTAGCTGAGTGGGTTCACTCAGAGCAGGGATGGGTAACGTGATTTGGTCCATTTGTTATCTGGCACTCGGATAACTGATGCAGGCACCAGTGGGTTTGCATAGCGTGGCAAGTCTCATAGTCACATCTTGTAATGAGTAAAGGCACTACAGTGCAACAGTTGGTATGATCTCAAACAAAGTAAGAAAACAGTGTAAGGCAAAGGGAGAGTGAAATTAGCAACAAGATGATCTGTAACCAGTGATTCATTGTGTGAACAAGGTAGGGAGTGCATTGAGTGCAGTCAATAAAAACAAAAGCAGTTCAGCATACGTGTCCTTTGAGGAGCTCATAGGCAGTGATTCCAAGAGACCACCAATCCACGGCAAAGTGATAGCCAGTACATCCATTTACAAATGGGTGGAATATTTCAGGAGCTAGGGGGAATAAAAAACAGATACAATAAATAAGATTGTTGAATGTAGTCAATACTCCACATTCAGTAGTGATTGTGGAAGCAGTGCTCCTTTCCAGATTAAAACACAGTTCTGTTTCTGAGAACTGTCTGTAAGGAGCTTGTAAATTTTCCTCTTGACTGCGTAGGTTTCCTCCAGATGTTCCGGTTTCCTCCCGCAGTCCAAAAATGTACCAGTTGGCAGGTTAATTGGTCGTTGTAAATTGTCCCATGATTAGGCTAGGGTTAAGCTGGGGGGGGATTACTTGGTGGTGTGGCTCAAAGTGATTGAAGGGCCTATTCTGCATTTTATCTCAATTAACAAATAAAAACGGTTCATAACATAAACAATTTGGAAATGTAACACTGAGTGATATTTTTAAATTAAAAACACAGGCTAACCAAGGGTAAGATGTAGTTAAACCAGAACATTTAACTCAACCATTTTGATCATGCTGCAAACCAAGTTCCCCATTGTAGGAGATACATGCAGCCTCGCAGTGGCCGGCAAATCCATCCTACTGGTCTCCCAAATGATGGTTTGGATGTGCAGACTGTATATTGTTGGAAAATCTCACTGTATGGATGTGCATGTGTGTCCCTGTAAACTATGCCGGGTTTATTCACAGTAAACTGTACATCACGAGAGGTTAAAATTCAGCCCATCCTGCCTACTCCACTATTCAGTGAGATCACAGCTGAGCTTTAAACTTAGTGAGACAAAGCATGTCGAAGTACTCTAGAACTGCTCCCCACATAAAGTAAATAAATCGACACGCCAGGTTATATTCATTATTTTTATCTTTTTAAGAACTTTCTTACTTATTTTAATTTTATGGGCATGTCACATACTTTGTAATCCTTGGAAGAACATGAACTCAGGCTGGTGACCTCTAATAAGTCCTTCTTTGCCTTCACTTGGGTCGTCCCCATTGCTGCCTGTGATGTGTCCATGGCCTGTGAGTTCATATCTGGGAGGATTTGTATATTTATCTACCATGTTCTTTTTTGAGTAGACTGTTCTAAATGAGGCTTCAGTGAAAACAGACTGTGGCAAGGTAAGTAGGTAAGTTAATTCCTTATTTCTTATTTAACTCTTGAGAGAATAAGGGGTATGTCTACAGGGCCAGAGTTCTGTTCTGGGTGTCAGGTGTGGGATTTCTGGGAGATTTCCAGCCTCCTCGATGGCACATCTGCACCAGGTGCATCAATTTGAAGCTCTTCAGAGACCATGCTAGGGAACTGGAGCTGCTTCTCAATGACGTTCGGCTTGTCAGGGAAAGACAGGAGCTACAGGGAAGTAGTCACCCCAAGGCTACAGCAGACAGATAAATGGGTGACTGTCAGGAGAGGGAAGTGAGAACATTAGATAGTGACGAGCACCCCTGTGGTCATACCCCTCCACAATTACTCCGTTTTTATATTGTGGGGGAGGGGGAATGACTTACCTGGGGGAAACAACAACAGCCATACCACTGGCACTGAGTCTGGCCCTGTGGCTCAAAAGGGTAAGGAGCTGAAGAGGATGGCAGCAGTAATAGGGGACTCTGTAGTCAGGGGGACAGACAGGTGATTCTGTGGATGCGAAACAGAAACACGGATGGCAGTTTGCCTCCCAGGTGCCAGGGTCCATGATGTTTCTGAAAAGGGAGGGTGAGCAGCCAGAGATCGTGGTACATATTGGTACCAACAACATAGGTAGAAAAATGGGGGAGGACCAGAAAACAGAATACAGGGTGTTAGGATGGAAGCTGAGAAGCAGGACCTCAAGGGTAATAATCTTGGTATTGCTGCCTGTGTCACGTGACATAGAAATAGAATGAGGTGGCAGATAAATGTGTGGCTGAAGAATTGGAGCAGAGGGCAAAGATTCAGATTTCTGGATAATTGGGACCTCTTTTGGGGCAGGTGTGACCTGTACAAAAGGGATGGGTTGTTTTTGAATCCAAAGGGGACCAATATTCTTGTGGGCAGGTTTACTAGAACTGTTGAGGGTGGTTTAAACTAATATGGCAGGGGGATGGGAACCAGTATGATAGAGCTGAGGATGAGCCACAGGTTTACAAATAGATGATGGGTGTAACATGAATGTAAGGAAGGACAAACCAATGATTGGGTACAAATGTGGACAGAGCAAAGAGGTAAATTGTACCCCAGAGACAAAATTCAAAAGGACAAAGAATGAAGGACTGAAGGTGCTGTATTTAAATGCTCATAGCAGTCAGAATAAGGTGGATGAACTTACGGTGCAATTACAGATTAGTCGGTATGATGTTGTGCGCATAACTGAATCATGGCTGAAAGGTGGTCATTGTTGGGAACAACATCAAAGGATATACTCTGTATCGAAAGGACAAGCAGGAAGGCATAGGCAGTGGTATGGCTCTGTTGGTAAGAGATGGAATTACATCTTTAGAAAGGGTAACAAAACTTAGGAATCATATATAGGCCTCCATATAGTAGCCAAGATGTGGAGTTGAGATTGCAAAGTTTGTTGGAAAAAGCATGTAATAAGGGTAATGTCACAATTCCAATGGGCAACTTCAATGTGCAAGGGGATTGGGAAAATCAGGTTTGCGTTGGATTGTAAGAGAGGGAACTTGTTGAATGTCTATGAGATGGGTTTTTGGAGCAACTTGTGCTTGAGCCTATTGGGGGAAAGGCTATCTTAGATTGGGTGTTGTGTAATAACCCAGGTCTTATTCGGGAGCTTAATGTAAAAGAACCCTTAGGAGTCAGCGATCATTATGATTGAATTCATACTGCACTTCAAGAGGGAGAAGCATAAATCACATCTATCAGTATTGCAATGGAATAAAGGGAATTGCAGAGACACAAGAGAGGAGCTTGCCCAGGTGGATTGGAGGAGGATACTGGTGGGGATGATGGCAGAGCAGAGGTGGCTGAAGTTTCTGGGAATAGTTCATAAAGCACAGGATAAATATGTCCTACAGAGGAAGAAGTTCTCAAATGGCAGGCAGGCATAGGCAACCGTGACTGACAAGGGAAGTTAAGGACTGCATAAAAGCCAAGGAAAGGGCAAATAAGGTAGCTAATGTGAGCCAGAATTTGGATAATTGGGAAGCTTATAAAATCCAACAAAAGGCAACTAAAAAAGCTATAAGAAGGGAAAAGATGAAATACAAAGGCAAACTAGCCAATAAAATAAAGCAGGATACCAAAAGTATTTTCAGGCATATAAAGAGTGAAAGGGAGGTGACAGTTGATATTGGACCACTGGAAAATGATGCTGGTGAGGTAGTAATGGGAGACAAAGAAATGGCAGATGAACGTAATGGGTACTTTGCATCTGTCTTCACTGTGGAAGACACTAGCAGTGTGACAATGGTCTGTGAGTGCCATTGCTTTTACAAAGGAAAAAATGCAAAGTAAACTCAAAGGTCTTAAGGTAGTTAAGTTGCCTGGACCAGGTAGACTACATCCCAGAGACCTGACAGAGGTTACTAAAGAGATAATGAATGCATTGGTCTTGATCTTTCAAGAATCACTTGATTCTGGCATGGTCCTGCAGGACTGGAAAATTGCAAATGTCACTGCACTCTTTAAAAAGGAAGGCAAAAGAGATGAAATTATAAGCCAGTTAGCCTTACCTCAGTGGTTGGGAAAATGTTGGAATCTATTATTAAGGATGAGGTTTTGGGGTACTTGGAGACTAATAATTAAATAAGTCAAAGTCAGCATGGTTTCTGTAAAAGGAAGACTTGCCTGAGAAATCTGTTAGAGTTCTTCAAGGAAGTAACAAGCAGGGTGGACAAAGGAGAGGCAGTGGATGTCATTTTCTTGGATTTTCAGAAGGCATTTGATAAGGTGCTACACATGAGGCTGCTTAATAAGATAAATTCCTATGGCATTACAGGAAGATACTGGCATGGATAGAGGAATGGCTGACAGACAGGAGACAGCCAGTGAGAATAAAGAGGACCTTTTCTGGTTGGCTGCCAGTGACTAGCTATCTTCCTCAGGGGTCATTGGGACCACCAATTTTCATTGTTTTAGACAATGGAATTGATGGCCTTCTGGCAGTTTGCGGATAATACAAAAGTAGGTAATACGGATAGGTAATGCTGACGAAGCAATGCGATTGCAGCAGGACTTTGACAAATTGGAAGAATGGGCAAGAAAAGTGGCAGATGGAATACAGAGTTGGGAAATGTATGATAATGCATTTTGGTAAAAGGAACAATAGTGCAAGCTATTATCTAAATGGGAAGAAAATTCAAACATCAGAGGTACAAAGGGACTTGGGAGTCCTCATGCAAGACTCCCAGCAGATTAATTTGCAGGTTGATTCTGTGGTAAAGAACGCAAATACAATGTTGGTATTTACTTCAAGGGGAATTAGAATATAAAAGCAAGGAGATGATGCTGAGGTTTTATAAGACACTGGTCAGGCTGCACTTGGAGTATTGTCAACAGTTTTGGGCTACATAGCTCAGAAAGAATGTATTGCCATTGGGGAGAGTCCAGAGGAGGTTCAAGAGGATGATTCCAGGAATGAAGGGGTTAACATATGAGGAGCATTTGGCAGCTTTGGGCCTGTGCTCACTGGAATTTAGAAGAATGCAGCTGAATCTCATTGAAACCTACTGAATGTTGAAAGGTCTAGACAGGGTGGACGTGGAGAGGATGGTTCCTATGGTGCGGCTATCCAAAACTAGAGGGCACAAAAATCTACAGTATTATAGGCTCTTCAGTCCATAATGTTCTGCCGACCATGTAACCTACTCCAGAAACTCCCTACAATTACCCTACTGCATAGCCCTCTATTTTTCTAAGCTCCATGTACCTATCCAAGAGTCTCTTAAAAGATCCTATAGTATCCGCCTCTACCACCGTTGCTGGCAGTGCATTCAATGCACCCACCACTCTGTGTGAAAAACTTACCTCTGACATCCACCTTGTACCTATTTCCAAGCCATTTCAGCTCTGGGAAGAAGCCTCTGGCTATCCACATGATCAATACCTCTCATCACCTTATACACCTCTATAAGGTCACCTCTCATCCTCCGTCACTCCAAGGAGAAAAGGCCAAGTTCACTCAACCTATTCTCATAATGTACGCTCTCCAATCCAGGCAACATCCTTGTAAATCTCCTCTGCACTCTCTCCATAGTATCCACATCCCTCTGTAGTGAGGTGCCCAGAACTGAATGCAGTACTCCAAGTGGGGTCTAACTAAGGTCTTATATAGCTTTAACATTACCTCACGGCTCTTGAACTCAATCCCACAGTTGATGAAGGCCATCACGCTATACACCTTGTTAAAAACAGTTAACCTGCATAGCAGCTTTGAGCGTCCTATGGATACAGACCCCAAGATCTCACTGATCCTCCACACTGCCAAGAGTCTTACCATCAATAATATATTCTATCTTCAAGTTTGACCTAGCAAAATGAACGACCTCACACTTATCTGGGTTGAACTCCATCTGCCACTTCTCAGCCCAGTTCTGCATCCTATTGATGTCCTCCTGTAACTTCTGACAACCCTCCAGACTATCCACAACACTCCTAATCTTTGTGTTATCAGCTAACATACTAACCAACCCTTGTACTTCCTCAACCAGGCATTTATAAAAATCACAAAGAGGAGGGGTCCCAGAACAGATCCCTGTGGAACACCACTGGTCACCATCCTCCATACAGGATACAAAACGTCTATAATCACCCTTTGCCTTCTGTTGGCAAGCTAGTTCTGGATCTGCAAAGCAAGGTTGCCTTGGATCCCATGCTTCCTTATTTTCTGAATGAGCCTTGCATGGCGAACCTTATCAAATGCCTTACTGAAATCCATGTACTCTACACCCACTGCTCTACCTTCATCAATATGTTTTGTTACATCCTCAAAGAATTCAGTCAGGCTCATAAGGCATTACCTGCCCTTGACAAAGCCGTGCTGACTACCCCAATCAGATTTTGTCTCTCCAAATGCTCATAAATCCTGCCTCTCAAGATCTTCTCCAACAACTTGCCCACCACTGAAGTTAGAGTCATTAGTCTATAATTTCCTGGGTTATCTCTACTCACTTTCTTGAACAAGGGAACAACATTCACAATCTTCCAATCCTCTGGTACTTCTCCCGTCCCTATTGATGATGCAAAGATCATCACCAGAGGCTGATCAATCTCCTCCCTCACTTCCCACAGTAGCGTGGGGTGTATCTCATCCAATCCTGGTGCCTTATCTAATTTAATACCTTTCAAAAGCTCCAGCACATCCTCTTTCTTAATGTCTATATGCTCAAGCGTTTCAATCCACTGTAAGTCATCCCCACAATTGCTAAGGTCCTTTTCACTGGTGAATACTGGAGCAATGTATTCATTAAGTACCTCAGTTACCTCCTCCAACTCCATGCATATGTTTCTACTATTACACCTGATTGGTCCTATTCTCACATGGCTCTTCCTCTTGGTCTTCACATACTTGTAGAATGCCTTTGGGGTTTTCCCAAGGCCTTCTCATGGCCCCTCCTAATTTCATTCTTGAGCTCCTTCCTGGCACCCTTGTAGTCTAACAGTATCTAGTTTCTTAGAACTTTTCCAAACTTTTCTTTTCTTCTTAACTAGATTTTCTGTATCCTTTGTACACCATGGTGTTTTAACCCTACCATCCTTTCCCTGTCTCAATGGAAAGTACCTATGCAGAACTCCATGCAAATGTTCCCTGAACATTTGCCACATTTCTGAAGTGCATTTCCCGGAGAACATCTGCACCCAATTTATGTTCCCAAGTTCCTGCCTAATAGCACCATATTTCCCCCCTACCCTAATTAAATGTTTTCCTAAATTGTCTGCTCTCACCTTTCTCCAGCGCTATGATAAAGGAGATAGAGTTGTTATCACTAACTCCAAAAGTATGTCCAAAATTGTACATCAAAATTGAGGGATGACTTTTTAGAAGACAGGTAAGGAGAAATATAAAGAGCAGTGAATCTGTGGAATGCTCTGCCACAGATTTCGGTGGAGGCCAAGTCTGTGGGTATATTTAAAGTGGAAGTTGATAGTTTCCTGATCAGTCAGGGCATCAAAGGATATGATGAGAAGGCAAGTGTATGGGGTTGAGTGGGATCTCGGATCAGCCATAATGGAATGGCGGAGCAGACCTATGGGTTGAATGGCCTAATTCTGTTCCTATGTCTTATGGTCTAATACTTTCAAGAGGGGAGTTAAGTAAAATGCAGCAGGGTGAAACAGAAACTGATCATTTTGTATTCCACTGTTTTACATCTGATTGTAAATTCCCATAAACTCACCACTGCAGAACCAGAGACGACCACATGCCTAAAACTTTTTTCTGGAATCATCCTTACATGATAGTAATAGGGCTGGAAACAGCAACTGTTATCTGAATACAGCAACAACTTCAAAACAAAGTACCAGCTTGGGCTTTCTGGCAGTCAATTAAGAAAATTAGGATATTGAGGAGTTTTGCTGTGACTGGATTTCAAAACCAGATGTTTAGGAATTGTTTGAACATTCTTTCCATATTCCATTCTTTGTTCCAATGGATGTTTATCCATAGGTTACACTCATCTTGCAGGATGACAATGAGGTGGAACACAGGCCATGGATGCATCACAGGCAGCAATGGGGACCACTTGAGTGAAGGCAGAGAAGGACCTTATCCACCTATCAGAGGTCCCCAGCCTGAATTCATGTCCTGCCAAGGGCTACAAAGTATGTGACACTCCCATAACACTAACATAAGTAGGAATGGCCTTAGAAACATAGAAAATAGGTGCAGGAGTAGGCCATTCGGCCCTTCAAGCCTGCACCGCCATTCAGTATGATCATGGCTGATCATCCAACTCAGAACCCTGTACCTGCTTTCTCTCCATACCCCCGATCCCTTTAGCCACAAGGGCCATATCTAACTTCCTCTTAAATATAGCCGATGAACCGGCCTCAACTGTTTCCTGTGGCAGAGAATTCCACAGATTCACCACTCTCTGTGTGAAGAAGTTTTTCCTCATCTCGGTCCTAAAAGGCTTCCCCTTTATCCTTAAACTGTGACCCCTTGTTCTGGAATTCCCCAACATCGTGAACAATCTTCCTGCATCTAGCCTGTCCAATCCCTTTAGAATTTTATACGTTTCAATAAGACCCCCCTCAATCTTCTAAATTCCAGTGAGTATAAGCCTAGTCGATCCAGTCTTTCTTCAAATGAAAGTCCTGCCATCCCAGGAATCAATCTGGTGAACCTTCTCTGTACTCCCTCTATGGCAAGAATGTCTTTCCTCAGATTAGGGGACCAAAACTGCACACAATATTCTAGGTGCGGTCTCACCAAGGCCTTGTACAACTGCAGTAGAACCTCCCTGCTCCTGTACTCAAATCCTTTTGCTATGAATGCCAACATGCCATTTGCCTTTTTCACTGCCTGCTGTACCCGCATGTCCACCTTCAATGACTGGTGTACAATGACACCCAGCCCTCGTTGCATCTCCCCTTTTCCTAATCGGCCACCGTTCAGATAATAATCTGTTTTCCTGTTCTTGCAACCAAAGTGGATAACCTCACATTTATAATTTATAAACCTCACACTAAAATTCAATAATAATTAATATAACCTGGAATGTCAACTTATTCTCTTCATGTTTAAAAAAAACGGAGGGTTATGGGCTGAGTACAGGTCGGTGGGTCTAGGTGAGAGTAAGCATTCGGCATGGACTAGAAGGGCCGAGATGGCCTGTTTCCGTGCTGTAATTGTTATATGGTTATATGTGGAGAGCAGTTCTGGAGTACTTTGACATGCTTATCTCACTGTAAGATTTACTTTGTTTAGTTAATATTCTTTGAGTTATAAACTTTTACATTTTATCCACAGGCATCTAAGGTAGTGTGCAACAGCATCTGCATAGCTTATTTGCATTGTACAAATTAACTTCCATCACATGAATGTTAAGAGAATTAAGGGATATTAGGGCTGAATTACAGGAAATTACAGGAAATGGGGCTGTTAAAAGATCAGCGATAATCTCATTGAATAGTGCAGCAGACAAAAGTGGAACAGTGGAGTTTACAGGGGCAGGGGACAAAGGTTTTCAAGGCTACACACAGACACAAATACATAACCACACTTCTCAACAATAATCTCTATGCATGCTCTGCCTTAAAACAATTTTCACTGAGATTTGTGACCTCATACATCGCCACATTTCCTGTCTAAGTTGCCGTATGAAAACACAGCAGCATGCGCCTTCCGCTCTCCCACTGCCACCTGTACTTCAGTCACTATAGAATCATTGAAAGTTCTGTCAGGGTCCATGTTGATTGCAAGGCCACTATAAGGCCACTGAAAGTAGATCAATGTCCTCTGCCTGGAATAGAGGATATCTTTGCAAACCGTTCTGGAGGAAAACACTTCAGCAAAGTGGACTTAGCAAAGGCCCTACAGATGGAGAAGGAAGAAGAGTCCAAAGCGTTCGTCACCATAAACACTCACAAAGGGCTTTATCATGATAATAGGCTTATTTTTGAAGAAGCATCTACACCTCTACTCTGACTGAAAGCTAAGGACCACATGCTGCAAGGCTGCCCAGGCACTGAATATTACCTGGATGACATCATTGTTACTGGTGAGGATGTCAAGGAACATCTCCAAAATCTTAAGGCAGTGTTAAACAAGTGTGAATCTTTAAACCAGGCATCATTTACTGTGGTCACCCCACTGACACACAAGATTCGCACAAGCGTGCTGAGAAAATTAAAGCAGTGGTGGATGCCCCAAGGCAATATCACAGTTGTGGTCCTTTTTAGAATTTGTCAATTACTATAGCAGGTTCCTACCAAACTTGACTACTGTGCTCCACCCCTTGAACTCATTACTACAGATCAGGAAGAAATGCCAATGGACAAAGCAGTGTGAGGTGACTTCGAAAAAGGTAAAGGTAATGGTGACGTCAGACACTGTACTCGCACATTGTGATCCACATTGTCCAGTGAAGCTTGCCTGTGACACTTTGCCTTATGGTATAGGTGCAGTCATGTCACATGTTCTGAGTGATGGATGTGAATGCCCTATAGCCTTTGCATCACATTCTCTTACCACTGCAGAAAAAAATTATGCACAGATTGACAGAGAGGCCTTAAGTGTAGTTTGGCCTGTAGAACATTTACCCTCATTTCTGATCATCAGCCACTAGGGTCCATTTTCAATCTATAGAAGTGTGTTCCATTAACAGCAGCAGCATGAATAAGAGAAAGACTCAGAGGGCGGTGCAAAGTCAAGATGGTGCTAAACGGCGATTCCTTGGCTTGCATCTTCGGAAACATCTCAGTTTCTATCTTTGATAGCTTCTTTTTCCCTTTTCAAGGTTCTTTTGAAGACTCTGACCTGAGTTACTCTCTGACTTCAGTTCTTTGCAGAAATGGGACCCGCTCTCAGGACATCACGACCAGCTGCTTTTTGATATCCCAAGGACACGGCCTGGAAGACTAGTGTACCTTCAGGGTGCTGTATTTTAGTGGATCTGGAGACAGGCTGATTCTAGGCCAGTGCCCCTGATTGAGGCATCGCAGGAGAACACGGAACATTGGAAGCAACGGATTACCTGCCATGGGCTGCGTGTCCAGAGACCTGAGCCTTTCTGGGACCGACCCTCTGGGCACAGAGCTCGGAAAAAGCAATGCAACAGACTTTTAACATCAGCGAGCTGTTTACTATGTCTCCCCTCTCACTGTGAAATGGGGATATCTCTTTTTCCCTTATTAGGGAGAGAGAGAGCAGGTGGTATGTCAAATTACTGAGTCTTTGGGGTACTGCAAGTCTGTGTCTTATTGATGCTTTGCAGCATGCTTGAGTGCTCATTGGGGGGGGGGCGCCGATGCTTTTTTGCTGATGGGGAGGGGGATTGTTGCCTTGCTGCTACTTGTGCATGGGAGGGGGGAGCTGGGGGATGCTTTGGGGTTCTAACGTTTAACTGTTATTCATTCTTTGTGGCATTCCTCTATTTTTGCGAATGTTTGTGAAGAAAAAGAATTGCAGGATGTACATTGTATACATTCCTCTGACATTAAATGTACCTATTGAACCTATTGTTTCTTGGAGGATAACAACTACAAGATCAAATTCAGGAGACCAACTAATCATTGAAATGCTGATGAATTGTCCCATTTATCTTTAGAAAAGGAAATAGCTGAAAAAATTTACAAGAAAGGACACTCCTCTTGACATATTCCACCTTACGTAAATCAAAAGTCTCCTCAGTATGATTCAGATGATACAAAGGAAAACCAGAGAGGACCCCATACTGTTTCAAGTCTACATAGCCACCAAAATAGTTGGAATGTGCAGCAGAAATGCCATTTACCCCATTTTTACCAGCGTCAGAATGAACTTGCCTTTGACAGGAGTTGCCTTATGTGGGTATTGAGAGTTGTACCATCCAAGCTGAGAGCTAAAGTGTTGGAGGAGCTACATGCTGATCCTCTAGATGTGGTCAAAAAGAAAGTGTTGGCTCAAAGCTTTGTCTGGTGGCCTGGGATAGATCAGCAGATCGGGCAGCTTGCCATGCATTGTTTGGGATGCCAACACATCCAGAAGATGCCAAGAGCAGCATCTCTCCATCCCTGAGAATAGTCTGTATTGCCCTGGCAGAGGATTCATGTGAGTTTTGGTGGACCATTCATGGTCACAAATTTCTTGGTCATAGTGGATGCAGCTACAAAATGGTCAGGAGTGTTCCCAATAGTCTCCTCCACAGTCACATACATTAAGGGTTGAGAAGCCGCTTCACAAGGGCTGGTGTTCCAGAACATTTTGTCAGTGGTAATGGACTGAAGTTTATTGTGGAACAGTTTCAGTCATTTCTGAAAATGAAAGAAATAAGACATATTACATCTACACTGTACCATCCAGCTACAAATGGCTTGGTGGTATGTTTTATCCAGAGTCTATGAGCATTGTCAGCAGAACACATTACTCTGACACTGAATCAGAAGCTCACCAAATTCCTCCTTGCATATCGCAATACAGCACACTCCACAACCAACAACTCACCAGCTATGCTGTGCCTGGGTTGGCCCGTGCTTAGATCTCTTCAAACCCAATCTCAAGAATATGCAGGACAAACAGCTGAGACAAACTAAGGGCTCCTCAAACAAGGAGGTTAAATGTTTAATTCCTGGACAAATAGTCCTGGTGAGGGACAAGAAAGGTGTTCAAAAGTGGATATTTAGAAAGATTAAGGACAGAACTGGACCACTCTCCTACACAGTGGAGATTGTGTCTGATGTTATCTCGATGACTCATCAATTAGTTGTGGAGAACAGAGTCAATTGTTAGAGAAGAAACATGTGTAGAGCTGTCAGAACCATTTCCTGCTGTCCCAGAGTCAACTCTCCACCACTGAGGAGACCCCAGAACCTGAGATTTTTTCATAGCCACAAATCTCAACTGCCAAGCAGAGTGATCCCTCCTGCCCCCCCCCCAACCCTCCGATGGGAATGAGTATCTCCACCATCAGATTTCTGAATGATCCAAATGATTCTGAACTATTTCACAAGAGTAAGAAGTCTTCCAAAGTGATTAAATCCTTGGACCTGAATGGGACAATTTAAAATCTACTATGCCATGGATATCTGTATAGTTGGGTATTATATAGTCTGTTGTGTAAATAAATAAATATGTACAAACATTTGTATATAATTTAGATGCATTCTATATTGAGTTGGAGTTTATAGCTAAGCATGGAGGAGTGTTGTGTATTGGATAGTTCAGTAATACTTGAGTAATATTGTAAATATATTGCTTGATTAAGCATTCTTTGTTGTTTACATAAATTATTGTGGGTTATATTAAAAGTACATGAATGGCAATATTATTATGCCAACATATCATTTGTGCTGGTCTCACTAAATGTAGTACACACGTCATTCCTGGCTTCATGTTTTTCTTTCAATTAGCTTTGATGTTTTGGAGTGAGCATAACAGGAGTGAGGCTCCTGTTATCCATAACAGGATAGTAAAGCATTTGACAAGGTTCCACACGGTAGGCTTATTCAGAAAGTCAGAAGGCTTGGGATCCAGGGAAGTTTGGTCAGGTGGATTCAGAATTGGCTTGCCTGCAGAAGGCAGAGGGTCGTGGTGGAGGGAGTACATTCAGATTGGAGGGTTGTGACTAGTGGTGTCCCACAAGGATCGGTTCTGGGACCTCTACTTCTCGTGATTTTTATTAATGACCTGGATGTGGAGGTAGAAGGGTAGGTTGGCAAGTTTGCAGACGACACGAAGGTTGGTGCTGTTGTAGATAGTGTAGAGGATTGTTGAAGATTGCAGAGTGACATTGATAGGATGCAGAAGTGGGCTGAGAAGTGGCAGATGGAGTTCAACCCCGGGAAGTGTGAGGTGGTACACTTTGGAAGGACAAACTCCAAGGTAGAGTACAAAGTAAATGGCAGGATACCTGGTAGTGTGGAGGAGCAGAGGGATCTGGGGGTACATGTCCACAGATCCCTGAAAGTTGCCTCACAGGTAAATAGGGTAGTTAAGAAAGCTTATGGGGTGTTAGCTTTCATAAGTTTAAGAGTTGCGATGTAATGATGCAGCTCTATAAAATTCTGGTTAGGCCACACTTGGAGTACTGTGTCCAGTTCTGGTCGCCTCACTATAGGAAGGATGTGGAAGCATTGGAAAGGATACAGAGGAGATTTACCAGGATGCTGCCTGGTTTAGAGAGTATGGATTATGATCAGAGATTAAGAGAGCTAGGGTTTTACTCTTTGGAGAGAAGGAGGATGAGAGGAGACATGACAGAGGTGTACAAGATATTAAAAAGAATAGACAGAGTGGACATCCAGCGCCTCTTCCCCAGAGCACCACTGCTCAGTACAAGAGGTCATGGCTTTAAGGTAAGGGGAGGGAAGTTCAAGGGGTTTGAGGGTTGGCACAACATTGTGGGCCAAAGGGCCTGTAATGTGCTGTACTATTCTCTGTTCAATGTTCTCTGGAAATAATACTGTTATAGATGAAGTTCTGCTACCATTCCAGGAAACTCTCTATCCTTAGATCGTCTTTGTTTAACTCTGTTCATGTGGGAGCCTTGCAGATGGATACTAGTTCCAAAACAGCCAACATGATGCTTATATTTAACTGATGGACTTGCCCATTTTTTCAACAACTTATTCTCCTGTCAGTAGTGGAAAGGGTGAATGGCTAGAAGTTCTTGGCTGTCAACAGTTCTGAAGATCTATCCTAAGCCCAACACACTGATATTACAAGTACAAAGAAGACATGCCAATGACTATAATTCACTAGTAGTTTGGAGAGACTTGGTATGTCAATAAAGACTAGTAAATTTCTACAGATATACTGTGGAGAGCATTGTGTCACCATCTGGTATGGACACTCCAAACCACAAGATTGGAAAAAAACTGCGGAGTGTTGTAAACTCAGAGACCTCCATCACGGGCTCTAGCTTTGACTCAAGAAGGTGGCATCCATCATGAAGGACTATCAGCATCCAGAATCTGCCTCCTTTGTATTACTATGAACAATGAGAGGACGCAGGAGCCTGAAGACAGACAGACTCACACACACAACATTTTAGGAGCTGCTTCTGTCCCTTAATCATCAGATTTCCAAATGATCTATGAACCCATAAACACTACCTCATTATTTTGCTCTCTTTTTGCACTATTTATTCAGTTTTCATACTTTGTTATTGTAATTTATCATAAATTTTATATGATTGTACTGTACCATTGCCACAAAACAACAGATTTCACATCATATGTCAGTGATAATAAACCTTTCTTTTTACAATATTTTTATTCAGAAGAAAAAAAACCAAGATTTACAGAGTGCAACACATAGATACATCTCAACATAACTTGTGTACATTCATATATTGTAATAAAATTGATCAAAATGTTATAGCATAACACAAAGGTATACCACTCTGTAATCAAAAATTTAAAGTCATACATCATAAAAGAATTTTTTTATATAAAAAAAAGTCAACCCCCTACCAACTACCAAAGAAAAAAGCTGATGGATGACAATGGATAATTAGAAAAAAAACACATTCACTTAAGAAGAGAAGATAAAAATATACATAAAAGTCTGTGCACTGTTAAACTTTATAAATTGGAAAAGTAATTTAGGAAAGGTCCCCAAATATCATAAAAAGATTGTTTCGAATTTAAGACTGAGCAGCGGATCTTTTCTAAATTCAAATAAGACATAATATCACGTAGCCATTGAAGATGTGTAGGAGGGGTAGACTCCTTCCATTTAAGCAAGATTGCTCTTCTTGCTAAAAGAGAGGTAAAAACTAAAACCTGTAGGTTAGGAGTATTTAAAGTTATATTTTTATTTGCAATAATACCAAACAAAGCAGTAAGGGGATAATAAACCTGATTCTAGAAACATTCTTTTCCGTTCTTGTATCATTGTCAGATGGAGATTAAGGCTCAGAGCAATCATTTCCATGGCTTGTTCTAACTTGCCAACATAGCTTCAGCCAGAGGTATTCTGTTTTTACTTGTAAATCATATTTTCTCAACTGGGTGCTCTGGCCTGCTGTTCAGTTGAGTAAAGTTCCAAGATACAGCAAAAGCTTGGAGTGCTAATCTAGCTGCAGAAGGCTGAACTTGTGAATATGATAACAATATTCGCCTGGACTGTTACAAACAAGATATAGTTAGCCACCATGAGTGGACTTCCAGGACACTGGATGTTGGCTGTTGCCCTCACATGTACATGTTTAAAGAGCCTTTCATGACTTACATACTTTAATGAAGAATACAAGGCTGAGCTGGGGGATATATTTGAGTATGGCTGTGAGGGTCAGGAAGAGCTACTCTTGATGAAATTACAAGAGCAAGACACAGATATTATCTGATCAGGAGCAAGTCAGCTCTACAGGTTTGTGCTGATCTTCACCACTACACAACACGTAGAGGATATCTGGAGAAAAGGTGAGACATGCTAAATGCAAAACTTTGGGTACAAGGTGCAAAGTGCTGGAAAGCATTAAGCAGGCCAAAGACAAAGAGTGAAAACAAGTTCAGTATAAAGGGCTGGAAAGTATTAAGCATGCCAAAGACTAAGGATTAAAACAAGTTCAGTGTAAAGGGCTGGAGGAGATGGCTGGAGCTTGGTAAAAGTTATCTGCGCCATGTGCCAGAGGCAAAAGGCTGGACGGCTGCTGCAGGATTGTCTGTTTGGCAGTTTGCTCAGAGACACTGAGGAGGGTGTGTGACTCCCTATCCAAGAAGGGTGGGGAGTGGTGTGCATCACATACCTTGTCAAAACAATATGTATGCTCTAATGTTCACTGTTCATTCCCCAGGAGAGATTCCTTTATTGTTTACTGTGGAGCAGCTTTTTATTTCTCAAAATGAAAACAGGCATTATGAAAAGACTGGCAAGCACAATTCATTTCAGCCAAGGCAACGTTATCAAGCGAAAATTCTTTCAAATTCTGCTGGTATTAATCCACTCTTGAAAATGCATAAGGTGACTTGACTGTCAGGCTGAGAGAATATAGTGATATTGTATATGGAAATGGTTATTGAAGCTATTTTTTAAAATTTCAAAGTCACATCCCCATTGACACACAGGACTTGACAGGCAAGGTAACAACTTGCATGTCTAAGATATCTAAGGTTGTGACCAAAACTTAACAGAACCTGGCTGCTGACACAAAGTCGATCATTCTCTCCTGTGCCTTATGTGGCCTGTGAGGCTGAACAGGTGGCAATTTGCTCAGCCAGTCCATTCCATAATTCCATTCCACAGACCCAAACATTAATTCATTCTGACACTTCAATGAAGTATGAGCAAGTTCTGAATATCAAGATCAGTCAACTGCCTCGCTATATTATGGATGACTGCTTCACAATATTTTCCATATTAAGTAGAAAACAATTTGGATTTAATTTAGAGCTTCCTTATTTCCACCTTTAGTGCCATATGAGTTTGTGAAGAAAGTGTGTATACCATGAGTGGGCAAGCACCTTACATTGAGTATTCACGTGGACAGCTTAACACACCTTGGAGGGCAGAGCAGAACACATCAGTGGCAGCAGTGATGTGTACTCAGGCAACAGAAAATATTCTCTGCACTGGAGCCATTGATGCCCAAGGAATAAAGGAGCTTGTAGCAAAGTTAATGTAATAACTGTAGACATATTTCATCTTCCTACACACTGGCCAAGTCAAATTGGCAAAGATATTCTTGAAAATAGGCTCATGATATTTATTTAAGACAAATTCATAGAGGTGTATTATGGACATAACTAGGGACATTGCTACTTTAAATTTTGTCATGTTTAATGACACAGAATTAATTAGTTATCACAGAGTAAGGGAAGTATTGGGAAACAGGGGATTAGAACTTGAAAAATTTCAAATCAGTTAAAGATTGATGAAGTTAGGCCTGGAACTGGCATCTTAAATACAATTCAGAGCAGGGGTATAGTGCAATGGAAGAATTGGAAAATTAGATTAAAATGTATGACAGAGTATTTTCAGAACTTTAAAATTATATTTCATTATTTACAACAAAGATATTTAGCACTGAGAAATGATGAATATCAGCAATGAGATCAACCCAAAACGAATCAAAACAACAAAATATTAAATGTTTATTTTATTGAAAATGTTAATGTTGGGCCTGAGGATAGGAAAAGACTAAATCATTAAGTGGCCAAGTTGGGACTTCTTTTATTCCTTGAGAATGCTTTCCTAATGCATTTGAATCCTGAATCCATTGAATCTTCAAATATGGCAATCAGAAACACTTACAAAGCAAGGAAAAATTGAGAGTAAGCAAGCAAAGAGTAAGAAAAAAAGTGTGCGAAATTTACAAGAAGACAGAGACCCATAAAATTAAATATTCCTGCCTTAATAGCTTTTATTGGTTTTGAGATACATCAGAGTAACGGACACTTCTGTCCTGTCACTGATAAATCACAGTAACAGACACTTCTGTCCCCTGTCTCTGATACATCAGTAACAGACACTTCTGTCCACTGTCACTGATGCATCACAGTAACACACACTTCTGTCCACTGTCACTGATACATCACAGTAACACACACTTCTGTCCCGTCACTGATACATCACAGTAACACACACTTCTGTCCCGTCACTGATACATCACAGTAACAGACACCTCTGTCCACTGTCGCTAATACATCACAGTAACAGACACTTCTGTCCACTGTCACTGATACATCACAGTAAGACACTTCTGTCCCCTGTCGCTAATACATCACATAAACAGACACTTCTGGCCCGTCATTGATACATCACATTAACAGACACTTCTGTCCACTGTCACTGATACATCACAGTAACAGACACTTCTGTCCCCTGTCACTGATACATAAGTAACAGACACTTCTGTCCCGTCACTGATTCATCACCGTAACAGTCACTTCTATCCCGTCTCTGAAACATCACAGTAATAGACACTTCTGTCCAATGTCACTTAAACATCACAGTAACAGACATTTCTGTCCACTGTCACTGATACATCACAGTAACAGACACTTCTGTTCCCTGTCGCTAATACATCACAGTAACAGACACTTCTGGCCCGTCATTGATACATCACAGTAACAGACACTTCTGTCCCGTCACGATACATCACAGTAACAGACACTTCTGTCCACTGTCACTGATACATCACAGTAACAGACACTTCTATCCCGTCACTGATACATCACAGTAACAGACACTTCTGTCCCGTCACTGATACATCACAGTAACAGACTCTTCTGTCCTGTCACTGATACATCACAGTAACAGACATTTCTGTCCACTGTCACTGATACATAAGTAACAGACACTTCTGTCCACTGTCTCTGATACATCAGTAACAGACACTTCTGTCCACTCACCCTGATACATCAGCAACAGACACTAATGTCCCCAGTTATTGATACATCACAGTAACAGACACTTCTGTCCCGTCACTGATACATCACAGTAACAAACTCTTCTGTCCCGTCTCTGGTACATCACAGTAACAGACACTTCTGGCCAATGGCACTGATACATCACAGTAACAGACACTTCTGTTCCCTGTCACTGATACATCACAGTAACAGACACTTCTGTCCCCTGTCACTAATACATCACAGTAACAGACACTTCTGTCCCGTCACTGATACATCACAGTAACAGACACTTCTGTCCCGTCACTGATACATCACAGTAACGGACACTTCTGTCAACTGTCACTGATACATCACAGTAACAGACACTTCTGTCTACTGTCACTGATGCATCACAGTAACAGACATTTCTGTCCGGTCACTGATACATCACAGTAACAGAAACTTCTGTCCACTGTCACTGATACATCACAGTAACAGACACTTCTGTCACCTGTCACTGATACATCACAGTAACAGACACTTCTGACCACTGTCACTGATACATCACAGTAACAGACACTTCTGTCCACTGTCACTGATACATCACAGTAACAGACACTTCTGTCCACTGTCACTGATACATCACAGTAACAGACACTTCTGTCCACTGTCACTGATACATCAGGAACAGACACTTCTGTCCACTGTCACTGATACATCACAGTAACAGACACTTCTGTCCACAGTCACTGATACATCAGTAACAGACACTTCTGTCCACTGTCACTGATACATCAGTAACAGACACTTCTGTCCTGTCACGGATACATCACAGTAACAGACACTTCTGTCCCGTCACTGATACATCACAGTAACAGACACATCTGTCCACTGTCACTGATGCATCACAGTAACAGACACTTCTGTCCACTGTCACTGATACATCACAGTAACAGACACTTCTGTCCCGTCACTGATACATCACAGTAACAGAAACTTCTGTCCACTGTCACTGATACATCACAGTAACAGACACTTCTGTCCACTGTCACTGATACATCAGTAACAGACACTTCTGTCCACTGTCACTGATACATCAGTAACAGACACTTCTATCCCATCTCTGAAACATCACAGTAACAGACACTTCTGTCCCGTCACTGACACATCACAGTAACAAACTCTTCTGTCCCGTCTCTGGTACATCACAGTAACAGACACTTCTGTCCAATGGCACTGATACATCACAGTAACAGACACTTCTGTTCCCTGTCACTGATACATCACAGTAACAGACACTTCTGTCCCCTGTCACTAATACATCACATTAACAGACACTTCTGTCCACTGTCACTGATACATCACAGTAACAGACACTTCTGTCCCGTCACTGATACATCACAGTAACAGAAACTTCTGTCCACTGTCACTGATACATCAGTAACAGACACTTCTGACCACTGTCACTGATACATCAGTAACAGACACTTCTATCCCATCTCTGAAACATCACAGTAACAGACATTTCTGTCCCGTCACTGATACATCACAGTAACAGAAACTTCTGTCCACTGTCACTGATACATCACAGTAACAGACACTTCTGTCACCTGTCACTGATACATCACAGTAACAGACACTTCTGTCACCTGTCACTGATACATCACAGTAACAGACACTTCTGACCACTGTCACTGATACATCACAGTAACAGACACTTCTGTCCCGTCACTGATACATCACAGTAACAGACTCTTCTGTCCCGTCACTGATACATCACAGTAACAGACATTTCTGTCCACTGTCACTGATACATAAGTAACAGACACTTCTGTCCACTGTCTCTGATACATCAGTAACAGACTCTTCTGTCCCGTCACTGATACATCACAGTAACAGACATTTCTGTCCACTGTCACTGAAACATAAGTAAATGACACTTCTGTCCACTGTCTCTGATACATCAGTAACAGACACTTCTGTCCACTGTCTCTGATACATCAGTAACAGACACTTCTCTCCACTGTCTCTGATACATCAGTAACAGACACTTCTGTCCACTCACACTATTACATCAGCAACAGACACTAATGTCCCTGTTATTGATACATCACCGTAACAGACACTTCTGCCCACTGTCACTGATACATCACAGTAACAAACTCTTCTGTCCAGTCTCTGGTACATCACAGTAACAGACACTTCTGTCCAATGGCACTGATACATCACAGTAACAGACACTTCTGTTCCCTGTCACTGATACATCACAGTAACAGACACTTCTGTTCCCTGTCACTGATACATCACAGTAACAGACACTTCTGTTCCCTGTCACTGATACATCACAGTAACAGACACTTCTGTCCCGTCACTGATACATCACAGTAACAGACACTTCTGTCCCGTCACTGACACATCACAGTAACAAACTATTCTGTCCCGTCTCTGGTACATCACAGTAACAGACACTTCTGTCCCCTGTCACTAATACATCACATTAACAGACACTTCTGTCCCGTCACTGATACATCACAGTAACAGACACTTCTGTCAACTGTCACTGATACATCACAGTAACAGACACTTCTGTCCACTGTCACTGATGCATCACAGTAACAGACATTTCTGTCCCTTCACTGATACATCAGAGTAACAGAAACTTCTGTCCACTGTCACTGATACATCACAGTAACAGAAACTTCTGTCCACTGTCACTGATACATCACAGTAACAGACACTTCTGTCACCTGTCACTGATACATCACAGTAACAGACACTTCTGACCACTGTCACTGATACATCACAGTAACAGACACTTCTGTCCACTGTCACTGATACATCACAGTAACAGACACTTCTGTCCACTGTCACTGATACATCACAGTAACAGACACTTCTGTCCACTGTCACTGATACATCAGTAACAGACACTTCTGTCCACTGTCACTGATACATCAGTAACAGACACTTCTGTCCTGTCACTGATACATCACAGAAACAGACACTTCTATCCCGTCTCTGAAACATCACAGTAACAGACACTTCTGTCCAATGTCACTGATACATCACAGTAACAGACACTTCTGTTCCCTGTCACTGATACATCACAGTAACACACACTGCTGTCACCTGTCACTGATACATCACAGTAACAGACACTTCTGACCACTGTCACTGATACATCACAGTAACAGACACTTCTGTCCACTGTCACTGATACATCACAGTAACAGACACTTCTGTCCCGTCACTGATACATCACAGTAACAAACTCTTCTGTCCCGTCTCTGGTACATCACAGTAACAGACACTTCTGTCCAATGGCACTGATACATCACAGTAACAGACACTTCTGTTCCCTGTCACTGATACATCACAGTAACAGACACTTCTGTCCCCTGTCACTAATACATCACAGTAACAGACACTTCTGTCCCGTCACTGATACATCACAGTAACAGACACTTCTGTCCCGTCACTGATACATCACAGTAACAGACACTTCTGACCACTGTCACTGATACATCACAGTAACAGACACTTCTGTCCACTGTCACTGATACATCACAGTAACAGACACTTGTGTCCACTGTCACTGATACATCACAGTAACAGACACTTCTGTCCACTGTCACTGATACATCAGTAACAGACACTTCTGTCCACTGTCACTGATACATCAGTAACAGACACTTCTGTCCACTGTCACTGATACATCAGTAACAGACACTTCTGTCCTGTCACTGATACATCACAGTAACAGACACTTCTGTCCCGTCACTGATACATCACAGTAACAGACACATCTGTCCACTGTCACTGATGCATCACAGTAACAGACACTTCTGTCCACTGTCACTGATACATCACAGTAACAGACACTTCTGTCCCGTCACTGATACATCAGTAACAGACACTTCTGTCCACTGTCACTGATACATCAGTAACAGACACTTCTGTCCACTGTCACTGATACATCAGTAACAGACACTTCTATCCCATCTCTGAAACATCACAGTAACAGACATTTCTGTCCCGTCACTGATACATCACAGTAACAGAAACTTCTGTCCACTGTCACTGATACATCACAGTAACAGACACTTCTGTCACCTGTCACTGATACATCACAGTAACAGACACTTCTGTCACCTGTCACTGATACATCACAGTAACAGACACTTCTGACCACTGTCACTGATACATCAGAGTAACAGACACTTCTGACCACTGTCACTGATACATCACAGTAACAGACACTTCTGTCCACTGTCACTGATACATCACAGTAACAGACACTTCTGTCCACTGTCACTGATACATCACAGTAACAGACACTTCTGTCCACTGTCGCTAATACATCACAGTAACAGACACATCTAGCCCGTCATTGATACATCACAGTAACAGACACTTCTGTCCCGTCAAGATACATCACAGTAACAGACACTTCTGTCCCAAGTCGCTAATACATCACAGTAACAGACATCTGTTCCATGTCACTGATACATCACAGTAACACACACTACTGTCACCTGTCACTGATACATCACAGTAACAGACACTTCTATCCCGTCACTGATACATCACAGTAACAGACACTTCTGTCCCGTCACTGATACATCACAGTAACAGACTCTTCTGTCCCGTCACTGATACATCACAGTAACAGACATTTCTGTCCACTGTCACTGATACATAAGTAACAGACATTTCTGTCCACTGTCTCTGATACATCAGTAACAGACTCTTCTGTCCCGTCACTGATACATCACAGTAACAGACATTTCTGTCCACTGTCACTGATACATAAGTAATAGACACTTCTGTCCACTGTCTCTGATACATCAGTAACAGACACTTCTGTCCACTGTCTCTGATACATCAGTAACAGACACTTCTGTCCACTGTCTCTGATACATCAGTAACAGACACTTCTGTCCACTGTCACTGATACATCAGTAACAGACACTTCTGTCCTGTCACTGATACATCACAGTAACAGACACTTCTGCCCACTGTCACTGATACATCACAGTAACAAACTCTTCTGTCCAGTCTCTGGTACATCACAGTAACAGACACTTCTGTCCAATGGCACTGATACATCACAGTAACAGACACTTTTGTTCCCTTTCACTGATACATCACAGTAACAGACACTTCTGTACCCTGTCACTGATACATCACAGTAACAGACACTTCTGTCCCGTCACTGATACATCACAGTAACAGACACTTCTGTCCCGTCACTGACACATCACAGTAACAAACTCTTCTGTCCCGTCTCTGGTACATCACAGTAACAGACACTTCTGTCCCCTGTCACTAATACATCACATTAACAGACACTTCTGTCCCGTCACTGATACATCACAGTAACAGACACTTCTGTCCCGTCACTGATACATCACAGTAACAGACACTTCTGTCAACTGTCACTGATACATCACATTAACAGACACTTCTGTCCCGTCACTGATACATCACAGTAACAGACACTTCTGTCCCGTCACTGATACATCACAGTAACAGACACTTCTGTCCACTGTCACTGATGCATCACAGTAACAGACATTTCTGTCCCGTCACTGATACATCACAGTAACAGAAACTTCTGTCCACTGTCACTGATACATCACAGTAACAGAAACTTCTGTCCACTGTCACTGAAACATCACAGTAACAGACACTTCTGTCACCTGTCACTGATACATCACAGTAACAGACACTTCTGTCCACTGTCACTGATACATCACAGTAACAGACACTTCTGTCCACTGTCACTGATACATCACAGTAACAGACACTTCTGTCCACTGTCACTGATACATCACAGTAACAGACACTTCTGTCCACTGTCACTGATACATCAGTAACAGACACTTCTGTCCACTGTCACTGATACATCAGTAACAGACACTTCTGTCCTGTCACTGATACATCACAGAAACAGACACTTCTATCCCGTCTCTGAAACATCACAGTAACAGACACTTCTGTCCAATGTCACTGATACATCACAGTAACAGACACTTCTGTTCCCTGTCACTGATACATCACAGTAACACACACTGCTGTCACCTGTCACTGATACATCACAGTAACAGACACTTCTGACCACTGTCACTGATACATCACAGTAACAGACACTTCTGTCCACTGTCACTGATACATCACAGTAACAGACACTTCTGTCCACTGTCACTGATACATCACAGTAACAGACACTTCTGTCCACTGTCACTGATACATCAGTAACAGACACTTCTGTCCACTGTCACTGATACATCAGTAACAGACACTTCTGTCCACTGTCACTGATACATCAGTAACAGACACTTCTGTCCACTGTCACTGATACATCACAGTAACAGACATTTTTATCCCAAGTCGCTAATACATCACAGTAACAGACATCTGTTCCATGTCACTGATACATCACAGTAACAGACACTTCTATCCCGTCACTGATACATCACAGTAACAGACAGTTCTGTCCCGTCACAGATACATCACAGTAACAGACTCTTCTGTCCCGTCACTGATACATCACAGTAACAGACACTTCTGTCCACTGTCACTGATGCATCACAGTAACAGACATTTCTGTCCCGTCACTGATACATCACAGTAACAGAAACTTCTGTCCACTGTCACTGATACATCACAGTAACAGAAACTTCTGTCCACTGTCACTGATACATCACAGTAACAGACACTTCTGTCACCTGTCACTGATACATCACAGTAACAGACACTTCTGTCCACTGTCACTGATACATCACAGTAACAGACACTTCTGTCCACTGTCACTGATACATCACAGTAACAGACACTTCTGTCCACTGTCACTGATACATCACAGTAACAGACACTTCTGTCCACTGTCACTGATACATCAGTAACAGACACTTCTGTCCACTGTCACTGATACATCAGTAACAGACACTTCTGTCCTGTCACTGATACATCACAGAAACAGACACTTCTATCCCGTCTCTGAAACATCACAGTAACAGACACTTCTGTCCAATGTCACTGATACATCACAGTAACAGACACTTCTGTTCCCTGTCACTGATACATCACAGTAACACACACTGCTGTCACCTGTCACTGATACATCACATTAACAGACACTTCTGACCACTGTCACTGATACATCACAGTAACAGACACTTCTGTCCACTGTCACTGATACATCACAGTAACAGACACTTCTGTCCACTGTCACTGATACATCACAGTAACAGACACTTCTGTCCACTGTCACTGATACATCAGTAACAGACACTTCTGTCCACTGTCACTGATACATCAGTAACAGACACTTCTGTCCACTGTCACTGATACATCAGTAACAGACACTTCTGTCCACTGGCACTGATACATCAGTAACAGACACTTCTGTCCACTGTCACTGATACATCAGTAACAGACACTTCTGTCCTGTCACTGATACATCACAGTAACAGACACTTCTGTCCCGTCACTGATACATCACAGTAACAGACACATCTGTCCACTGTCACTGATGCATCACAGTAACAGACACTTCTGTCCACTGTCACTGATACATCACAGTAACAGACACTTCTGTCCCATCACTGATACATCACAGTAAAAGAAACTTCTGTCCACTGTCACTGATACATCACAGTAACAGACACTTCTGTCCACTGTCACTGATACATCAGTAACAGACACTTCTGTCCACTGTCACTGATACATCAGTAACAGACACTTCTGTCCACTGTCACTGATACATCAGTAACAGACACTTCTGTCCACTGTCACTGATACATCAGTAACAGACACTTCTGTCCTGTCACTGATACATCACAGTAACAGACACTTCTGTCCCGTCACTGATACATCACAGTAACAGACACATCTGTCCACTGTCACTGATGCATCACAGTAACAGACACTTCTGTCCACTGTCACTGATACATCACAGTAACAGACACTTCTGACCCGTCACTGATACATCACAGTAACAGAAACTTCTGTCCACTGTCACTGATACATCACAGTAACAGACACTTCTGTCCACTGTCACTGATACATCACAGTAACAGACACTTCTGTCACCTGTCACTGATACATCACAGTAACAGACACTTCTGTCCACTGTCACTGATACATCACAGTAACAGACACTTCTGTCCACTGTCACTGATACATCACAGTAACAGACACTTCTGTCCACTGTCACTGATACATCACAGTAACAGACACTTCTGTCCACTGTCACTGATACATCAGTAACAGACACTTCTGTCCACTGTCACTGATACATCAGTAACAGACACTTCTGTCCTGTCACTGATACATCACAGAAACAGACACTTCTATCCCGTCTCTGAAACATCACAGTAACAGACACTTCTGTCACCTGTCACTGATACATCACAGTAACAGACACTTCTGTTCCCTGTCACTGATACATCACAGTAACACACACTGCTGTCACCTGTCACTGATACATCACAGTAACAGACACTTCTGACCACTGTCACTGATACATCACAGTAACAGACACTTCTGTCCACTGTCACTGATACATCACAGTAACAGACACTTCTGTCCACTGTCACTGATACATCAGTAACAGACACTTCTGTCCACTGTCACTGATACATCAGTAACAGACACTTCTGTCCACTGTCACTGATACATCAGTAACAGACACTTCTGTCCTGTCACTGATACATCACAGTAACAGACACATCTGTCCACTGTCACTGATGCATCACAGTAACAGACACTTCTGTCCACTGTCACCGATACATCACAGTAACAGACACTTCTGTCCCGTCACTGATACATCACAGTAACAGAAACTTCTGTCCACTGTCACTGATACATCACAGTAACAGACACTTCTGTCCACTGTCACTGATACATCAGTAACAGACACTTCTGTCCACTGTCACTGATACATCAGTAACAGACACTTCTGTCCACTGTCACTGATACATCAGTAACAGACACTTCTGTCCACTGTCACTGATACATCAGTAACAGACACTTCTGTCCTGTCACTGATACATCACAGTAACAGACACTTCTGTCCCGTCACTGATACATCACAGTAACAGACACATCTGTCCACTGTCACTGATGCATCACAGTAACAGACACTTCTGTCCACTGTCACTGATACATCACAGTAACAGACACTTCTGTCCCGTCACTGATACATCACAGTAACAGAAACTTCTGTCCACTGTCACTGATACATCACAGTAACAGACACTTCTGTCCACTGTCTCTGATACATCAGTAACAGACACTTCTGTCCACTCACACTGATACATCAGCAACAGACACTAATGTCCCTGTTATTGATACATCACCGTAACAGACACTTCTGCCCACTGTCACTGATACATCACAGTAACAAACTCTTCTGTCCAGTCTCTGGTACATCACAGTAACAGACACTTCTGTCCAATGGCACTGATACATCACAGTAACACACACTTCTGTTCCCTGTCACTGATACATCACAGTAACAGACACTTCTGTTCCCTGTCACTGATACATCACAGTAACAGACACTTCTGTTCCCTGTCACTGATACATCACAGTAACAGACACTTCTGTCCCGTCACTGATACATCACAGTAACAGACACTTCTGTCCCGTCACTGACACATCACAGTAACAAACTCTTCTGTCCCGTCTCTGGTACATCACAGTAACAGACACTTCTGTCCCCTGTCACTAATACATCACATTAACAGACACTTCTGTCCCGTCACTGATACATCACAGTAACAGACACTTCTGTCCCGTCACTGATACATCACAGTAACAGACACTTCTGTCCACTGTCACTGATGCATCACAGTAACAGACATTTCTGTCCCGTCACTGATACATCACAGTAACAGAAACTTCTGTCCACTGTCACTGATACATCACAGTAACAGAAACTTCTGTCCACTGTCACTGATACATCACAGTAACAGACACTTCTGTCACCTGTCACAGATACATCACAGTAACAGACACTTCTGTCCACTGTCACTGATACATCACAGTAACAGACACTTCTGTCCACTGTCACTGATACATCACAGTAACAGACACTTCTGTCCACTGTCACTGATACATCACAGTAACAGACACTTCTGTCCACTGTCACTGATACATCAGTAACAGACACTTCTGTCCTGTCACTGATACATCACAGAAACAGACACTTCTATCCCGTCTCTGAAACATCACAGTAACAGACACTTCTGTCCAATGTCACTGATACATCACAGTAACAGACACTTCTGTTCCCTGTCACTGATACATCACAGTAACACACACTGCTGTCACCTGTCACTGATACATCACAGTAACAGACACTTCTGACCACTGTCACTGATACATCACAGTAACAGACACTTCTGTCCACTGTCACTGATACATCACAGTAACAGACACTTCTGTCCACTGTAACTGATACATCACAGTAACAGACACTTCTGTCCACTGTCACTGATACATCACAGTAACAGACACTTCTGTCCACTGTCACTGATACATCAGTAACAGACACTTCTGTCCACTGTCACTGATACATCACAGTAACACACACTGCTGTCACCTGTCACTGATACATCACAGTAACAGACACTTCTGTCCACTGTCACTGATACATCACAGTAACAGACACTTCTGTCCACTGTCACTGATACATCACAGTAACAGACACTTCTGTCCACTGTCACTGATACATCAGTAACAGACACTTCTGTCCACTGTCACTGATACATCAGTAACAGACACTTCTGTCCACTGTCACTGATACATCAGTAACAGACACTTCTGTCCTGTCACTGATACATCACAGTAACAGACACTTCTGTGCACTGTCACTGATACATCACAGTAACAGACACTTCTGTCCCGTCACTGATACATCACAGTAACAGAAACTTCTGTCCACTGTCACTGATACATCACAGTAACAGACACTTCTGTCCACTGTCACTGATACATCAGTAACAGACACTTCTGTCCACTGTCACTGATACATCAGTAACAGACACTTCTATCCCATCTCTGAAACATCACAGTAACAGACACTTCTGTCCCGTCACTGACACATCACAGTAACAAACTCTTCTGTCCCGTCTCTGGTACATCACAATAACAGACACTTCTGTCCAATGGCACTGATACATCACAGTAAAAGACACTTCTGTTCCCTGTCACTGATACATCACAGTAACAGACGCTTCTGTCCCCTGTCACTAATACATCACATTAACAGACACTTCTGTCCACTGTCACTGATACATCACAGTAACAGACACTTCTGTCCCGTCACTGATACATCACAGTAACAGAAACTTCTGTCCACTGTCACTGATACATCAGTAACAGACACTTCTATCCCATCTCTGAAACATCACAGTAACAGACATTTCTGTCCCGTCACTGATACATCACAGTAACAGAAACTTCTGTCCACTGTCACTGATACATTACAGTAACAGACACTTCTGTCACCTGTCACTGATACATCACAGTAACAGACACTTCTGTCACCTGTCACTGATACATCACAGTAACAGACACTTCTGACCACTGTCACTGATACATCACAGTAACAGACACTTCTGACCACTGTCACTGATACATCACAGTAACAGACACATCTGGCCCGTCATTGATACATCACAGTAACAGACACTTCTGTCCCTTCATTGATACATCACAGTAACAGACACTTCTGTCCACTGTCGCTAATACATCACAGTAACAGACACATCTGGCCCGTCATTGATACATCACAGTAACAGACACTTCTGTCCACTGTCACTGATACATCACAGTAACAGACATTTTTATCCCAAGTCGCTAATACATCACAGTAACAGACATCTGTTCCATGTCACTGATACATCACAGTAACAGACACTTCTATCCCGTCACTGATACATCACAGTAACAGACACTTCTGTCCCGTCACAGATACATCACAGTAACAGACTCTTCTGTCCCGTCACTGATACATCACAGTAACAGACATTTCTGTCCACTGTCACTGATACATAAGTAACAGACATTTCTGTCCACTGTCTCTGATACATCAGTAACAGACTCTTCTGTCCCGTCACTGATACATCACAGTAACAGACATTTCTGTCCACTGTCACTGATACATAAGTAACAGACACTTCTGTCCACTGTCTCTGATACATCAGTAACAGACACTTCTGTCCACTGTCACTGATACATCACAGTAACAGAAACCTCTGTCCACTGTCACTGATACATCACAGTAACAGACACTTCTGTCACCTGTCACTGATACATCACAGTAACAGACACTTCTGACCACTGTCACTGATACATCACAGTAACAGACACTTCTGTCCACTGTCACTGATACATCACAGTAACATACACTTCTGTCCACTGTCACTGATACATCACAGTAACAGACACTTCTGTCCACTGTCACTGATACATCACAGTAACAGACACTTCTGTCCACTGTCACTGATACATCAGTAACAGACACTTCTGTCCACTGTCACTGATACATCAGTAACAGACACTTCTGTCCACTGTCACTGATACATCAGTAACAGACACTTCTGTCCTGTCACTGATACATCACAGAAACAGACACTTCTATCCCGTCTCTGAAACATCACAGTAACAGACACTTCTGTCCAATGTCACTGATACATCACAGTAACAGACACTTCTGTTCCCTGTCACTGATACATCACAGTAACACACACTGCTGTCACCTGTCACTGATACATCACAGTAACAGACACTTCTGACCACTGTCACTGATACATCACAGTAACAGACACTTCTGTCCACTGTCACTGATACATCACAGTAACAGACACTTCTGTCCACTGTCACTGATACATCACAGTAACAGACACTTCTGTCCACTGTCACTGATACATCAGTAACAGACACTTCTGTCCACTGTCACTGATACATCAGTAACAGACACTTCTGTCCACTGTCACTGATACATCAGTAACAGACACTTCTGTCCTGTCACTGATACATCACAGTAACAGACACTTCTGTCCCGTCACTGATACATCACAGTAACAGACACATCTGTCCACTGTCACTGATGCATCACAGTAACAGACACTTCTGTCCACTGTCACTGATACATCACAGTAACAGACACTTCTGTCCCGTCACTGATACATCACAGTAACAGAAACTTCTGTCCACTGTCACTGATACATCACAGTAACAGACACTTCTGTCCACTGTCACTGATACATCAGTAACAGACACTTCTGTCCACTGTCACTGATACATCAGTAACAGACACTTCTGTCCTGTCACTGATACATCACAGTAACAGACACTTCTGTCCCGTCACTGATACATCACAGTAACAGACACATCTGTCCACTGTCACTGATGCATCACAGTAACAGACACTTCTGTCCACTGTCACTGATACATCACAGTAACAGACACTTCTGTCCCGTCACTGATACATCACAGTAACAGACACTTCTGTCCACTGTCACTGATGCATCACAGTAACAGACATTTCTGTCCCGTCACTGATACATCACAGTAACAGAAACTTCTGTCCACTGTCACTGATACATCACAGTAACAGAAACTTCTGTCCACTGTCACTGATACATCACAGTAACAGACACTTCTGTCACCTGTCACTGATACATCACAGTAACAGACACTTCTGTCCACTGTCACTGATACATCACAGTAACAGACACTTCTGTCCACTATCACTGATACATCACAGTAACAGACACTTCTGTCCACTGTCACTGATACATCACAGTAACAGACACTTCTGTCCACTGTCACTGATACATCAGTAACAGACACTTCTGTCCACTGTCACTGATACATCAGTAACAGACACTTCTGTCCTGTCACTGATACATCACAGAAACAGACACTTCTATCCCGTCTCTGAAACATCACAGTAACAGACACTTCTGTCCAATGTCACTGATACATCACAGTAACAGACACTTCTGTTCCCTGTCACTGATACATCACAGTAACACACACTGCTGTCACCTGTCACTGATACATCACAGTAACAGACACTTCTGACCACTGTCACTGATACATCACAGTAACAGACACTTCTGTCCACTGTCACTGATACATCACAGTAACAGACACTTCTGTCCACTGTCACTGATACATCACAGTAACAGACACTTCTGTCCACTGTCACTGATACATCAGTAACAGACACTTCTGTCCACTGTCACTGATACATCAGTAACAGACACTTCTGTCCACTGTCACTGATACATCAGTAACAGACACTTCTGTCCACTGTCACTGATACATCAGTAACAGACACTTCTGTCCTGTCACTGATACATCACAGTAACAGACACTTCTGTCCCGTCACTGATACATCACAGTAACAGACACATCTGTCCACTGTCACTGATGCATCACAGTAACAGACACTTCTGTCCACTGTCACTGATACATCACAGTAACAGACACTTCTGTCCCGTCACTGATACATCACAGTAACAGAAACTTCTGTCCACTGTCACTGATACATCACAGTAACAGACACTTCTGTCCACTGTCACTGATACATCAGTAACAGACACTTCTGTCCACTGTCACTGATACATCAGTAACAGACACTTCTATCCCATCTCTGAAACATCACAGTAACAGACACTTCTGTCCCGTCACTGACACATCACAGTAACAAACTCTTCTGTCCCGTCTCTGGTACATCACAGTAACAGACACTTCTGTCCAATGGCACTGATACATCACAGTAAAAGACACTTCTGTTCCCTGTCACTGATACATCACAGTAACAGACACTTCTGTCCCCTGTCACTAATACATCACATTAACAGACACTTCTGTCCACTGTCACTGATACATCACAGTAACAGACACTTCTGTCCCGTCACTGATACATCACAGTAACAGAAACTTCTGTCCACTGTCACTGATACATCAGTAACAGACACTTCTATCCCATCTCTGAAACATCACAGTAACAGACATTTCTGTCCCGTCACTGATACATCACAGTAACAGAAACTTCTGTCCACTGTCACTGATACATCACAGTAACAGACACTTCATTCACCTGTCACTGATACATCACAGTAACAGACACTTCTGTCACCTGTCACTGATACATCACAGTAACAGACACTTCTGACCACTGTCACTGATACATCACAGTAACAGACACTTCTGACCACTGTCACTGATACATCACAGTAACAGACACATCTGGCCCGTCATTGATACATCACAGTAACAGACACTTCTGTCCCTTCATTGATACATCACAGTAACAGACACTTCTGTCCATTGTCGCTAATACATCACAGTAACAGACACATCTGGCCCGTCATTGATACATCACAGTAACAGACACTTCTGTCCACTGTCACTGATACATCACAGTAACAGACATTTTTATCCCAAGTCGCTAATACATCACAGTAACAGACATCTGTTCCATGTCACTGATACATCACAGTAACAGACACTTCTATCCCGTCACTGATACATCACAGTAACAGACAGTTCTGTCCCGTCACAGATACATCACAGTAACAGACTCTTCTGTCCCGTCACTGATACATCACAGTAACAGACATTTCTGTCCACTGTCACTGATACATAAGTAACAGACATTTCTGTCCACTGTCTCTGATACATCAGTAACAGACTCTTCTGTCCCGTCACTGATACATCACAGTAACAGACATTTCTGTCCACTGTCACTGATACATAAGTAACAGAAACTTCTGTCCACTGTCTCTGATACATCAGTAACAGACACTTCTGTCCACTGTCACTGATACATCACAGTAACAGAAACTTCTGTCCACTGTCACTGATACATCACAGTAACAGACACTTCTGTCCACTGTCACTGATGCATCACAGTAACAGACATTTCTGTCCCGTCACTGATACATCACAGTAACAGAAACTTCTGTCCACTGTCACTGATACATCACAGTAACAGAAACTTCTGTCCACTGTCACTGATACATCACAGTAACAGACACTTCTGTCACCTGTCACTGATACATCACAGTAACAGACACTTCTGTCCACTGTCACTGATACATCACAGTAACAGACACTTCTGTCCACTGTCACTGATACATCACAGTAACAGACACTTCTGTCCACTGTCACTGATACATCACAGTAACAGACACTTCTGTCCACTGTCACTGATACATCAGTAACAGACACTTCTGTCCACTGTCACTGATACATCAGTAACAGACACTTCTGTCCTGTCACTGATACATCACAGAAACAGACACTTCTATCCCGTCTCTGAAACATCACAGTAACAGACACTTCTGTCCAATGTCACTGATACATCACAGTAACAGACACTTCTGTTCCCTGTCACTGATACATCACAGTAACACACACTGCTGTCACCTGTCACTGATACATCACATTAACAGACACTTCTGACCACTGTCACTGATACATCACAGTAACAGACACTTCTGTCCACTGTCACTGATACATCACAGTAACAGACACTTCTGTCCACTGTCACTGATACATCACAGTAACAGACACTTCTGTCCACTGTCACTGATACATCAGTAACAGACACTTCTGTCCACTGTCACTGATACATCAGTAACAGACACTTCTGTCCACTGTCACTGATACATCAGTAACAGACACTTCTGTCCACTGTCACTGATACATCAGTAACAGACACTTCTGTCCACTGTCACTGATACATCAGTAACAGACACTTCTGTCCTGTCACTGATACATCACAGTAACAGACACTTCTGTCCCGTCACTGATACATCACAGTAACAGACACATCTGTCCACTGTCACTGATGCATCACAGTAACAGACACTTCTGTCCACTGTCACTGATACATCACAGTAACAGACACTTCTGTCCCATCACTGATACATCACAGTAAAAGAAACTTCTGTCCACTGTCACTGATACATCACAGTAACAGACACTTCTGTCCACTGTCACTGATACATCAGTAACAGACACTTCTGTCCACTGTCACTGATACATCAGTAACAGACACTTCTGTCCACTGTCACTGATACATCAGTAACAGACACTTCTGTCCACTGTCACTGATACATCAGTAACAGACACTTCTGTCCTGTCACTGATACATCACAGTAACAGACACTTCTGTCCCGTCACTGATACATCACAGTAACAGACACATCTGTCCACTGTCACTGATGCATCACAGTAACAGACACTTCTGTCCACTGTCACTGATACATCACAGTAACAGACACTTCTGACCCGTCACTGATACATCACAGTAACAGAAACTTCTGTCCACTGTCACTGATACATCAGTAACAGACACTTCTGTCCTGTCACTGATACATCACAGAAACAGACACTTCTATCCCGTCTCTGAAACATCACAGTAACAGACACTTCTGTCACCTGTCACTGATACATCACAGTAACAGACACTTCTGTTCCCTGTCACTGATACATCACAGTAACACACACTGCTGTCACCTGTCACTGATACATCACAGTAACAGACACTTCTGACCACTGTCACTGATACATCACAGTAACAGACACTTCTGTCCACTGTCACTGATACATCACAGTAACAGACACTTCTGTCCACTGTCACTGATACATCAGTAACAGACACTTCTGTCCACTGTCACTGATACATCAGTAACAGACACTTCTGTCCACTGTCACTGATACATCAGTAACAGACACTTCTGTCCTGTCACTGATACATCACAGTAACAGACACATCTGTCCACTGTCACTGATGCATCACAGTAACAGACACTTCTGTCCACTGTCACCGATACATCACAGTAACAGACACTTCTGTCCCGTCACTGATACATCACAGTAACAGAAACTTCTGTCCACTGTCACTGATACATCACAGTAACAGACACTTCTGTCCACTGTCACTGATACATCAGTAACAGACACTTCTGTCCACTGTCACTGATACATCAGTAACAGACACTTCTGTCCACTGTCACTGATACATCAGTAACAGACACTTCTGTCCACTGTCACTGATACATCAGTAACAGACACTTCTGTCCTGTCACTGATACATCACAGTAACAGACACTTCTGTCCCGTCACTGATACATCACAGTAACAGACACATCTGTCCACTGTCACTGATGCATCACAGTAACAGACACTTCTGTCCACTGTCACTGATACATCACAGTAACAGACACTTCTGTCCCGTCACTGATACATCACAGTAACAGAAACTTCTGTCCACTGTCACTGATACATCACAGTAACAGACACTTCTGTCCACTGTCTCTGATACATCAGTAACAGACACTTCTGTCCACTCACACTGATACATCAGCAACAGACACTAATGTCCCTGTTATTGATACATCACCGTAACAGACACTTCTGCCCACTGTCACTGATACATCACAGTAACAAACTCTTCTGTCCCGTCTCTGGTACATCACAGTAACAGACATTTCTGTCCCGTCACTGATACATCACAGTAACAGAAACTTCTGTCCACTGTCACTGATACATCACAGTAACAGAAACTTCTGTCCACTGTCACTGATACATCACAGTAACAGACACTTCTGTCACCTGTCACAGATACATCACAGTAACAGACACTTCTGTCCACTGTCACTGATACATCACAGTAACAGACACTTCTGTCCACTGTCACTGATACATCACAGTAACAGACACTTCTGTCCACTGTCACTGATACATCACAGTAACAGACACTTCTGTCCACTGTCACTGATACATCAGTAACAGACACTTCTGTCCTGTCACTGATACATCACAGAAACAGACACTTCTATCCCGTCTCTGAAACATCACAGTAACAGACACTTCTGTCCAATGTCACTGATACATCACAGTAACAGACACTTCTGTTCCCTGTCACTGATACATCACAGTAACACACACTGCTGTCACCTGTCACTGATACATCACAGTAACAGACACTTCTGACCACTGTCACTGATACATCACAGTAACAGACACTTCTGTCCACTGTCACTGATACATCACAGTAACAGACACTTCTGTCCACTGTAACTGATACATCACAGTAACAGACACTTCTGTCCACTGTCACTGATACATCACAGTAACAGACACTTCTGTCCACTGTCACTGATACATCAGTAACAGACACTTCTGTCCACTGTCACTGATACATCACAGTAACACACACTGCTGTCACCTGTCACTGATACATCACAGTAACAGACACTTCTGTCCACTGTCACTGATACATCACAGTAACAGACACTTCTGTCCACTGTCACTGATACATCACAGTAACAGACACTTCTGTCCACTGTCACTGATACATCAGTAACAGACACTTCTGTCCACTGTCACTGATACATCAGTAACAGACACTTCTGTCCACTGTCACTGATACATCAGTAACAGACACTTCTGTCCACTGTCACTGATACATCAGTAACAGACACTTCTGTCCTGTCACTGATACATCACAGTAACAGACACTTCTGTGCACTGTCACTGATACATCACAGTAACAGACACTTCTGTCCCGTCACTGATACATCACAGTAACAGAAACTTCTGTCCACTGTCACTGATACATCACAGTAACAGACACTTCTGTCCACTGTCACTGATACATCAGTAACAGACACTTCTGTCCACTGTCACTGATACATCAGTAACAGACACTTCTATCCCATCTCTGAAACATCACAGTAACAGACACTTCTGTCCCGTCACTGACACATCACAGTAACAAACTCTTCTGTCCCGTCTCTGGTACATCACAATAACAGACACTTCTGTCCAATGGCACTGATACATCACAGTAAAAGACACTTCTGTTCCCTGTCACTGATACATCACAGTAACAGACGCTTCTGTCCCCTGTCACTAATACATCACATTAACAGACACTTCTGTCCACTGTCACTGATACATCACAGTAACAGACACTTCTGTCCCGTCACTGATACATCACAGTAACAGAAACTTCTGTCCACTGTCACTGATACATCAGTAACAGACACTTCTATCCCATCTCTGAAACATCACAGTAACAGACATTTCTGTCCCGTCACTGATACATCACAGTAACAGAAACTTCTGTCCACTGTCACTGATACATTACAGTAACAGACACTTCTGTCACCTGTCACTGATACATCACAGTAACAGACACTTCTGTCACCTGTCACTGATACATCACAGTAACAGACACTTCTGACCACTGTCACTGATACATCACAGTAACAGACACTTCTGACCACTGTCACTGATACATCACAGTAACAGACACATCTGGCCCGTCATTGATACATCACAGTAACAGACACTTCTGTCCCTTCATTGATACATCACAGTAACAGACACTTCTGTCCACTGTCGCTAATACATCACAGTAACAGACACATCTGGCCCGTCATTGATACATCACAGTAACAGACACTTCTGTCCACTGTCACTGATACATCACAGTAACAGACATTTTTATCCCAAGTCGCTAATACATCACAGTAACAGACATCTGTTCCATGTCACTGATACATCACAGTAACAGACACTTCTATCCCGTCACTGATACATCACAGTAACAGACACTTCTGTCCCGTCACAGATACATCACAGTAACAGACTCTTCTGTCCCGTCACTGATACATCACAGTAACAGACATTTCTGTCCACTGTCACTGATACATAAGTAACAGACATTTCTGTCCACTGTCTCTGATACATCAGTAACAGACTCTTCTGTCCCGTCACTGATACATCACAGTAACAGACATTTCTGTCCACTGTCACTGATACATAAGTAACAGACACTTCTGTCCACTGTCTCTGATACATCAGTAACAGACACTTCTGTCCACTGTCACTGATACATCACAGTAACAGAAACCTCTGTCCACTGTCACTGATACATCACAGTAACAGACACTTCTGTCACCTGTCACTGATACATCACAGTAACAGACACTTCTGACCACTGTCACTGATACATCACAGTAACAGACACTTCTGTCCACTGTCACTGATACATCACAGTAACATACACTTCTGTCCACTGTCACTGATACATCACAGTAACAGACACTTCTGTCCACTGTCACTGATACATCACAGTAACAGACACTTCTGTCCACTGTCACTGATACATCAGTAACAGACACTTCTGTCCACTGTCACTGATACATCAGTAACAGACACTTCTGTCCACTGTCACTGATACATCAGTAACAGACACTTCTGTCCTGTCACTGATACATCACAGAAACAGACACTTCTTTCCCGTCTCTGAAACATCACAGTAACAGACACTTCTGTCCAATGTCACTGATACATCACAGTAACAGACACTTCTGTTCCCTGTCACTGATACATCACAGTAACACACACTGCTGTCACCTGTCACTGATACATCACAGTAACAGACACTTCTGACCACTGTCACTGATACATCACAGTAACAGACACTTCTGTCCACTGTCACTGATACATCACAGTAACAGACACTTCTGTCCACTGTCACTGATACATCACAGTAACAGACACTTCTGTCCACTGTCACTGATACATCAGTAACAGACACTTCTGTCCACTGTCACTGATACATCAGTAACAGACACTTCTGTCCACTGTCACTGATACATCAGTAACAGACACTTCTGTCCTGTCACTGATACATCACAGTAACAGACACTTCTGTCCCGTCACTGATACATCACAGTAACAGACACATCTGTCCACTGTCACTGATGCATCACAGTAACAGACACTTCTGTCCACTGTCACTGATACATCACAGTAACAGACACTTCTGTCCCGTCACTGATACATCACAGTAACAGAAACTTCTGTCCACTGTCACTGATACATCACAGTAACAGACACTTCTGTCCACTGTCACTGATACATCAGTAACAGACACTTCTGTCCACTGTCACTGATACATCAGTAACAGACACTTCTGTCCTGTCACTGATACATCACAGTAACAGACACTTCTGTCCCGTCACTGATACATCACAGTAACAGACACATCTGTCCACTGTCACTGATGCATCACAGTAACAGACACTTCTGTCCACTGTCACTGATACATCACAGTAACAGACACTTCTGTCCCGTCACTGATACATCACAGTAACAGAAACTTCTGTCCACTGTCACTGATACATCACAGTAACAGACACTTCTGTCCACTGTCACTGATACATCAGTAACAGACACTTCTATCCCATCTCTGAAACATCACAGTAACAGACACTTCTGTCCCGTCACTGACACATCACAGTAACAAACTCTTCTGTCCCGTCTCTGGTACATCACAGTAACAGACACTTCTGTCCAATGGCACTGATACATCACAGTAAAAGACACTTCTGTTCCCTGTCACTGATACATCACAGTAACAGACACTTCTGTCCCCTGTCACTAATACATCACATTAACAGACACTTCTGTCCACTGTCACTGATACATCACAGTAACAGACACTTCTGTCCCATCACTGATACATCACAGTAACAGAAACTTCTGTCCACTGTCACTGATACATCACAGTAACAGACACTTCTGTCACCTGTCACTGTTACATCACAGTAACAGACACTTCTGTCACCTGTCACTGATACATCACAGTAACAGACACTTCTGACCACTGTCACTGATACATCACAGTAAAAGACACTTCTGACCACTGTCACCGATACATCACAGTAACAGACACTTCTGTCCACTGTCACTAATACATCACAGTAACAGACACTTCTGTCCCAAGTCGCTAATACATCACAGTAACAGACATCTGTTCCATGTCACTGATACATCACAGTAACACACACTACTGTCAACTGTCACTGATACATAAGTAACAGACATTTCTGTCCACGGTCTCTGATACATCAGTAACAGACTCTTCTGTCCCGTCACTGATACATCACAGTAACAGACATTTCTGTCCACTGTCACTGATACATAAGTAACAGACACTTCTGTCCACTGTCTCTGATACATCAGTAACAGACACTTCTGTCCACTGTCTCTGATACATCAGTAACAGACACTTCTGTCCACTGTCTCTGATACATCAGTAACAGACACTTCTGTCCACTCACACTGATACATCAGCAACAGACACTAATGTCCCCTGTTATTGATACATCACCGTAACAGACACTTCTTCCCACTGTCACTGATACATCACAGTAACAAACTCTTCTGTCCAGTCTCTGGTACATCACAGTAACAGACACTTCTGTCCAATGGCACTGATACATCACAGTAACAGACACTTCTGTTCCCTGTCACTGATACATCACAGTAACAGACACTTCTGTTCCCTGTCACTGATACATCACAGTAACAGACACTTCTGTTCCTTGTCACTGATACATCACAGTAACAGACACTTCTGTCCCGTCACTGATACATCACAGAACAGACACTTCTGTCCAGTCACTGACACATCACAGTAACAAACTCTTCTGTCCCGTCTCTGGTACATCACAGTAACAGACACTTCTGTCCCCTGTCACTAATACATCACATTAACAGACACTTCTGTCCCGTCACTGATACATCACAGTAACAGACACTTCTGTCCCGTCACTGACACATCACAGTAACAGACACTTCTGTCAACTGTCACTGATACATCACAATAACAGACACTTCTGTCCACTGTCACTGATACATCACAGTAACAGACACTTCTGTCCACTGTCACTGATACATCACAGTAACAGACACTTCTGTCCACTGTCACTGATACATCAGTAACAGACACTTCTGTCCACTGTCACTGATACATCAGTAACAGACACTTCTGTCCTGTCACTGATACATCACAGAAACAGACACTTCTATCCCGTCTCTGAAACATCACAGTAACAGACACTTCTGTCCACTGTCACTGATACATCAGTAACAGACACTTCTGTCCACTGTCACTGATACATCAGTAACAGACACTTCTGTCCTGTCACTGATACATCACAGTAACAGACACTTCTGTCCCGTCACTGATACATCACAGTAACAGACACATCTGTCCACTGTCACTGATGCATCACAGTAACAGACACTTCTGTCCACTGTCACTGATACATCACAGTAACAGACACTTCTGTCCCGTCACTGATACATCACAGTAATAGAAACTTCTGTCCACTGTCACTGATACATCACAGTAACAGACACTTCTGTCCACTGTCACTGATACATCAGTAACAGACACTTCTGTCCACTGTCACTGATACATCAGTAACAGACACTTCTGTCCTGTCACTGATACATCACAGTAACAGACACTTCTGTCCCGTCACTGATACATCACAGTAACAGACACATCTGTCCACTGTCACTGATGCATCACAGTAACAGACACTTCTGTCCACTGTCACTGATACATCACAGTAACAGACACTTCTGTCCCGTCACTGATACATCACAGTAACAGAAACTTCTGTCCACTGTCACTGATACATCACAGTAACAGACACTTCTGTCCACTGTCACTGATACATCAGTAACAGACACTTCTATCCCATCTCTGAAACATCACAGTAACAGACACTTCTGTCCCGTCACTGACACATCACAGTAACAAACTCTTCTGTCCCGTCTCTGGTACATCACAGTAACAGACACTTCTGTCCAATGGCACTGATACATCACAGTAAAAGACACTTCTGTTCCCTGTCACTGATACATCACAGTAACAGACACTTCTGTCCCCTGTCACTAATACATCACATTAACAGACACTTCTGTCCACTGTCACTGATACATCACAGTAACAGACACTTCTGTCCCGTCACTGATACATCACAGTAACAGAAACTTCTGTCCACTGTCACTGATAAATCAGTAACAGACACTTCTATCCCATCTCTGAAACATCACAGTAACAGACATTTCTGTCCCGTCGCTGATACATCACAGTAACAGAAACTTCTGTCCACTGTCACTGATACATCACAGTAACAGACACTTCTGTCACCTGTCACTGATACATCACAGTAACAGACACTTCTGTCACCTGTCACTGATACATCACAGTAACAGACACTTCTGACCACTGTCACTGATACATCACAGTAACAGACACTTCTGACCACTGTTACCGATACATCACAGTAACAGACACTTCTGTCCACTGTCACTGATACATCACAGTAACAGACACTTCTGTCCACTGTCGCTAATACATCACAGTAACAGACACATCTGGCCCGTCATTGATACATCACAGTAACAGACACTTCTGTCCCGTCAAGATACATCACAGTAACAGACACTTCTGTCCCAAGTCGCTAATACATCACAGTAACAGACATCTGTTCCATGTCACTGATACATCACAGTAACACACACTACTGTCAACTGTCACTGATACATAAGTAACAGACATTTCTGTCCACTGTCTCTGATACATCAGTAACAGACTCTTCTGTCCCGTCACTGTTACATCACAGTAACAGACATTTCTGTCCACTGTCACTGATACATAAGTAACAGACACTTCTGTCCACTGTCACTGATACATCAGTAACAGACACTTCTGTCCACTGTCTCTGATACATCAGTAACAGACACTTCTGTCCACTGTCTCTGATACATCAGTAACAGACACTTCTGTCCACTCACACTGATACATCAGCAACAGACACTAATGTCCCCTGTTATTGATACATCACCGTAACAGACACTTCTTCCCACTGTCACTGATACATCACAGTAACAAACTCTTCTGTCCAGTCTCTGGTACATCACAGTAACAGACACTTCTGTCCAATGGCACTGATACATCACAGTAACAGACACTTCTGTTCCCTGTCACTGATACATCACAGTAACAGACACTTCTGTTCCCTGTCACTGATACATCACAGTAACAGACACTTCTGTTCCCTGTCACTGATACATCACAGTAACAGACACTTCTGTTCCTTGTCACTGATACATCACAGTAACAGACACTTCTGTCCCGTCACTGATACATCACAGAACAGACACTTCTGTCCAGTCACTGACACATCACAGTAACAAACTCTTCTGTCCCGTCTCTGGTACATCACAGTAACAGACACTTCTGTCCCCTGTCACTAATACATCACATTAACAGACACTTCTGTCCCGTCACTGATACATCACAGTAACAGACACTTCTGTCCCGTCACTGATAAATCACAGTAACAGACACTTCTGTCAACTGTCACTGATACATCACAGTAACAGACACTTCTGTCCACTGTCACTGATACATCACAGTAACAGACACTTCTGTCCACTGTCACTGATACATCACAGTAACAGACACTTCTGTCCACAGTCACTGATACATCAGTAACAGACACTTCTGTCCACTGTCACTGATACATCAGTAACAGACACTTCTGTCCTGTCACTGATACATCACAGAAACAGACACTTCTATCCCGTCTCTGAAACATCACAGTAACAGACACTTCTGTCCAATGTCACTGATACATCACAGTAACAGACACTTCTGTTCCCTGTCACTGATACATCACAGTAACACACACTGCTGTCACCTGTCACTGATACATCACAGTAACAGACACTTCTGACCACTGTCACTGATACATCACAGTAACAGACACTTCTGTCCACTGTCACTGATACATCACAGTAACAGACACTACTGTCCACTGTCACTGATACATCACAGTAACAGACACTTCTGTCCACTGTCACTGATACATCAGTAACAGACACTTCTGTCCACTGTCACTGATACATCAGTAACAGACACTTCTGTCCCGTCACTGATACATCACAGTAACAGACACTTCTGTCCCGTCACTGATACATCACAGTAACAGACACTTCTGTCCACTGTCACTGATACATCACAGTAACAGACACTTCTGTCCCGTCACTGATACATCACAGTAACAGAAACTTCTGTCCACTGTCACTGATACATCACAGTAACAGACACTTCTGTCCACTGTCACTGATACATCAGTAACAGACTCTTCTGTCCCGTCACTGATACATCACAGTAACAGACATTTCTGTCCACTGTCACTGATACATAAGTAACAGACACTTCTGTCCACTGTCTCTGATACATCAGCAACAGACACTAATGTCCCCTGTTATTGATACATCACCGTAACAGACACTTCTGCCCACTGTCACTGATACATCACAGTAACAAACTCTTCTGTCCAGTCTCTGGTACATCACAGTAACAGACACTTCTGTCCAATGGCACTGATACATCACAGTAACAGACACTTCTGTTCCCTGTCACTGATACATCACAGTAACAGACACTTCTGTTCCCTGTCACTGATACATCACAGTAACAGACACTTCTGTCCCGTCACTGATACATCACAGTAACAGACACTTCTGTCCCGTCACTGACACATCACAGTAACAAACTCTTCTGTCCCGTCTCTGGTACATCACAGTAACAGACACTTCTGTCCCCTGTCACTAATACATCACATTAACAGACACTTCTGTCCCGTCACTGATACATCACAGTAACAGACACTTCTGTCCCGTCACTGATACATCACAGTAACAGACACTTCTGTCAACTGTCACTGATACATCACAGTAACAGACACTTCTGTCCACTGTCACTGATACATCACAGTAACAGACATTTCTGTCCCGTCACTGATACATCACAGTAACAGAAACTTCTGTCCACTGTCACTGATACATCACAGTAACAAACTCTTCTGTCCAGTCTCTGGTACATCACAGTAACAGACACTTCTGTCCAATGGCACTGATACATCACAGTAACAGACACTTCTGTTCCCTGTCACTGATACATCACAGTAACAGACACTTCTGTCCAATGGCACTGATACATCACAGTAACAGACGTTTCTGTCCCGTCACTGATACATCACCGTAACAGACACTTCTGCCCACTGTCACTGATACATCACACTAACAGACACTTCTGTCCAATGGCACTGATACATCACAGTAACAGACACTTCTGTCCCGTCATTGATACATCACAGTAACAGACACTTCTGTCCCGTCATTGATACATCACAGTAACAGACACTTCTGTCCCGTCATTGATACATCACAGTAACAGAGACTTCTGTCCACTGTCTCTGATACTTCAGTAACATACACTTCTGTCCCCTGTCGCTAATACATCTCAGTAACAGACACTTCTGTCCCGTCACTGATACATCAGTAACAGACACTTCTGTCCCATAACTGATATATCACAGTAATAGACACTTCTGTCCCCTGTCACTGATACATCAGTAAGACACTTCTGTCCCGTCATTGATACATCACAGTAACAGACACTTCTGTCCGGTCTCTGATACATCAGTAACAGACACTTCTGTCCGGTCTCTGATACATCAGTAACAGACACTTCTGTCCACTGTCACTGATACATCACAGTAACAGACACTTCTGTCCACTGTCACTGATACATCACAGTAACAGACACTTCTGTCACCTGTCACTGATACATCACAGTAACAAACTCTTCTGTTCAGTCTCTGGTACATCACAGTAATAGACACTTCTGTCCAACAGCACTGATACATCACAGTAATAGACACTTCTGTTCCCTGTCACTGATACATCACAGTAACAGACACTTCTGTTCCCTGTCACTGATACATCACAGTAATAGACACTTCTGTTCCCTGTCACTGATACATCACAGTAACAGACACTTCTGTCCAATGGCACTGATACATCACAGTAACAGACACTTCTGTTGATTGTCACTGATACATCACAGTAACAGACACTTCTGTCACCTGTCACTGATACATCACAGTAACAGACACTTCTGACCACTGTCACTGATACATCACAGTAACAGACACTTCTGTCCACTGTCACTGATACATCACAGTAACAGACACTTCTGTCCACTGTCACTGATACATCAGTATCAGACACTTCTGTCCACTGTCACTGATACATCAGTAACAGACACTTCTGTCCTGTCACTGATACATCACAGTAACAGACACTTCTGTCCTGTCACTGATACATCACAGTAACAGACACTTCTATCCCGTCTCTGAAACATCACAGTAACAGACACTTCTGTCCAATGTCACTGATACATCACAGTAACAGACACTTCTGTTCCCTGTCACTGGTACAGCACAGTAACACACACTGCTGTCACCTGTCACTGATACATCATTAACAGACACTTCTGTCCCGTCACTGATACATCACAGTAACTGACACTTCTGTCCACTGTCACTGATACATCACAGTAACAGACACTTCTGTCCCGTCACTGATACATCACAGTAACAAACACTTTTGTCCAATGTCACTGATACATCAGTAACAGACACTTCTGTCCTGTCACTTATACATCACAGTAACAGACACTTCTATCCCGTCTCTGAAACATCACAGTAACAGACACTTCTGTACCGTCACTAATATATCACCGTAACAGACACTTCTATCCCGTCTCTGAAACATCACAGTAACAGACACTTCTGTCCCGTCACTGAAACATCACAGTAACAGACACTTCTGTACCGTCACTGATACATCAAATAACAGACACTTCTATCCCGTCACTGATACATCACAGTAACAGACACTTCTGTCCACTGTCACTGATACATCACAGTAACAGACACTTCTGTCCACTGTCACTGATACATCAGTAACAGACACTTCTGTCCACTGTCACTGATACATCAGTAACAGACACTTCTGTCCCGTCACTGATACATCACAGTAACAGACACTTCTGTCCCGTCACTGATACATCACAGTAACAGACACTTCTGTCCCGTCACTGATACATCACAGTAACAGACACATCTATCCACTGTCACTGATGCATCACAGTAACAGACACTTCTGTCCACTGTCACTGATACATCACAGTAACAGACACTTCTGTCCCGTCACTGATACATCACAGTAACAGAAACTTCTGTCCACTGTCACTGATACATCACAGTAACAGACACTTCTGTCCACTGTCACTGATACATCAGTAACAGACTCTTCTGTCCCGTCACTGATACATCACAGTAACAGACATTTCTGTCCAATGTCACTGATACATAAGTAACAGACACTTCTGTCCACTGTCTCTGATACATCAGCAACAGACACTAATGTCCCCTGTTATTGATACATCACCGTAACAAACTCTTCTGTCCAGTCTCTGGTACATCACAGTAACAGACACTTCTGTCCAATGGCACTGATACATCACAGTAACAGACACTTCTGTTCCCTGTCACTGATACATCACAGTAACAGACACTTCTGTTCCCTGTCACTGATACATCACAGTAACAGACACTTCTGTCCCGTCACTGATACATCACAGTAACAGACACTTCTGTCCCGTCACTGACACATCACAGTAACAAACTCTTCTGTCCCGTCTCTGGTACATCACAGTAACAGACACTTCTGTCCCCTGTCACTAATACATCACATTAACAGACACTTCTGTCCCGTCACTGATACATCACAGTAACAGACACTTCTGTCCCGTCACTGATACATCACAGTAACAGACACTTCTGTCAACTGTCACTGATACATCACAGTAACAAACTCTTCTGTCCAGTCTCTGGTACATCACAGTAACAGACACTTCTGTCCAATGGCACTGATACATCACAGTAACAGACACTTCTGTTCCCTGTCACTGATACATCACAGTAACAGACACTTCTGTCCAATGGCACTGATACATCACAGTAACAGACGTTTCTGTCCCGTCACTGATACATCACCGTAACAGACACTTCTGCCCACTGTCACTGATACATCACACTAACAGACACTTCTGTCCAATGGCACTGATACATCACAGTAACAGACACTTCTGTCCCGTCATTGATACATCACAGTAACAGACACTTCTGTCCCGTCATTGATACATCACAGTAACAGACACTTCTGTCCCGTCATTGATACATCACAGTAACAGAGACTTCTGTCCACTGTCTCTGATACTTCAGTAACATACACTTCTGTCCCCTGTCGCTAATACATCTCAGTAACAGACACTTCTGTCCCGTCACTGATACATCAGTAACAGACACTTCTGTCCCATAACTGATATATCACAGTAATAGACACTTCTGTCCCCTGTCACTGATACATCAGTAAGACACTTCTGTCCCGTCATTGATACATCACAGTAACAGACACTTCTGTCCGGTCTCTGATACATCAGTAACAGACACTTCTGTCCGGTCTCTGATACATCAGTAACAGACACTTCTGTCCACTGTCACTGATACATCACAGTAACAGACACTTCTGTCCACTGTCACTGATACATCACAGTAACAGACACTTCTGTCACCTGTCACTGATACATCACAGTAACAAACTCTTCTGTTCAGTCTCTGGTACATCACAGTAATAGACACTTCTGTCCAACAGCACTGATACATCACAGTAATAGACACTTCTGTTCCCTGTCACTGATACATCACAGTAACAGACACTTCTGTCCAATGGCACTGATACATCACAGTAACAGACACTTCTGTTGATTGTCACTGATACATCACAGTAACAGACACTTCTGTCACCTGTCACTGATACATCACAGTAACAGACACTTCTGACCACTGTCACTGATACATCACAGTAACAGACACTTCTGTCCACTGTCACTGATACATCACAGTAACAGACACTTCTGTCCACTGTCACTGATACATCAGTATCAGACACTTCTGTCCACTGTCACTGATACATCAGTAACAGACACTTCTGTCCTGTCACTGATACATCACAGTAACAGACACTTCTGTCCTGTCACTGATACATCACAGTAACAGACACTTCTATCCCGTCTCTGAAACATCACAGTAACAGACACTTCTGTCCAATGTCACTGATACATCACAGTAACAGACACTTCTGTTCCCTGTCACTGGTACAGCACAGTAACACACACTGCTGTCACCTGTCACTGATACATCATTAACAGACACTTCTGTCCCGTCACTGATACATCACAGTAACTGACACTTCTGTCCACTGTCACTGATACATCACAGTAACAGACACTTCTGTCCCGTCACTGATACATCACAGTAACAAACACTTTTGTCCAATGTCACTGATACATCAGTAACAGACACTTCTGTCCTGTCACTTATACATCACAGTAACAGACACTTCTATCCCGTCTCTGAAACATCACAGTAACAGACACTTCTGTACCGTCACTAATATATCACCGTAACAGACACTTCTATCCCGTCTCTGAAACATCACAGTAACAGACACTTCTGTCCCGTCACTGAAACATCACAGTAACAGACACTTCTGTACCGTCACTGATACATCAAATAACAGACACTTCTATCCCGTCACTGATACATCACAGTAACAGACACTTCTGTCCACTGTCACTGATACATCACAGTAACAGACACTTCTGTCCACTGTCACTGATACATCAGTAACAGACACTTCTGTCCACTGTCACTGATACATCAGTAACAGACACTTCTGTCCCGTCACTGATACATCACAGTAACAGACACTTCTGTCCCGTCACTGATACATCACAGTAACAGACACTTCTGTCCCGTCACTGATACATCACAGTAACAGACACATCTATCCACTGTCACTGATGCATCACAGTAACAGACACTTCTGTCCACTGTCACTGATACATCACAGTAACAGACACTTCTGTCCCGTCACTGATACATCACAGTAACAGAAACTTCTGTCCACTGTCACTGATACATCACAGTAACAGACACTTCTGTCCACTGTCACTGATACATCAGTAACAGACTCTTCTGTCCCGTCACTGATACATCACAGTAACAGACATTTCTGTCCAATGTCACTGATACATAAGTAACAGACACTTCTGTCCACTGTCTCTGATACATCAGCAACAGACACTAATGTCCCCTGTTATTGATACATCACCGTAACAAACTCTTCTGTCCAGTCTCTGGTACATCACAGTAACAGACACTTCTGTCCAATGGCACTGATACATCACAGTAACAGACACTTCTGTTCCCTGTCACTGATACATCACAGTAACAGACACTTCTGTTCCCTGTCACTGATACATCACAGTAACAGACACTTCTGTCCCGTCACTGATACATCACAGTAACAGACACTTCTGTCCCGTCACTGACACATCACAGTAACAAACTCTTCTGTCCCGTCTCTGGTACATCACAGTAACAGACACTTCTGTCCCCTGTCACTAATACATCACATTAACAGACACTTCTGTCCCGTCACTGATACATCACAGTAACAGACACTTCTGTCCCGTCACTGATACATCACAGTAACAGACACTTCTGTCAACTGTCACTGATACATCACAGTAACAGACACTTCTGTCCACTGTCACTGATGCATCACAGTAACAGACATTTCTGTCCCGTCACTGATACATCACAGTAACAGAAACTTCTGTCCACTGTCACTGATACATCACAGTAACAAACTCTTCTGTCCAGTCTCTGGTACATCACAGTAACAGACACTTCTGTCCAATGGCACGGATACATCACAGTAACAGACACTTCTGTTCCCTGTCACTGATACATCACAGTAACAGACACTTCTGTCCAACGGCACTGATACATCACAGTAACAGACGTTTCTGTCCCGTCACTGATACATCACCGTAACAGACACTTCTGCCCACTGTCACTGATACATCACAGTAACAGACACTTCTGTCCAATGGCACTGATACATCACAGTAACAGACACTTCTGTCCCGTCATTGATACATCACAGTAACAGACACTTCTGTCCCGTCACTGATACATCAGTAACAGACACTTCTGTCCCATAACTGATATATCACAGTAATAGACACTTCTGTCCCCTGTCACTGATACATCAGTAAGACACTTCTGTCCCGTCATTGATACATCACAGTAACAGACACTTCTGTCCGGTCTCTGATACATCAGTAACAGACACTTCTGTCCGGTCTCTGATACATCAGTAACAGACACCTCTGTCCACTGTCACTGATACATCACAGTAACAGACACTTCTGTCCACTGTCACTGATACATCACAGTAACATACACTTCTGTCACCTGTCACTGATACCTCACAGTAACAAACTCTTCTGTTCAGTCTCTGGTACATCACAGTAACAGACACTTCTGTCCAACGGCACTGATACATCACAGTAACAGACACTTCTGTCCAACGGCACTGATACATCAGTAACAGACACTTCTGTCCACTGTCACTGAAACATCACCGTAACAGACACTTCTGTCCTGTCACTGATACATCACAGTAACAGACACTTCTATCCCGTCTCTGAAACATCACAGTAACAGACACTTCTGTCCAATGTCACTGATACATCACAGTAACAGACACTTCTGTTCCCTGTCACTGGTACAGCACAGTAACACACACTGCTGTCACCTGTCACTGATACATCATTAACAGACACTTCTGTCCCGTCACTGATACATCACAGTAACTGACACTTCTGTCCACTGTCACTGATACATCACAGTAAAAGACACTTCTGTCCAATGGCACTGATACATCACAGTAACAGACACTTCTGTCGATTGTCACTGATACATCACAGTAACAGACACTTCTGTCACCTGTCACTGATACATCACAGTAACAGACACTTCTGTCCACTGTCACTGATACATCACAGTAACAGACACTTCTGTCCACTGTCACTGATACATCACAGTAACAGACACTTCTGTCCACTGTCACTGATACATCAGTATCAGACACTTCTGTCCACTGTCACTGATACATCAGTATCAGACACTTCTGTTCCCTGTCACTGATACATCACAGTAACAGACACTTCTGTCCCGTCACTGATACATCACAGTAACAGACACTTCTGTCCCGTCACTGACACATCACAGTAACAAACTCTTCTGTCCCGTCTCTGGTACATCACAGTAACAGACACTTCTGTCCCCTGTCACTAATACATCACATTAACAGACACTTCTGTCCCGTCACTGATACATCACAGTAACAGACACTTCTGTCCCGTCACTGATACATCACAGTAACAGACACTTCTGTCAACTGTCACTGATACATCACAGTAACAGACACTTCTGTCCACTGTCACTGATGCATCACAGTAACAGACATTTCTGTCCCGTCACTGATACATCACAGTAACAGAAACTTCTGTCCACTGTCACTGATACATCACAGTAACAAACTCTTCTGTCCAGTCTCTGGTACATCACAGTAACAGACACTTCTGTCCAATGGCACTGATACATCACAGTAACAGACACTTCTGTTCCCTGTCACTGATACATCACAGTAACAGACACTTCTGTCCAATGGCACTGATACATCACAGTAACAGACGTTTCTGTCCCGTCACTGATACATCACCGTAACAGACACTTCTGCCCACTGTCACTGATACATCACAGTAACAGACACTTCTGACCAATGGCACTGATACATCACAGTAACAGACACTTCTGTCCCGTCATTGATACATCACAGTAACAGACACTTCTGTCCCGTCATTGATACATCACAGTAACAGAGACTTCTGTCCACTGTCTCTGATACTTCAGTAACATACACTTCTGTCCCCTGTCGCTAATACATCTCAGTAACAGACACTTCTGTCCCGTCACTGATACATCAGTAACAGACACTTCTGTCCCATAACTGATATATCACAGTAACAGACACTTCTGTCCCCTGTCACTGATACATCAGTAAGACACTTCTGTCCCGTCATTGATACATCACAGTAACAGACACTTCTGTCCGGTCTCTGATACATCAGTAACAGACACTTCTGTCCGGTCTCTGATACATCAGTAACAGACACTTCTGTCCACTGTCACTGATACATCACAGTAACAGACACTTCTGTCCACTGTCACTGATACATCACAGTAACAGACACTTCTGTCACCTGTCACTGATACATCACAGTAACAAACTCTTCTGTTCAGTCTCTGGTACATCACAGTAATAGACACTTCTGTCCAACAGCACTGATACATCACAGTAATAGACACTTCTGTTCCCTGTCACTGATACATCACAGTAACAGACACTTCTGTCCAATGGCACTGATACATCACAGTAACAGAAACTTCTGTCGATTGTCACTGATACATCACAGTAACAGACACTTCTGTCACCTGTCACTGATACATCACAGTAACAGACACTTCTGACCACTGTCACTGATACATCACAGTAACAGACACTTCTGTCCACTGTCACTGATACATCACAGTAACAGACACTTCTGTCCACTGTCACTGATACATCAGTATCAGACACTTCTGTCCACTGTCACTGATACATCAGTAACAGACACTTCTGTCCTGTCACTGATATATCACAGTAACAGACACTTCTGTCCTGTCACTGATACATCACAGTAACAGACACTACTATCCCGTCTCTGAAACATCACAGTAACAGACACTTCTGTCCAATGTCACTGATACATCACAGTAACAGACACTTCTGTTCCCTGTCACTGGTACAGCACAGTAACACACACTGCTGTCACCTGTCACTGATACATCATTAACAGACACTTCTGTCCCGTCACTGATACATCACAGTAACTGACACTTCTGTCCACTGTCACTGATACATCACAGTAACAGACACTTCTGTCCACTGTCACTGATACATCACAGTAACAGACACTTCTGTCCTGTCACTGATACATCACAGTAACAGACACTTCTGTCCAACGGCACTGATACATCACAGTAATAGACACTTCTGTTCCCTGTCACTGATACATCACAGTAACAGACACTTCTGTCGATTGTCACTGATACATCACAGTAACAGACACTTCTGTCGATTGTCACTGATACATCACAGTAACAGACACTTCTGTCCACTGTCACTGATACATCACAGTAACAGACACTTCTGACCACTGTCACTGATACATCACAGTAACAGACACTTCTGTCCACTGTCACTGATACATCACAGTAACAGACACTTCTGTCCACTGTCACTGATACATCACAGTAACAGACACTTCTGTCCACTGTCACTGATATATCAGTATCAGACACTTCTGTCCACTGTCACTGATACATCAGTAACAGACACTTCTGTCCTGTCACTGATACATCACAGTAACAGACACTTCTGTCCTGTCACTGATACATCACAGTAACAGACACTTCTGACCACTGTCACTGATACATCACAGTAACAGACACTTCTGTCCACTGTCACTGATACATCACAGTAACAGACACTTCTGTCCACTGTCACTGATACATCACAGTAACAGACACTTCTGTCCACTGTCACTGATACATCAGTAACAGACACTTCTGTCCACTGTCACTGATACATCAGTAACAGACACTTCTGTCCTGTCACTGATACATCAGAGTAACAGACCATTCTATCCCGTCTCTGAAACATCACAGTAACAGACACTTCTGTCCACTGTCACTGATACATCACAGTAACAGACACTTCTGTCCCGTCACTGATACATCACAGTAACAGACACTTCTGACCACTGTCACTGATACATTACAGTAACAGACACTTCTGTCCACTGTCACTGATACATCACAGTAACAGACACTTCTGTCCACTGTCACTGATACATCACAGTAACAGACACTTCTGTCCACTGTCACTGATACATCAGTAACAGACACTTCTGTCCACTGTCACTGATACATCAGTAACAGACACTTCTGTCCTGTCACTGATACATCAGAGTAACAGACCATTCTATCCCGTCTCTGAAACATCACAGTAACAGACACTTCTGTCCAATGTCACTGATACATCACAGTAACAGACACTTCTGTTCCCTGTCACTGATACATCACAGTAACACACACTGCTGTCACCTGTCACTGATACATCATTAACAGACACTTCTGTCCCGTCACTGATACATCACAGTAACCGACACTTCTGTCCACTGTCACTGATACATCACAGTAACAGACACTTCTGTCGACTGTCACTGATACATCACAGTAACAGACACTTCTGTCCCGTCACTGACATATCACAGTAACAAACACTTTTGTCCAATGTCACTGATACATCAGTAACAGACACTTCTGTCCTGTCACTTATACATCACAGTAACAGACACTTCTATCCCGTCTCTGAAACATCACAGTAACAGACACTTCTGTACCGTCACTAATACATCACCGTAACAGACACTTCTATCCCGTCTCTGAAACATCACAGTAACAGACACTTCTGTCCCGTCACTGAAACATCACAGTAACAGACACTTCTGTACCGTCACTGATACATCAAATAACAGACACTTCTATCCCGTCACTGATACATCACAGTAACAGACACTTCTTTCCACTGTCACTGATACATCACAGTAACAGAAACTTCTGTCCACTGTCACTGATACATCACAGTAACAGACACTTCTGTCCACTGTCACTGATACATCAGTAACAGACACTTCTGTCCACTGTCACTGATACATCAGTAACAGACACTTCTGTCCACTGTCACTGATACATCAGTAACAGACACTTCTGTCCCGTCACTGATACATCACAGTAACAGACACTTCTGTCCCGTCACTGATACATCACAGTAACAGACACATCTGTCCACTGTCACTGATGCATCACAGTAACAGACACTTCTGTCCACTGTCACTGATACATCACAGTAACAGACACTTCTGTCCCGTCACTGATACATCACAGTAACAGAAACTTCTGTCCACTGTCACTGATACATCACAGTAACAGACACTTCTGTCCACTGTCACTGATACATCAGTAACAGACTCTTCTGTCCCGTCACTGATACATCACAGTAACAGACATTTCTGTCCAATGTCACTGATACATAAGTAACAGACACTTCTGTCCACTGTCTCTGATACATCAGCAACAGACACTAATGTCCCCTGTTATTGATACATCACCGTAACAGACACTTCTGCCCACTGTCACTGATACATCACAGTAACAAACTCTTCTGTCCAGTCTCTGGTACATCACAGTAACAGACACTTCTGTCCAATGGCACTGATACATCACAGTAACAGACACTTCTGTTCCCTGTCACTGATACATCACAGTAACAGACACTTCTGTTCCCTGTCACTGATACATCACAGTAACAGACACTTCTGTCCCGTCACTGACACATCACAGTAACAAAGTCTTCTGTCCCGTCTCTGGTACATCACAGTAACAGACACTTCTGTCCCAGGTCACTAATACATCACATTAACAGACACTTCTGTCCCGTCACTGATACATCACAGTAACAGACACTTCTGTCCCGTCACTGATACATCACAGTAACAGACACTTCTGTCAACTGTCACTGATACATCACAGTAACAGACACTTCTGTCCACTGTCACTGATGCATCACAGTAACAGACATTTCTGTCCCGTCACTGATACATCACAGTAACAGAAACTTCTGTCCACTGTCACTGATACATCACAGTAACAAACTCTTCTGTCCAGTCTCTGGTACATCACAGTAACAGACACTTCTGTCCCCTGTCACTAATACATCACATTAACAGACACTTCTGTCCCGTCACTGATACATCACAGTGACAGACACTTCTGTCCCGTCACTGATACATCACAGTAACAGACACTTCTGTCAACTGTCACTGATACATCACAGTAACAGACACTTCTGTCCACTGTCACTGATGCATCACAGTAACAGACATTTCTGTCCCGTCACTGATACATCACAGTAACAGAAACTTCTGTCCACTGTCACTGATACATCACAGTAACAAAGTCTTCTGTCCCGTCTCTGGTACATCACAGTAACAGACACTTCTGTCCACTGTCACTGATACATCAGTAACAGACACTTCTGTCCACTGTCACTGATACATCAGTAACAGACACTTCTGTCCCGTCACTGATACATCACAGTAACAGACACTTCTGTCCCGTCACTGATACATCACAGTAACAGACACATCTGTCCACTGTCACTGATGCATCACAGTAACAGACACTTCTGTCCACTGTCACTGATACATCACAGTAACAGACACTTCTGTCCCGTCACTGATACATCACAGTAACAGAAACTTCTGTCCACTGTCACTGATACATCACAGTAACAGACACTTCTGTCCACTGTCACTGATACATCAGTAACAGACTCTTCTGTCCCGTCACTGATACATCACAGTAACAGACATTTCTGTCCAATGTCACTGATACATAAGTAACAGACACTTCTGTCCACTGTCTCTGATACATCAGCAACAGACACTAATGTCCCCTGTTATTGATACATCACCGTAACAGACACTTCTGCCCACTGTCACTGATACATCACAGTAACAAACTCTTCTGTCCAGTCTCTGGTACATCACAGTAACAGACACTTCTGTCCAATGGCACTGATACATCACAGTAACAGACACTTCTGTTCCCTGTCACTGATACATCACAGTAACAGACACTTCTGTTCCCTGTCACTGATACATCACAGTAACAGACACTTCTGTCCCGTCACTGACACATCACAGTAACAAAGTCTTCTGTCCCGTCTCTGGTACATCACAGTAACAGACACTTCTGTCCCCTGTCACTAATACATCACATTAACAGACACTTCTGTCCCGTCACTGATACATCACAGTAACAGACACTTCTGTCCCGTCACTGATACATCACAGTAACAGACACTTCTGTCAACTGTCACTGATACATCACAGTAACAGACACTTCTGTCCACTGTCACTGATGCATCACAGTAACAGACATTTCTGTCCCGTCACTGATACATCACAGTAACAGAAACTTCTGTCCACTGTCACTGATACATCACAGTAACAAACTCTTCTGTCCAGTCTCTGGTACATCACAGTAACAGACACTTCTGTCCAATGGCACTGATACATCACAGTAACAGACACTTCTGTCCCGTCACTGATACATCACAGTAACAGACACTTCTGTCCCGTCACTGACACATCACAGTAACAAACTCTTCTGTCCCGTCTCTGGTACATCACAGTAACAGACACTTCTGTCCCCTGTCACTAATACATCACATTAACAGACACTTCTGTCCCGTCACTGATACATCACAGTGACAGACACTTCTGTCCCGTCACTGATACATCACAGTAACAGACACTTCTGTCAACTGTCACTGATACATCACAGTAACAGACACTTCTGTCCACTGTCACTGATGCATCACAGTAACAGACATTTCTGTCCCGTCACTGATACATCACAGTAACAGAAACTTCTGTCCACTGTCACTGATACATCACAGTAACAAACTCTTCTGTCCAGTCTCTGGTACATCACAGTAACAGACACTTCTGTCCAATGGCACTGATACATCACAGTAACAGACACTTCTGTTCCCTGTCACTGATACATCACAGTAACAGACACTTCTGTCCAATGGCACTGATACATCACAGTAACAGACGTTTCTGTCCCGTCACTGATACATCACCGTAACAGACACTTCTGCCCACTGTCACTGATACATCACAGTAACAGACACTTCTGTCCAATGGCACTGATACATCACAGTAACAGACACTTCTGTCCCGTCATTGATACATCACAGTAACAGACACTTCTGTCCCGTCACTGATACATCAGTAACAGACACTTCTGTCCCATAACTGATATATCACAGTAATAGACACTTCTGTCCCCTGTCACTGATACATCAGTAAGACACTTCTGTCCCGTCATTGATACATCACAGTAACAGACACTTCTGTCCGGTCTCTGATACATCAGTAACAGACACTTCTGTCCGGTCTCTGATACATCAGTAACAGACACCTCTGTCCACTGTCACTGATACATCACAGTAACAGACACTTCTGTCCACTGTCACTGATACATCACAGTAACATACACTTCTGTCACCTGTCACTGATACCTCACAGTAACAAACTCTTCTGTTCAGTCTCTGGTACATCACAGTAACAGACACTTCTGTCCAACGGCACTGATACATCACAGTAACAGACACTTCTGTCCAACGGCACTGATACATCAGTAACAGACACTTCTGTCCACTGTCACTGAAACATCACCGTAACAGACACTTCTGTCCTGTCACTGATACATCACAGTAACAGACACTTCTATCCCGTCTCTGAAACATCACAGTAACAGACACTTCTGTCCAATGTCACTGATACATCACAGTAACAGACACTTCTGTTCCCTGTCACTGGTACAGCACAGTAACACACACTGCTGTCACCTGTCACTGATACATCATTAACAGACACTTCTGTCCCGTCACTGATACATCACAGTAACTGACACTTCTGTCCACTGTCACTGATACATCACAGTAAAAGACACTTCTGTCCAATGGCACTGATACATCACAGTAACAGACACTTCTGTCGATTGTCACTGATACATCACAGTAACAGACACTTCTGTCACCTGTCACTGATACATCACAGTAACAGACACTTCTGTCCACTGTCACTGATACATCACAGTAACAGACACTTCTGTCCACTGTCACTGATACATCACAGTAACAGACACTTCTGTCCACTGTCACTGATACATCAGTATCAGACACTTCTGTCCACTGTCACTGATACATCAGTATCAGACACTTCTGTTCCCTGTCACTGATACATCACAGTAACAGACACTTCTGTCCCGTCACTGATACATCACAGTAACAGACACTTCTGTCCCGTCACTGACACATCACAGTAACAAACTCTTCTGTCCCGTCTCTGGTACATCACAGTAACAGACACTTCTGTCCCCTGTCACTAATACATCACATTAACAGACACTTCTGTCCCGTCACTGATACATCACAGTAACAGACACTTCTGTCCCGTCACTGATACATCACAGTAACAGACACTTCTGTCAACTGTCACTGATACATCACAGTAACAGACACTTCTGTCCACTGTCACTGATGCATCACAGTAACAGACATTTCTGTCCCGTCACTGATACATCACAGTAACAGAAACTTCTGTCCACTGTCACTGATACATCACAGTAACAAACTCTTCTGTCCAGTCTCTGGTACATCACAGTAACAGACACTTCTGTCCAATGGCACTGATACATCACAGTAACAGACACTTCTGTTCCCTGTCACTGATACATCACAGTAACAGACACTTCTGTCCAATGGCACTGATACATCACAGTAACAGACGTTTCTGTCCCGTCACTGATACATCACCGTAACAGACACTTCTGCCCACTGTCACTGATACATCACAGTAACAGACACTTCTGACCAATGGCACTGATACATCACAGTAACAGACACTTCTGTCCCGTCATTGATACATCACAGTAACAGACACTTCTGTCCCGTCATTGATACTTCACAGTAACAGAGACTTCTGTCCACTGTCTCTGATACTTCAGTAACATACACTTCTGTCCCCTGTCGCTAATACATCTCAGTAACAGACACTTCTGTCCCGTCACTGATACATCAGTAACAGACACTTCTGTCCCATAACTGATATATCACAGTAACAGACACTTCTGTCCCCTGTCACTGATACATCAGTAAGACACTTCTGTCCCGTCATTGATACATCACAGTAACAGACACTTCTGTCCGGTCTCTGATACATCAGTAACAGACACTTCTGTCCGGTCTCTGATACATCAGTAACAGACACTTCTGTCCACTGTCACTGATACATCACAGTAACAGACACTTCTGTCCACTGTCACTGATACATCACAGTAACAGACACTTCTGTCACCTGTCACTGATACATCACAGTAACAAACTCTTCTGTTCAGTCTCTGGTACATCACAGTAATAGACACTTCTGTCCAACAGCACTGATACATCACAGTAATAGACACTTCTGTTCCCTGTCACTGATACATCACAGTAACAGACACTTCTGTCCAATGGCACTGATACATCACAGTAACAGAAACTTCTGTCGATTGTCACTGATACATCACAGTAACAGACACTTCTGTCACCTGTCACTGATACATCACAGTAACAGACACTTCTGACCACTGTCACTGATACATCACAGTAACAGACACTTCTGTCCACTGTCACTGATACATCACAGTAACAGACACTTCTGTCCACTGTCACTGATACATCAGTATCAGACACTTCTGTCCACTGTCACTGATACATCAGTAACAGACACTTCTGTCCTGTCACTGATACATCACAGTAACAGACACTTCTGTCCTGTCACTGATACATCACAGTAACAGACACTTCTATCCCGTCTCTGAAACATCACAGTAACAGACACTTCTGTCCAATGTCACTGATACATCACAGTAACAGACACTTCTGTTCCCTGTCACTGGTACAGCACAGTAACACACACTGCTGTCACCTGTCACTGATACATCATTAACAGACACTTCTGTCCCGTCACTGATACATCACAGTAACTGACACTTCTGTCCACTGTCACTGATACATCACAGTAACAGACACTTCTGTCCACTGTCACTGATACATCACAGTAACAGACACTTCTGTCCTGTCACTGATACATCACAGTAACAGACACTTCTGTCCAACGGCACTGATACATCACAGTAATAGACACTTCTGTTCCCTGTCACTGATACATCACAGTAACAGACACTTCTGTCGATTGTCACTGATACATCACAGTAACAGACACTTCTGTCGATTGTCACTGATACATCACAGTAACAGACACTTCTGTCCACTGTCACTGATACATCACAGTAACAGACACTTCTGACCACTGTCACTGATACATCACAGTAACAGACACTTCTGTCCACTGTCACTGATACATCACAGTAACAGACACTTCTGTCCACTGTCACTGATATATCAGTATCAGACACTTCTGTCCACTGTCACTGATACATCAGTAACAGACACTTCTGTCCTGTCACTGATACATCACAGTAACAGACACTTCTGTCCTGTCACTGATACATCACAGTAACAGACACTTCTGACCACTGTCACTGATACATCACAGTAACAGACACTTCTGTCCACTGTCACTGATACATCACAGTAACAGACACTTCTGTCCACTGTCACTGATACATCACAGTAACAGACACTTCTGTCCACTGTCACTGATACATCAGTAACAGACACTTCTGTCCACTGTCACTGATACATCAGTAACAGACACTTCTGTCCTGTCACTGATACATCAGAGTAACAGACCATTCTATCCCGTCTCTGAAACATCACAGTAACAGACACTTCTGTCCACTGTCACTGATACATCACAGTAACAGACACTTCTGTCCCGTCACTGATACATCACAGTAACAGACACTTCTGACCACTGTCACTGATACATCACAGTAACAGACACTTCTGTCCACTGTCACTGATACATCACAGTAACAGACACTTCTGTCCACTGTCACTGATACATCACAGTAACAGACACTTCTGTCCACTGTCACTGATACATCAGTAACAGACACTTCTGTCCACTGTCACTGATACATCAGTAACAGACACTTCTGTCCTGTCACTGATACATCAGAGTAACAGACCATTCTATCCCGTCTCTGAAACATCACAGTAACAGACACTTCTGTCCAATGTCACTGATACATCACAGTAACAGACACTTCTGTTCCCTGTCACTGATACATCACAGTAACACACACTGCTGTCACCTGTCACTGATACATCATTAACAGACACTTCTGTCCCGTCACTGATACATCACAGTAACCGACACTTCTGTCCACTGTCACTGATACATCACAGTAACAGACACTTCTGTCGACTGTCACTGATACATCACAGTAACAGACACTTCTGTCCCGTCACTGACATATCACAGTAACAAACACTTTTGTCCAATGTCACTGATACATCAGTAACAGACACTTCTGTCCTGTCACTTATACATCACAGTAACAGACACTTCTATCCCGTCTCTGAAACATCACAGTAACAGACACTTCTGTACCGTCACTAATACATCACCGTAACAGACACTTCTGTTCCCTGTCACTGATACATCACAGTAACAGACACTTCTGTTCCCTGTCACTGATACATCACAGTAACAGACACTTCTGTCCCGTCACTGATACATCACAGTAACAGACACTTCTGTCCAATGTCACTGATACATCACAGTAACAGACACTTCTGTTCCCTGTCACTGGTACAGCACAGTAACACACACTGCTGTCACCTGTCACTGATACATCATTAACAGACACTTCTGTCCCGTCACTGATACATCACAGTAACTGACACTTCTGTCCACTGTCACTGATACATCACAGTAACAGACACTTCTGTCCACTGTCACTGATACATCACAGTAACAGACACTTCTGTCCTGTCACTGATACATCACAGTAACAGACACTTCTGTCCAACGGCACTGATACATCACAGTAATAGACACTTCTGTTCCCTGTCACTGATACATCACAGTAACAGACACTTCTGTCGATTGTCACTGATACATCACAGTAACAGACACTTCTGTCGATTGTCACTGATACATCACAGTAACAGACACTTCTGTCCACTGTCACTGATACATCACAGTAACAGACACTTCTGACCACTGTCACTGATACATCACAGTAACAGACACTTCTGTCCACTGTCACTGATACATCACAGTAACAGACACTTCTGTCCACTGTCACTGATACATCACAGTAACAGACACTTCTGTCCACTGTCACTGATATATCAGTATCAGACACTTCTGTCCACTGTCACTGATACATCAGTAACAGACACTTCTGTCCTGTCACTGATACATCACAGTAACAGACACTTCTGTCCTGTCACTGATACATCACAGTAACAGACACTTCTGACCACTGTCACTGATACATCACAGTAACAGACACTTCTGTCCACTGTCACTGATACATCACAGTAACAGACACTTCTGTCCACTGTCACTGATACATCACAGTAACAGACACTTCTGTCCACTGTCACTGATACATCAGTAACAGACACTTCTGTCCACTGTCACTGATACATCAGTAACAGACACTTCTGTCCTGTCACTGATACATCAGAGTAACAGACCATTCTATCCCGTCTCTGAAACATCACAGTAACAGACACTTCTGTCCACTGTCACTGATACATCACAGTAACAGACACTTCTGTCCCGTCACTGATACATCACAGTAACAGACACTTCTGACCACTGTCACTGATACATTACAGTAACAGACACTTCTGTCCACTGTCACTGATACATCACAGTAACAGACACTTCTGTCCACTGTCACTGATACATCACAGTAACAGACACTTCTGTCCACTGTCACTGATACATCAGTAACAGACACTTCTGTCCACTGTCACTTACATCAGTAACAGACACTTCTGTCCTGTCACTGATACATCAGAGTAACAGACCATTCTATCCCGTCTCTGAAACATCACAGTAACAGACACTTCTGTCCAATGTCACTGATACATCACAGTAACAGACACTTCTGTTCCCTGTCACTGATACATCACAGTAACACACACTGCTGTCACCTGTCACTGATACATCATTAACAGACACTTCTGTCCCGTCACTGATACATCACAGTAACCGACACTTCTGTCCACTGTCACTGATACATCACAGTAACAGACACTTCTGTCGACTGTCACTGATACATCACAGTAACAGACACTTCTGTCCCGTCACTGACATATCACAGTAACAAACACTTTTGTCCAATGTCACTGATACATCAGTAACAGACACTTCTGTCCTGTCACTTATACATCACAGTAACAGACACTTCTATCCCGTCTCTGAAACATCACAGTAACAGACACTTCTGTACCGTCACTAATACATCACCGTAACAGACACTTCTATCCCGTCTCTGAAACATCACAGTAACAGACACTTCTGTCCCGTCACTGAAACATCACAGTAACAGACACTTCTGTACCGTCACTGATACATCAAATAACAGACACTTCTATCCCGTCACTGATACATCACAGTAACAGACACTTCTTTCCACTGTCACTGATACATCACAGTAACAGACACTTCTGTCCACTGTCACTGATACATCACAGTAACAGACACTTCTGTCCACTGTCACTGATACATCAGTAACAGACACTTCTGTCCACTGTCACTGATACATCAGTAACAGACACTTCTGTCCACTGTCACTGATACATCAGTAACAGACACTTCTGTCCCGTCACTGATACATCACAGTAACAGACACTTCTGTCCCGTCACTGATACATCACAGTAACAGACACATCTGTCCACTGTCACTGATGCATCACAGTAACAGACACTTCTGTCCACTGTCACTGATACATCACAGTAACAGACACTTCTGTCCCGTCACTGATACATCACAGTAACAGAAACTTCTGTCCACTGTCACTGATACATCACAGTAACAGACACTTCTGTCCACTGTCACTGATACATCAGTAACAGACTCTTCTGTCCCGTCACTGATACATCACAGTAACAGACATTTCTGTCCAATGTCACTGATACATAAGTAACAGACACTTCTGTCCACTGTCTCTGATACATCAGCAACAGACACTAATGTCCCCTGTTATTGATACATCACCGTAACAGACACTTCTGCCCACTGTCACTGATACATCACAGTAACAAACTCTTCTGTCCAGTCTCTGGTACATCACAGTAACAGACACTTCTGTCCAATGGCACTGATACATCACAGTAACAGACACTTCTGTTCCCTGTCACTGATACATCACAGTAACAGACACTTCTGTTCCCTGTCACTGATACATCACAGTAACAGACACTTCTGTCCCGTCACTGACACATCACAGTAACAAAGTCTTCTGTCCCGTCTCTGGTACATCACAGTAACAGACACTTCTGTCCCAGGTCACTAATACATCACATTAACAGACACTTCTGTCCCGTCACTGATACATCACAGTAACAGACACTTCTGTCCCGTCACTGATACATCACAGTAACAGACACTTCTGTCAACTGTCACTGATACATCACAGTAACAGACACTTCTGTCCACTGTCACTGATGCATCACAGTAACAGACATTTCTGTCCCGTCACTGATACATCACAGTAACAGAAACTTCTGTCCACTGTCACTGATACATCACAGTAACAAACTCTTCTGTCCAGTCTCTGGTACATCACAGTAACAGACACTTCTGTCCCCTGTCACTAATACATCACATTAACAGACACTTCTGTCCCGTCACTGATACATCACAGTGACAGACACTTCTGTCCCGTCACTGATACATCACAGTAACAGACACTTCTGTCAACTGTCACTGATACATCACAGTAACAGACACTTCTGTCCACTGTCACTGATGCATCACAGTAACAGACATTTCTGTCCCGTCACTGATACATCACAGTAACAGAAACTTCTGTCCACTGTCACTGATACATCACAGTAACAAAGTCTTCTGTCCCGTCTCTGGTACATCACAGTAACAGACACTTCTGTCCACTGTCACTGATACATCAGTAACAGACACTTCTGTCCACTGTCACTGATACATCAGTAACAGACACTTCTGTCCCGTCACTGATACATCACAGTAACAGACACTTCTGTCCCGTCACTGATACATCACAGTAACAGACACATCTGTCCACTGTCACTGATGCATCACAGTAACAGACACTTCTGTCCACTGTCACTGATACATCACAGTAACAGACACTTCTGTCCCGTCACTGATACATCACAGTAACAGAAACTTCTGTCCACTGTCACTGATACATCACAGTAACAGACACTTCTGTCCACTGTCACTGATACATCAGTAACAGACTCTTCTGTCCCGTCACTGATACATCACAGTAACAGACATTTCTGTCCAATGTCACTGATACATAAGTAACAGACACTTCTGTCCACTGTCTCTGATACATCAGCAACAGACACTAATGTCCCCTGTTATTGATACATCACCGTAACAGACACTTCTGCCCACTGTCACTGATACATCACAGTAACAAACTCTTCTGTCCAGTCTCTGGTACATCACAGTAACAGACACTTCTGTCCAATGGCACTGATACATCACAGTAACAGACACTTCTGTTCCCTGTCACTGATACATCACAGTAACAGACACTTCTGTTCCCTGTCACTGATACATCACAGTAACAGACACTTCTGTCCCGTCACTGACACATCACAGTAACAAAGTCTTCTGTCCCGTCTCTGGTACATCACAGTAACAGACACTTCTGTCCCCTGTCACTAATACATCACATTAACAGACACTTCTGTCCCGTCACTGATACATCACAGTAACAGACACTTCTGTCCCGTCACTGATACATCACAGTAACAGACACTTCTGTCAACTGTCACTGATACATCACAGTAACAGACACTTCTGTCCACTGTCACTGATGCATCACAGTAACAGACATTTCTGTCCCGTCACTGATACATCACAGTAACAGAAACTTCTGTCCACTGTCACTGATACATCACAGTAACAAACTCTTCTGTCCAGTCTCTGGTACATCACAGTAACAGACACTTCTGTCCAATGGCACTGATACATCACAGTAACAGACACTTCTGTCCCGTCACTGATACATCACAGTAACAGACACTTCTGTCCCGTCACTGACACATCACAGTAACAAACTCTTCTGTCCCGTCTCTGGTACATCACAGTAACAGACACTTCTGTCCCCTGTCACTAATACATCACATTAACAGACACTTCTGTCCCGTCACTGATACATCACAGTGACAGACACTTCTGTCCCGTCACTGATACATCACAGTAACAGACACTTCTGTCAACTGTCACTGATACATCACAGTAACAGACACTTCTGTCCACTGTCACTGATGCATCACAGTAACAGACATTTCTGTCCCGTCACTGATACATCACAGTAACAGAAACTTCTGTCCACTGTCACTGATACATCACAGTAACAAACTCTTCTGTCCAGTCTCTGGTACATCACAGTAACAGACACTTCTGTCCAATGGCACTGATACATCACAGTAACAGACACTTCTGTTCCCTGTCACTGATACATCACAGTAACAGACACTTCTGTCCAATGGCACTGATACATCACAGTAACAGACGTTTCTGTCCCGTCACTGATACATCACCGTAACAGACACTTCTGCCCACTGTCACTGATACATCACAGTAACAGACACTTCTGTCCAATGGCACTGATACATCACAGTAACAGACACTTCTGTCCCGTCATTGATACATCACAGTAACAGACACTTCTGTCCCGTCACTGATACATCAGTAACAGACACTTCTGTCCCATAACTGATATATCACAGTAATAGACACTTCTGTCCCCTGTCACTGATACATCAGTAAGACACTTCTGTCCCGTCATTGATACATCACAGTAACAGACACTTCTGTCCGGTCTCTGATACATCAGTAACAGACACTTCTGTCCGGTCTCTGATACATCAGTAACAGACACCTCTGTCCACTGTCACTGATACATCACAGTAACAGACACTTCTGTCCACTGTCACTGATACATCACAGTAACATACACTTCTGTCACCTGTCACTGATACCTCACAGTAACAAACTCTTCTGTTCAGTCTCTGGTACATCACAGTAACAGACACTTCTGTCCAACGGCACTGATACATCACAGTAACAGACACTTCTGTCCAACGGCACTGATACATCAGTAACAGACACTTCTGTCCACTGTCACTGAAACATCACCGTAACAGACACTTCTGTCCTGTCACTGATACATCACAGTAACAGACACTTCTATCCCGTCTCTGAAACATCACAGTAACAGACACTTCTGTCCAATGTCACTGATACATCACAGTAACAGACACTTCTGTTCCCTGTCACTGGTACAGCACAGTAACACACACTGCTGTCACCTGTCACTGATACATCATTAACAGACACTTCTGTCCCGTCACTGATACATCACAGTAACTGACACTTCTGTCCACTGTCACTGATACATCACAGTAAAAGACACTTCTGTCCAATGGCACTGATACATCACAGTAACAGACACTTCTGTCGATTGTCACTGATACATCACAGTAACAGACACTTCTGTCACCTGTCACTGATACATCACAGTAACAGACACTTCTGTCCACTGTCACTGATACATCACAGTAACAGACACTTCTGTCCACTGTCACTGATACATCACAGTAACAGACACTTCTGTCCACTGTCACTGATACATCAGTATCAGACACTTCTGTCCACTGTCACTGATACATCAGTATCAGACACTTCTGTTCCCTGTCACTGATACATCACAGTAACAGACACTTCTGTCCCGTCACTGATACATCACAGTAACAGACACTTCTGTCCCGTCACTGACACATCACAGTAACAAACTCTTCTGTCCCGTCTCTGGTACATCACAGTAACAGACACTTCTGTCCCCTGTCACTAATACATCACATTAACAGACACTTCTGTCCCGTCACTGATACATCACAGTAACAGACACTTCTGTCCCGTCACTGATACATCACAGTAACAGACACTTCTGTCAACTGTCACTGATACATCACAGTAACAGACACTTCTGTCCACTGTCACTGATGCATCACAGTAACAGACATTTCTGTCCCGTCACTGATACATCACAGTAACAGAAACTTCTGTCCACTGTCACTGATACATCACAGTAACAAACTCTTCTGTCCAGTCTCTGGTACATCACAGTAACAGACACTTCTGTCCAATGGCACTGATACATCACAGTAACAGACACTTCTGTTCCCTGTCACTGATACATCACAGTAACAGACACTTCTGTCCAATGGCACTGATACATCACAGTAACAGACGTTTCTGTCCCGTCACTGATACATCACCGTAACAGACACTTCTGCCCACTGTCACTGATACATCACAGTAACAGACACTTCTGACCAATGGCACTGATACATCACAGTAACAGACACTTCTGTCCCGTCATTGATACATCACAGTAACAGACACTTCTGTCCCGTCATTGATACTTCACAGTAACAGAGACTTCTGTCCACTGTCTCTGATACTTCAGTAACATACACTTCTGTCCCCTGTCGCTAATACATCTCAGTAACAGACACTTCTGTCCCGTCACTGATACATCAGTAACAGACACTTCTGTCCCATAACTGATATATCACAGTAACAGACACTTCTGTCCCCTGTCACTGATACATCAGTAAGACACTTCTGTCCCGTCATTGATACATCACAGTAACAGACACTTCTGTCCGGTCTCTGATACATCAGTAACAGACACTTCTGTCCGGTCTCTGATACATCAGTAACAGACACTTCTGTCCACTGTCACTGATACATCACAGTAACAGACACTTCTGTCCACTGTCACTGATACATCACAGTAACAGACACTTCTGTCACCTGTCACTGATACATCACAGTAACAAACTCTTCTGTTCAGTCTCTGGTACATCACAGTAATAGACACTTCTGTCCAACAGCACTGATACATCACAGTAATAGACACTTCTGTTCCCTGTCACTGATACATCACAGTAACAGACACTTCTGTCCAATGGCACTGATACATCACAGTAACAGAAACTTCTGTCGATTGTCACTGATACATCACAGTAACAGACACTTCTGTCACCTGTCACTGATACATCACAGTAACAGACACTTCTGACCACTGTCACTGATACATCACAGTAACAGACACTTCTGTCCACTGTCACTGATACATCACAGTAACAGACACTTCTGTCCACTGTCACTGATACATCAGTATCAGACACTTCTGTCCACTGTCACTGATACATCAGTAACAGACACTTCTGTCCTGTCACTGATACATCACAGTAACAGACACTTCTGTCCTGTCACTGATACATCACAGTAACAGACACTTCTATCCCGTCTCTGAAACATCACAGTAACAGACACTTCTGTCCAATGTCACTGATACATCACAGTAACAGACACTTCTGTTCCCTGTCACTGGTACAGCACAGTAACACACACTGCTGTCACCTGTCACTGATACATCATTAACAGACACTTCTGTCCCGTCACTGATACATCACAGTAACTGACACTTCTGTCCACTGTCACTGATACATCACAGTAACAGACACTTCTGTCCACTGTCACTGATACATCACAGTAACAGACACTTCTGTCCTGTCACTGATACATCACAGTAACAGACACTTCTGTCCAACGGCACTGATACATCACAGTAATAGACACTTCTGTTCCCTGTCACTGATACATCACAGTAACAGACACTTCTGTCGATTGTCACTGATACATCACAGTAACAGACACTTCTGTCGATTGTCACTGATACATCACAGTAACAGACACTTCTGTCCACTGTCACTGATACATCACAGTAACAGACACTTCTGACCACTGTCACTGATACATCACAGTAACAGACACTTCTGTCCACTGTCACTGATACATCACAGTAACAGACACTTCTGTCCACTGTCACTGATATATCAGTATCAGACACTTCTGTCCACTGTCACTGATACATCAGTAACAGACACTTCTGTCCTGTCACTGATACATCACAGTAACAGACACTTCTGTCCTGTCACTGATACATCACAGTAACAGACACTTCTGACCACTGTCACTGATACATCACAGTAACAGACACTTCTGTCCACTGTCACTGATACATCACAGTAACAGACACTTCTGTCCACTGTCACTGATACATCACAGTAACAGACACTTCTGTCCACTGTCACTGATACATCAGTAACAGACACTTCTGTCCACTGTCACTGATACATCAGTAACAGACACTTCTGTCCTGTCACTGATACATCAGAGTAACAGACCATTCTATCCCGTCTCTGAAACATCACAGTAACAGACACTTCTGTCCACTGTCACTGATACATCACAGTAACAGACACTTCTGTCCCGTCACTGATACATCACAGTAACAGACACTTCTGACCACTGTCACTGATACATCACAGTAACAGACACTTCTGTCCACTGTCACTGATACATCACAGTAACAGACACTTCTGTCCACTGTCACTGATACATCACAGTAACAGACACTTCTGTCCACTGTCACTGATACATCAGTAACAGACACTTCTGTCCACTGTCACTGATACATCAGTAACAGACACTTCTGTCCTGTCACTGATACATCAGAGTAACAGACCATTCTATCCCGTCTCTGAAACATCACAGTAACAGACACTTCTGTCCAATGTCACTGATACATCACAGTAACAGACACTTCTGTTCCCTGTCACTGATACATCACAGTAACACACACTGCTGTCACCTGTCACTGATACATCATTAACAGACACTTCTGTCCCGTCACTGATACATCACAGTAACCGACACTTCTGTCCACTGTCACTGATACATCACAGTAACAGACACTTCTGTCGACTGTCACTGATACATCACAGTAACAGACACTTCTGTCCCGTCACTGACATATCACAGTAACAAACACTTTTGTCCAATGTCACTGATACATCAGTAACAGACACTTCTGTCCTGTCACTTATACATCACAGTAACAGACACTTCTATCCCGTCTCTGAAACATCACAGTAACAGACACTTCTGTACCGTCACTAATACATCACCGTAACAGACACTTCTATCCCGTCTCTGAAACATCACAGTAACAGACACTTCTGTCCCGTCACTGAAACATCACAGTAACAGACACTTCTGTACCGTCACTGATACATCAAATAACAGACACTTCTATCCCGTCACTGATACATCACAGTAACAGACACTTCTGTCCACTGTCACTGATACATCACAGTAACAGACACTTCTGTCCACTGTCACTGATACATCACAGTAACAGACACTTCTGTCCACTGTCACTGATACATCAGTAACAGACACTTCTGTCCACTGTCACTGATACATCAGTAACAGACACTTCTGTCCACTGTCACTGATACATCAGTAACAGACACTTCTGTCCCGTCACTGATACATCACAGTAACAGACACTTCTGTCCCGTCACTGATACATCACAGTAACAGACACATCTGTCCACTGTCACTGATGCATCACAGTAACAGACACTTCTGTCCACTGTCACTGATACATCACAGTAACAGACACTTCTGTCCCGTCACTGATACATCACAGTAACAGAAACTTCTGTCCACTGTCACTGATACATCACAGTAACAGACACTTCTGTCCACTGTCACTGATACATCAGTAACAGACTCTTCTGTCCCGTCACTGATACATCACAGTAACAGACATTTCTGTCCAATGTCACTGATACATAAGTAACAGACACTTCTGTCCACTGTCTCTGATACATCAGCAACAGACACTAATGTCCCCTGTTATTGATACATCACCGTAACAGACACTTCTGCCCACTGTCACTGATACATCACAGTAACAAACTCTTCTGTCCAGTCTCTGGTACATCACAGTAACAGACACTTCTGTCCAATGGCACTGATACATCACAGTAACAGACACTTCTGTTCCCTGTCACTGATACATCACAGTAACAGACACTTCTGTTCCCTGTCACTGATACATCACAGTAACAGACACTTCTGTCCCGTCACTGACACATCACAGTAACAAAGTCTTCTGTCCCGTCTCTGGTACATCACAGTAACAGACACTTCTGTCCCCTGTCACTAATACATCACATTAACAGACACTTCTGTCCCGTCACTGATACATCACAGTAACAGACACTTCTGTCCCGTCACTGATACATCACAGTAACAGACACTTCTGTCAACTGTCACTGATACATCACAGTAACAGACACTTCTGTCCACTGTCACTGATGCATCACAGTAACAGACATTTCTGTCCCGTCACTGATACATCACAGTAACAGAAACTTCTGTCCACTGTCACTGATACATCACAGTAACAAACTCTTCTGTCCAGTCTCTGGTACATCACAGTAACAGACACTTCTGTCCAATGGCACTGATACATCACAGTAACAGACACTTCTGTTCCCTGTCACTGATACATCACGGTAACAGACACTTCTGTCCAATGGCACTGATACATCACAGTAACAGACGTTTCTGTCCCGTCACTGATACATCACCGTAACAGACACTTCTGCCCACTGTCACTGATACATCACAGTAACAGACACTTCTGTCCAATGGCACTGATACATCACAGTAACAGACACTTCTGTCCCGTCATTGATACATCACAGTAACAGACACTTCTGTCCCGTCACTGATACATCAGTAACAGACACTTCTGTCCCATAACTGATATATCACAGTAATAGACACTTCTGTCCCCTGTCACTGATACATCAGTAAGACACTTCTGTCCCGTCATTGATACATCACAGTAACAGACACTTCTGTCCGGTCTCTGATACATCAGTAACAGACACTTCTGTCCGGTCTCTGATACATCAGTAACAGACACCTCTGTCCACTGTCACTGATACATCACAGTAACAGACACTTCTGTCCAACGGCACTGATACATCAGTAACAGACACTTCTGTCACCTGTCACTGATACCTCACCGTAACAGACACTTCTGTCCTGTCACTGATACATCACAGTAACAGACACTTCTATCCCGTCTCTGAAACATCACAGTAACAGACACTTCTGTCCAATGTCACTGATACATCACAGTAACAGACACTTCTGTTCCCTGTCACTGGTACAGCACAGTAACACACACTGCTGTCACCTGTCACTGATACATCATTAACAGACACTTCTGTCCCGTCACTGATACATCACAGTAACTGACACTTCTGTCCACTGTCACTGATACATCACAGTAAAAGACACTTCTGTCCAATGGCACTGATACATCACAGTAACAGACACTTCTGTCGATTGTCACTGATACATCACAGTAACAGACACTTCTGTCACCTGTCACTGATACATCACAGTAACAGACACTTCTGTCCACTGTCACTGATACATCACAGTAACAGACACTTCTGTCCACTGTCACTGATACATCACAGTAACAGACACTTCTGTCCACTGTCACTGATACATCAGTATCAGACACTTCTGTCCACTGTCACTGATACATCAGTATCAGACACTTCTGTTCCCTGTCACTGATACATCACAGTAACAGACACTTCTGTCCCGTCACTGATACATCACAGTAACAGACACTTCTGTCCCGTCACTGACACATCACAGTAACAAACTCTTCTGTCCCGTCTCTGGTACATCACAGTAACAGACACTTCTGTCCCCTGTCACTAATACATCACATTAACAGACACTTCTGTCCCGTCACTGATACATCACAGTAACAGACACTTCTGTCCCGTCACTGATACATCACAGTAACAGACACTTCTGTCAACTGTCACTGATACATCACAGTAACAGACACTTCTGTCCACTGTCACTGATGCATCACAGTAACAGACATTTCTGTCCCGTCACTGATACATCACAGTAACAGAAACTTCTGTCCACTGTCACTGATACATCACAGTAACAAACTCTTCTGTCCAGTCTCTGGTACATCACAGTAACAGACACTTCTGTCCAATGGCACTGATACATCACAGTAACAGACACTTCTGTTCCCTGTCACTGATACATCACAGTAACAGACACTTCTGTCCAATGGCACTGATACATCACAGTAACAGACGTTTCTGTCCCGTCACTGATACATCACCGTAACAGAAACTTCTGCCCACTGTCACTGATACATCACAGTAACAGACACTTCTGACCAATGGCACTGATACATCACAGTAACAGACACTTCTGTCCCGTCATTGATACATCACAGTAACAGACACTTCTGTCCCGTCATTGATACATCACAGTAACAGAGACTTCTGTCCACTGTCTCTGATACTTCAGTAACATACACTTCTGTCCCCTGTCGCTAATACATCTCAGTAACAGACACTTCTGTCCCGTCACTGATACATCAGTAACAGACACTTCTGTCCCATAACTGATATATCGCAGTAATAGACACTTCTGTCCCCTGTCACTGATACATCAGTAAGACACTTCTGTCCCGTCATTGATACATCACAGTAACAGACACTTCTGTCCGGTCTCTGATACATCAGTAACAGACACTTCTGTCCGGTCTCTGATACATCAGTAACAGACACTTCTGTCCACTGTCACTGATACATCACAGTAACAGACACTTCTGTCCACTGTCACTGATACATCACAGTAACAGACACTTCTGTCACCTGTCGCTGATACCTCACAGTAACAAACTCTTCTGTTCAGTCTCTGGTACATCACAGTAACAGACACTTCTGTCCAACGGCACTGATACATCACAGTAACAGACACTTCTGTCCAACGGCACTGATACATCAGTAACAGACACTTCTGTCCACTGTCACTGAAACATCACCGTAACAGACACTTCTGTCCTGTCACTGATACATCACAGTAACAGACACTTCTATCCCGTCTCTGAAACATCACAGTAACAGACACTTCTGTCCAATGTCACTGATACATCACAGTAACAGACACTTCTGTTCCGTCACTGGTACAGCACAGTAACACACACTGCTGTCACCTGTCACTGATACATCATTAACAGACACTTCTGTCCCGTCACTGATACATCACAGTAACTGACACTTCTGTCCACTGTCACTGATACATCACAGTAAAAGACACTTCTGTCCAATGGCACTGATACATCACAGTAACAGACACTTCTGTCGATTGTCACTGATACATCACAGTAACAGACACTTCTGTCACCTGTCACTGATACATCACAGTAACAGACACTTCTGACCACTGTCACTGATACATCACAGTAACAGACACTTCTGTCCACTGTCACTGATACATCACAGTAACAGACACTTCTGTCCACTGTCACTGATACATCACAGTAAGAGACACTTCTGTCCCGTCATTGATACATCACAGTAACAGAGACTTCTGTCCACTGTCTCTGATACTTCAGTAACATACACTTCTGTCCCCTGTCGCTAATACATCTCAGTAACAGACACTTCTGTCCCGTCACTGATACATCAGTAACAGACACTTCTGTCCCATAACTGATATATCACAGTAATAGACACTTCTGTCCCCTGTCACTGATACATCAGTAAGACACTTCTGTCCCGTCATTGATACATCACAGTAACAGACACTTCTGTCCGGTCTCTGATACATCAGTAACAGACACTTCTGTCCGGTCTCTGATACATCAGTAACAGACACTTCTGTCCACTGTCACTGATACATCACAGTAACAGACACTTCTGTCCACTGTCACTGATACATCACAGTAACAGACACTTCTGTCACCTGTCACTGATACCTCACAGTAACAAACTCTTCTGTTCAGTCTCTGGTACATCACAGTAACAGACACTTCTGTCCAACGGCACCGATACATCACAGTAACAGACACTTCTGTCCAACGGCACTGATATATCAGTAACAGACACTTCTGTCCACTGTCACTGAAACATCACCGTAACAGACACTTCTGTCCTGTCACTGATACATCACAGTAACAGACATTTCTGTCCAATGTCACTGATACATAAGTAACAGACACTTCTGTCCACTGTCTCTGATACATCAGCAACAGACACTAATGTCCCCTGTTATTGATACATCACCGTAACAGACACTTCTGCCCACTGTCACTGATACATCACAGTAACAAACTCTTCTGTCCAGTCTCTGGTACATCACAGTAACAGACACTTCTGTCCAATGGCACTGATACATCACAGTAACAGACACTTCTGTTCCCTGTCACTGATACATCACAGTAACAGACACTTCTGTTCCCTGTCACTGATACATCACAGTAACAGACACTTCTGTCCCGTCACTGATACATCACAGTAACAGACACTTCTGTCCCGTCACTGACACATCACAGTAACAAACTCTTCTGTCCCGTCTCTGGTACATCACAGTAACAGACACTTCTGTCCCCTGTCACTAATACATCACATTAACAGACACTTCTGTCCCGTCACTGATACATCACAGTAACAGACACTTCTGTCCCGTCACTGATACATCACAGTAACAGACACTTCTGTCAACTGTCACTGATACATCACAGTAACAGACACTTCTGTCCACTGTCACTGATGCATCACAGTAACAGACATTTCTGTCCCGTCACTGATACATCACAGTAACAGAAACTTCTGTCCACTGTCACTGATACATCACAGTAACAAACTCTTCTGTCCAGTCTCTGGTACATCACAGTAACAGACACTTCTGTCCAATGGCACTGATACATCACAGTAACAGACACTTCTGTTCCCTGTCACTGATACATCACAGTAACAGACACTTCTGTCCAATGGCACTGATACATCACAGTAACAGACGTTTCTGTCCCGTCACTGATACATCACCGTAACAGACACTTCTGCCCACTGTCACTGATACATCACAGTAACAGACACTTCTGTCCAATGGCACTGATACATCACAGTAACAGACACTTCTGTCCCGTCATTGATACATCACAGTAACAGACACTTCTGTCCCGTCACTGATACATCAGTAACAGACACTTCTGTCCCATAACTGATATATCACAGTAATAGACACTTCTGTCCCCTGTCACTGATACATCAGTAAGACACTTCTGTCCCGTCATTGATACATCACAGTAACAGACACTTCTGTCCGGTCTCTGATACATCAGTAACAGACACTTCTGTCCGGTCTCTGATACATCAGTAACAGACACCTCTGTCCACTGTCACTGATACATCACAGTAACAGACACTTCTGTCCACTGTCACTGATACATCAGTATCAGACACTTCTGTCCACTGTCACTGATACATCAGTATCAGACACTTCTGTTCCCTGTCACTGATACATCACAGTAACAGACACTTCTGTCCCGTCACTGATACATCACAGTAACAGACACTTCTGTCCCGTCACTGACACATCACAGTAACAAACTCTTCTGTCCCGTCTCTGGTACATCACAGTAACAGACACTTCTGTCCCCTGTCACTAATACATCACATTAACAGACACTTCTGTCCCGTCACTGATACATCACAGTAACAGACACTTCTGTCCCGTCACTGATACATCACAGTAACAGACACTTCTGTCAACTGTCACTGATACATCACAGTAACAGACACTTCTGTCCACTGTCACTGATGCATCACAGTAACAGACATTTCTGTCCCGTCACTGATACATCACAGTAACAGAAACTTCTGTCCACTGTCACTGATACATCACAGTAACAAACTCTTCTGTCCAGTCTCTGGTACATCACAGTAACAGACACTTCTGTCCAATGGCACTGATACATCACAGTAACAGACACTTCTGTTCCCTGTCACTGATACATCACAGTAACAGACACTTCTGTCCAATGGCACTGATACATCACAGTAACAGACGTTTCTGTCCCGTCACTGATACATCACCGTAACAGACACTTCTGCCCACTGTCACTGATACATCACAGTAACAGACACTTCTGACCAATGGCACTGATACATCACAGTAACAGACACTTCTGTCCCGTCATTGATACATCACAGTAACAGACACTTCTGTCCCGTCATTGATACATCACAGTAACAGAGACTTCTGTCCACTGTCTCTGATACTTCAGTAACATACACTTCTGTCCCCTGTCGCTAATACATCTCAGTAACAGACACTTCTGTCCCGTCACTGATACATCAGTAACAGACACTTCTGTCCCATAACTGATATATCACAGTAATAGACACTTCTGTCCCCTGTCACTGATACATCAGTAAGACACTTCTGTCCCGTCATTGATACATCACAGTAACAGACACTTCTGTCCGGTCTCTGATACATCAGTAACAGACACTTCTGTCCGGTCTCTGATACATCAGTAACAGACACTTCTGTCCACTGTCACTGATACATCACAGTAACAGACACTTCTGTCCACTGTCACTGATACATCACAGTAACAGACACTTCTGTCACCTGTCGCTGATACCTCACAGTAACAAACTCTTCTGTTCAGTCTCTGGTACATCACAGTAACAGACAGTTCTGTCCAACGGCACTGATACATCACAGTAACAGACACTTCTGTCCAACGGCACTGATACATCTGTAACAGACACTTCTGTCCACTGTCACTGAAACATCACCGTAACAGACACTTCTGTCCTGTCACTGATACATCACAGTAACAGACACTTCTATCCCGTCTCTGAAACATCACAGTAACAGACACTTCTGTCCAATGTCACTGATACATCACAGTAACAGACACTTCTGTTCCCTGTCACTGGTACAGCACAGTAACACACACTGCTGTCACCTGTCACTGATACATCATTAACAGACACTTCTGTCCCGTCACTGATACATCACAGTAACTGACACTTCTGTCCACTGTCACTGATACATCACAGTAAAAGACACTTCTGTCCAATGGCACTGATACATCACAGTAACAGACACTTCTGTCGATTGTCACTGATACATCACAGTAACAGACACTTCTGCCACCTGTCACTGATACATCACAGTAACAGACACTTCTGACCACTGTCACTGATACATCACAGTAACAGACACTTCTGTCCACTGTCACTGATACATCACAGTAACAGACACTTCTGTCCACTGTCACTGATACATCACAGTAACAGACACTTCTGTCCCGTCATTGATACATCACAGTAACAGAGACTTCTGTCCACTGTCTCTGATACTTCAGTAACATACACTTCTGTCCCCTGTCGCTAATACATCTCAGTAACAGACACTTCTGTCCCCTGTCACTGATACATCAGTAAGACACTTCTGTCCCGTCATTGATACATCACAGTAACAGACACTTCTGTCCGGTCTCTGATACATCAGTAACAGACACTTCTGTCCGGTCTCTGATACATCAGTAACAGACACTTCTGTCCACTGTCACTGATACATCACAGTAACAGACACTTCTGTCCACTGTCACTGATACATCACAGTAACAGACACTTCTGTCACCTGTCACTGATACCTCACAGTAACAAACTCTTCTGTTCAGTCTCTGGTACATCACAGTAACAGACACTTCTGTCCAACGGCACCGATACATCACAGTAACAGACACTTCTGTCCAACGGCACTGATACATCAGTAACAGACACTTCTGTCCACTGTCACTGAAACATCACCGTAACAGACACTTCTGTCCTGTCACTGATACATCACAGTAACAGACACTTCTATCCCGTCTCTGAAACATCACAGTAACAGACACTTCTGTCCAATGTCACTGATACATCACAGTAACAGACACTTCTGTTCCCTGTCACTGGTACAGCACAGTAACACACACTGCTGTCACCTGTCACTGATACATCATTAACAGACACTTCTGTCCCGTCACTGATACATCACAGTAACTGACACTTCTGTCCACTGTCACTGATACATCACAGTAAAAGACACTTCTGTCCAATGGCACTGATACATCACAGTAACAGACACTTCTGTCGATTGTCACTGATACATCACAGTAACAGACACTTCTGTCACCTGTCACTGATACATCACAGTAACAGACACTTCTGACCACTGTCACTGATACATCACAGTAACAGACACTTCTGTCCACTGTCACTGATACATCACAGTAACAGACACTTCTGTCCACTGTCACTGATACATCACAGTAACAGACACTTCTGTCCACTGTCACTGATACATCAGTATCAGACACTTCTGTCCACTGTCAGTGATACATCAGTATCAGACACTTCTGTTCCCTGTCACTGATACATCACAGTAACAGACACTTCTGTCCCGTCACTGATACATCACAGTAACAGACACTTCTGTCCCGTCACTGACACATCACAGTAACAAACTCTTCTGTCCCGTCTCTGGTACATCACAGTAACAGACACTTCTGTCCCCTGTCACTAATACATCACATTAACAGACACTTCTGTCCCGTCACTGATACATCACAGTAACAGACACTTCTGTCCCGTCACTGATACATCACAGTAACAGACACATCTGTCAACTGTCACTGATACATCACAGTAACAGACACTTCTGTCCACTGTCACTGATGCATCACAGTAACAGACATTTCTGTCCCGTCACTGATACATCACAGTAACAGAAACTTCTGTCCACTGTCACTGATACATCACAGTAACAAACTCTTCTGTCCAGTCTCTGGTACATCACAGTAACAGACACTTCTGTCCAATGGCACTGATACATCACAGTAACAGACACTTCTGTCCAATGGCACTGATACATCACAGTAACAGACACTTCTGTCCCGTCATTGATACATCACAGTAACAGACACTTCTGTCCCGTCATTGATACATCACAGTAACAGAGACTTCTGTCCACTGTCTCTGATACTTCAGTAACATACACTTCTGTCCCCTGTCGCTAATACATCTCAGTAACAGACACTTCTGTCCCGTCACTGATACATCAGTAACAGACACTTCTGTCCCATAACTGATATATCACAGTAATAGACACTTCTGTCCCCTGTCACTGATACATCAGTAAGACACTTCTGTCCCGTCATTGATACATCACAGTAACAGACACTTCTGTCCGGTCTCTGATACATCAGTAACAGACACTTCTGTCCGGTCTCTGATACATCAGTAACAGACACTTCTGTCCACTGTCACTGATACATCACAGTAACAGACACTTCTGTCCACTGTCACTGATACATCACAGTAACAGACACTTCTGTCACCTGTCACTGATACCTCACAGTAACAAACTCTTCTGTTCAGTCTCTGGTACATCACAGTAACAGACACTTCTGTCCAACGGCACTGATACATCACAGTAACAGACACTTCTGTCCAACGGCACTGATACATCAGTAACAGACACTTCTGTCCACTGTCACTGATACATCACAGTAACAGACACTTCTATCCCGTCTCTGAAACATCACAGTAACAGACACTTCTGTCCAATGTCACTGATACATCACAGTAACAGACACTTCTGTTCCCTGTCACTGGTACAGCACAGTAACACACACTGCTGTCACCTGTCACTGATACATCATTAACAGACACTTCTGTCCCGTCACTGATACATCACAGTAACTGACACTTCTGTCCACTGTCACTGATACATCACAGTAAAAGACACTTCTGTCCAATGGCACTGATACATCACAGTAACAGACACTTCTGTCGATTGTCACTGATACATCACAGTAACAGACACTTCTGTCACCTGTCACTGATACATCACAGTAACAGACACTTCTGTCCACTGTCACTGATACATCACAGTAACAGACACTTCTGTCCACTGTCACTGATACATCACAGTAACAGACACTTCTGTCCACTGTCACTGATACATCAGTATCAGACACTTCTGTCCACTGTCACTGATACATCAGTAACAGACACTTCTGTCCTGTCACTGATACATCACAGTAACAGACACTTCCATCCCGTCTCTGAAACATCACAGTAACAGACACTTCTGTCCCGTCACTGATACATCAGTAACAGACACTTCTGTCCTGTCACTGATACATCACAGTAACAGACACTTCCATCCCGTCTCTGAAACATCACAGTAACAGACACTTCTGTTCCCTGTCACTGTTACAGCACAGTAACACACACTGCTGTCACCTGTCACTGATACATCATTAACAGACACTTCTGTCCTGTCACTGATACATCACAGTAACTGACACTTCTGTCCACTGTCACTGATACATCACAGTAACAGACACTTCTGTCCACTGTCACTGATACATCAGAGTAACAGACAATTCTGTCCTGTCACTTATACATCACAGTAACTGACACTTCTGTCGACTGTCACTGATACATCACAGTAACAGACACTTCTGTCCCGTCACTGATACATCACCGTAACAGACACTTCTGTACAATGTCACTGATACATCAGTAACAGACACTTCTGTCCACTGTCACTGATACATCACAGTAACAGACACTTCTTTCGACTGTCACTGATACATCACAGTAACAGACACTTCTATCCCGTCTCTGAAACATCACAGTAACAGACCCTTCTGTCCAATGTCACTGATACGTCACAGTAACAGACACTTCTGTTCCCTGTCACTGGTACAGCACAGTAACACACACTGCTGTCACCTGTCACTGATACATCATTAACAGACACTTCTGTCCCGTCACTGATACATCACAGTAACTGACAATTCTGTCCACTGTCACTGATACATCACAGTAAAAGACACTTCTGTCCAATGGCACTGATACATCACAGTAACAGACACTTCTGTCGATTGTCACTGATACATCACAGTAACAGACACTTCTGTCACCTGTCACTGATACATCACAGTAACAGACACTTCTGACCACTGTCACTGATACATCACAGTAACAGACACTTCTGTCACCTGTCACTGATACATCACAGTAACAGACACTTCTGTCCACTGTCACTGATACATCACAGTAACAGACACTTCTGTCCACTGTCACTGATACATCACAGTAACAGACACTTCTGTCCACTGTCACTGATACATCAGTATCAGACACTTCTGTCCACTGTCACTGATACATCAGTATCAGACACTTCTGTTCCCCGTCACTGATACATCACAGTAACAGACACTTCTGTCCCGTCACTGATACATCACAGTAACAGACACTTCTGTCCCGTCACTGACACATCACAGTAACAGACTCTTCTGTCCCGTCTCTGGTACATCACAGTAACAGACACTTCTGTCCCGTCTCTGGTACATCACAGTAACAGACACTTCTGTCCCCTGTCACTAATACATCACATTAACAGACACTTCTGTCCCGTCACTGATACATCACAGTAACAGACACTTCTGTCCCGTCACTGATACATCACAGTAACAGACACTTCTGTCAACTGTCACTGATACATCACAGTAACAGACACTTCTGTCCACTGTCACTGATGCATCACAGTAACAGACATTTCTGTCCCGTCACTGATACATCACAGTAACAGAAACTTCTGTCCACTGTCACTGATACATCACAGTAACAAACTCTTCTGTCCAGTCTCTGGTACATCACAGTAACAGACACTTCTGTCAAATGGCACTGATACATCACAGTAACAGACACTTCTGTTCCCTGTCACTGATACATCACAGTAACAGACACTTCTGTCCAATGGCACTGATACATCACAGTAACAGACGTTTCTGTCCCGTCACTGATACATCACCGTAACAGACACTTCTGCCCACTGTCACTGATACATCACAGTAACAGACACTTCTGTCCAATGGCACTGATACATCACAGTAACAGACACTTCTGTCCCGTCATTGATACATCACAGTAATAGACACTTCTGTCCCGTCATTGATACATCACAGTAACAGAGACTTCTGTCCACTGTCTCTGATACTTCAGTAACATACACTTCTGTCCCCTGTCGCTAATACATCTCAGTAACAGACACTTCTGTCCCGTCACTGATACATCAGTAACAGACACTTCTGTCCCGTCACTGATACATCAGTAACAGACACTTCTGTCCCATAACTGATATATCACAGTAATAGACACTTCTGTCCCCTGTCACTGATACATCAGTAAGACACTTCTGTCCCGTCATTGATACATCACAGTAACAGACACTTCTGTCCACTGTCACTGATACATCACAGTAACAGACACTTCTGTCCACTGTCACTGATACATCACAGTAACAGACACTTCTGTCACCTGTCACTGATACCTCACAGTAACAAACTCTTCTGTTCAGTCTCTGGTACATCACAGTAACAGACACTTCTGTCCAACGGCACTGATACATCACAGTAACAGACACTTCTGTCCAACGGCACTGATACATCAGTAACAGACACTTCTGTCCACTGTCACTGAAACATCACCGTAACAGACACTTCTGTCCTGTCACTGATACATCACAGTAACAGACACTTCTATCCCGTCTCTGAAACATCACAGTAACAGACACTTCTGTCCAATGTCACTGATACATCACAGTAACAGACACTTCTGTTCCCTGTCACTGGTACAGCACAGTAACACACACTGCTGTCACCTGTCACTGATACATCATTAACAGACACTTCTGTCCCGTCACTGATACATCACAGTAACTGACACTTCTGTCCACTGTCACTGATACATCACAGTAAAACACACTTCTGTCCAATGGCACTGATACATCACAGTAACAGACACTTCTGTCGATTGTCACTGATACATCACAGTAACAGACACTTCTGTCACCTGTCACTGATACATCACAGTAACAGACACTTCTGACCACTGTCACTGATACATCACAGTAACAGACACTTCTGTCCACTGTCACTGATACATCACAGTAACAGACACTTCTGTCCACTGTCACTGATACATCACAGTAACAGACACTTCTGTCCACTGTCACTGATACATCACAGTAACAGACACTTCTGTCCACTGTCACTGATACATCAGTATCAGACACTTCTGTCCACTGTCACTGATACATCAGTAACAGACACTTCTGTCCTGTCACTGATACATCACAGTAACAGACACTTCCATCCCGTCTCTGAAACATCACAGTAACAGACACTTCTGTCCAATGTCACTGATACATCACAGTAACAGACACTTCTGTTCCCTGTCACTGGTACAGCACAGTAACAAACACTGCTGTCACCTGTCACTGATACATCATTAACAGACACTTCTGTCCTGTCACTGATACATCACAGTAACTGACACTTCTGTCCACTGTCACTGATACATCACAGTAACAGACACTTCTGTCCACTGTCACTGATACATCAGAGTAACAGACAATTCTGTCCTGTCACTTATACATCACAGTAACTGACACTTCTGTCGACTGTCACTGATATATCACAGTAACAGACACTTCTGTCCCGTCACTGATACATCACCGTAACAGACACTTCTGTACAATGTCACTGATACATCAGTAACAGACACTTCTGTCCACTGTCACTGATACATCACAGTAACAGACACTTCTTTCGACTGTCACTGATACATCACAGTAACAGACACTTCTGTCCACTGTCACTGATACATCAGTATCAGACACTTCTGTCCACTGTCACTGATACATCAGTATCAGACACTTCTGTTCCCTGTCACTGATACATCACAGTAACAGACACTTCTGTCCCGTCACTGATACATCACAGTAACAGACACTTCTGTCCCGTCACTGACACATCACAGTAACAAACTCTTCTGTCCCGTCTCTGGTACATCACAGTAACAGACACTTCTGTCCCCTGTCACTAATATATCACATTAACAGACACTTCTGTCCCGTCACTGATACATCACAGTAACAGACACTTCTGTCCCGTCACTGATACATCACAGTAACAGACACTTCTGTCAACTGTCACTGATACATCACAGTAACAGACACTTCTGTCCACTGTCACTGATGCATCACAGTAACAGACACTTCTGTCCCGTCACTGATACATCAGTAACAGACACTTCTGTCCTGTCACTGATACATCACAGTAACAGACACTTCCATCCCGTCTCTGAAACATCACAGTAACAGACACTTCTGTTCCCTGTCACTGTTACAGCACAGTAACACACACTGCTGTCACCTGTCACTGATACATCATTAACAGACACTTCTGTCCTGTCACTGATACATCACAGTAACTGACACTTCTGTCCACTGTCACTGATACATCACAGTAACAGACACTTCTGTCCACTGTCACTGATACATCAGAGTAACAGACAATTCTGTCCTGTCACTTATACATCACAGTAACTGACACTTCTGTCGACTGTCACTGATACATCACAGTAACAGACACTTCTGTCCCGTCACTGATACATCACCGTAACAGACACTTCTGTACAATGTCACTGATACATCAGTAACAGACACTTCTGTCCACTGTCACTGATACATCACAGTAACAGACACTTCTTTCGACTGTCACTGATACATCACAGTAACAGACACTTCTATCCCGTCTCTGAAACATCACAGTAACAGACCCTTCTGTCCAATGTCACTGATACGTCACAGTAACAGACACTTCTGTTCCCTGTCACTGGTACAGCACAGTAACACACACTGCTGTCACCTGTCACTGATACATCATTAACAGACACTTCTGTCCCGTCACTGATACATCACAGTAACTGACAATTCTGTCCACTGTCACTGATACATCACAGTAAAAGACACTTCTGTCCAATGGGACTGATACATCACAGTAACAGACACTTCTGTCCAACGGCACTGATACATCAGTAACAGACACTTCTGTCCACTGTCACTGATACATCACAGTAACAGACACTTCTATCCCGTCTCTGAAACATCACAGTAACAGACACTTCTGTCCAATGTCACTGATACATCACAGTAACAGACACTTCTGTTCCCTGTCACTGGTACAGCACAGTAACACACACTGCTGTCACCTGTCACTGATACATCATTAACAGACACTTCTGTCCCGTCACTGATACATCACAGTAACTGACACTTCTGTCCACTGTCACTGATACATCACAGTAAAAGACACTTCTGTCCAATGGCACTGATACATCACAGTAACAGACACTTCTGTCGATTGTCACTGATACATCACAGTAACAGACACTTCTGTCACCTGTCACTGATACATCACAGTAACAGACACTTCTGTCCACTGTCACTGATACATCACAGTAACAGACACTTCTGTCCACTGTCACTGATACATCACAGTAACAGACACTTCTGTCCACTGTCACTGATACATCAGTATCAGACACTTCTGTCCACTGTCACTGATACATCAGTAACAGACACTTCTGTCCTGTCACTGATACATCACAGTAACAGACACTTCCATCCCGTCTCTGAAACATCACAGTAACAGACACTTCTGTCCCGTCACTGATACATCAGTAACAGACACTTCTGTCCTGTCACTGATACATCACAGTAACAGACACTTCCATCCCGTCTCTGAAACATCACAGTAACAGACACTTCTGTTCCCTGTCACTGTTACAGCACAGTAACACACACTGCTGTCACCTGTCACTGATACATCATTAACAGACACTTCTGTCCTGTCACTGATACATCACAGTAACTGACACTTCTGTCCACTGTCACTGATACATCACAGTAACAGACACTTCTGTCCACTGTCACTGATACATCAGAGTAACAGACAATTCTGTCCTGTCACTTATACATCACAGTAACTGACACTTCTGTCGACTGTCACTGATACATCACAGTAACAGACACTTCTGTCCCGTCACTGATACATCACCGTAACAGACACTTCTGTACAATGTCACTGATACATCAGTAACAGACACTTCTGTCCACTGTCACTGATACATCACAGTAACAGACACTTCTTTCGACTGTCACTGATACATCACAGTAACAGACACTTCTATCCCGTCTCTGAAACATCACAGTAACAGACCCTTCTGTCCAATGTCACTGATACGTCACAGTAACAGACACTTCTGTTCCCTGTCACTGGTACAGCACAGTAACACACACTGCTGTCACCTGTCACTGATACATCATTAACAGACACTTCTGTCCCGTCACTGATACATCACAGTAACTGACAATTCTGTCCACTGTCACTGATACATCACAGTAAAAGACACTTCTGTCCAATGGCACTGATACATCACAGTAACAGACACTTCTGTCGATTGTCACTGATACATCACAGTAACAGACACTTCTGTCACCTGTCACTGATACATCACAGTAACAGACACTTCTGACCACTGTCACTGATACATCACAGTAACAGACACTTCTGTCACCTGTCACTGATACATCACAGTAACAGACACTTCTGTCCACTGTCACTGATACATCACAGTAACAGACACTTCTGTCCACTGTCACTGATACATCACAGTAACAGACACTTCTGTCCACTGTCACTGATACATCAGTATCAGACACTTCTGTCCACTGTCACTGATACATCAGTATCAGACACTTCTGTTCCCCGTCACTGATACATCACAGTAACAGACACTTCTGTCCCGTCACTGATACATCACAGTAACAGACACTTCTGTCCCGTCACTGACACATCACAGTAACAGACTCTTCTGTCCCGTCTCTGGTACATCACAGTAACAGACACTTCTGTCCCGTCTCTGGTACATCACAGTAACAGACACTTCTGTCCCCTGTCACTAATACATCACATTAACAGACACTTCTGTCCCGTCACTGATACATCACAGTAACAGACACTTCTGTCCCGTCACTGATACATCACAGTAACAGACACTTCTGTCAACTGTCACTGATACATCACAGTAACAGACACTTCTGTCCACTGTCACTGATGCATCACAGTAACAGACATTTCTGTCCCGTCACTGATACATCACAGTAACAGAAACTTCTGTCCACTGTCACTGATACATCACAGTAACAAACTCTTCTGTCCAGTCTCTGGTACATCACAGTAACAGACACTTCTGTCAAATGGCACTGATACATCACAGTAACAGACACTTCTGTTCCCTGTCACTGATACATCACAGTAACAGACACTTCTGTCCAATGGCACTGATACATCACAGTAACAGACGTTTCTGTCCCGTCACTGATACATCACCGTAACAGACACTTCTGCCCACTGTCACTGATACATCACAGTAACAGACACTTCTGTCCAATGGCACTGATACATCACAGTAACAGACACTTCTGTCCCGTCATTGATACATCACAGTAATAGACACTTCTGTCCCGTCATTGATACATCACAGTAACAGAGACTTCTGTCCACTGTCTCTGATACTTCAGTAACATACACTTCTGTCCCCTGTCGCTAATACATCTCAGTAACAGACACTTCTGTCCCGTCACTGATACATCAGTAACAGACACTTCTGTCCCGTCACTGATACATCAGTAACAGACACTTCTGTCCCATAACTGATATATCACAGTAATAGACACTTCTGTCCCCTGTCACTGATACATCAGTAAGACACTTCTGTCCCGTCATTGATACATCACAGTAACAGACACTTCTGTCCACTGTCACTGATACATCACAGTAACAGACACTTCTGTCCACTGTCACTGATACATCACAGTAACAGACACTTCTGTCACCTGTCACTGATACATCAGTATCAGACACTTCTGTTCCCCGTCACTGATACATCACAGTAACAGACACTTCTGTCCCGTCACTGATACATCACAGTAACAGACACTTCTGTCCCGTCACTGACACATCACAGTAACAGACTCTTCTGTCCCGTCTCTGGTACATCACAGTAACAGACACTTCTGTCCCGTCTCTGGTACATCACAGTAACAGACACTTCTGTCCCCTGTCACTAATACATCACATTAACAGACACTTCTGTCCCGTCACTGATACATCACAGTAACAGACACTTCTGTCCCGTCACTGATACATCACAGTAACAGACACTTCTGTCAACTGTCACTGATACATCACAGTAACAGACACTTCTGTCCACTGTCACTGATGCATCACAGTAACAGACATTTCTGTCCCGTCACTGATACATCACAGTAACAGAAACTTCTGTCCACTGTCACTGATACATCACAGTAACAAACTCTTCTGTCCAGTCTCTGGTACATCACAGTAACAGACACTTCTGTCAAATGGCACTGATACATCACAGTAACAGACACTTCTGTTCCCTGTCACTGATACATCACAGTAACAGACACTTCTGTCCAATGGCACTGATACATCACAGTAACAGACGTTTCTGTCCCGTCACTGATACATCACCGTAACAGACACTTCTGCCCACTGTCACTGATACATCACAGTAACAGACACTTCTGTCCAATGGCACTGATACATCACAGTAACAGACACTTCTGTCCCGTCATTGATACATCACAGTAATAGACACTTCTGTCCCGTCATTGATACATCACAGTAACAGAGACTTCTGTCCACTGTCTCTGATACTTCAGTAACATACACTTCTGTCCCCTGTCGCTAATACATCTCAGTAACAGACACTTCTGTCCCGTCACTGATACATCAGTAACAGACACTTCTGTCCCGTCACTGATACATCAGTAACAGACACTTCTGTCCCATAACTGATATATCACAGTAATAGACACTTCTGTCCCCTGTCACTGATACATCAGTAAGACACTTCTGTCCTGTCATTGATACATCACAGTAACAGACACTTCTGTCCACTGTCACTGATACATCACAGTAACAGACACTTCTGTCCACTGTCACTGATACATCACAGTAACAGACACTTCTGTCACCTGTCACTGATACCTCACAGTAACAAACTCTTCTGTTCAGTCTCTGGTACATCACAGTAACAGACACTTCTGTCCAACGGCACTGATACATCACAGTAACAGACACTTCTGTCCAACGGCACTGATACATCAGTAACAGACACTTCTGTCCACTGTCACTGAAACATCACCGTAACAGACACTTCTGTCCTGTCACTGATACATCACAGTAACAGACACTTCTATCCCGTCTCTGAAACATCACAGTAACAGACACTTCTGTCCAATGTCACTGATACATCACAGTAACAGACACTTCTGTTCCCTGTCACTGGTACAGCACAGTAACACACACTGCTGTCACCTGTCACTGATACATCATTAACAGACACTTCTGTCCCGTCACTGATACATCACAGTAACTGACACTTCTGTCCACTGTCACTGATACATCACAGTAAAACACACTTCTGTCCAATGGCACTGATACATCACAGTAACAGACACTTCTGTCGATTGTCACTGATACATCACAGTAACAGACACTTCTGTCACCTGTCACTGATACATCACAGTAACAGACACTTCTGACCACTGTCACTGATACATCACAGTAACAGACACTTCTGTCCACTGTCACTGATACATCACAGTAACAGACACTTCTGTCCACTGTCACTGATACATCACAGTAACAGACACTTCTGTCCACTGTCACTGATACATCACAGTAACAGACACTTCTGTCCACTGTCACTGATACATCAGTATCAGACACTTCTGTCCACTGTCACTGATACATCAGTAACAGACACTTCTGTCCTGTCACTGATACATCACAGTAAAAGACACTTCCATCCCGTCTCTGAAACATCACAGTAACAGACACTTCTGTCCAATGTCACTGATACATCACAGTAACAGACACTTCTGTTCCCTGTCACTGGTACAGCACAGTAACAAACACTGCTGTCACCTGTCACTGATACATCATTAACAGACACTTCTGTCCTGTCACTGATACATCACAGTAACTGACACTTCTGTCCACTGTCACTGATACATCACAGTAACAGACACTTCTGTCCACTGTCACTGATACATCAGAGTAACAGACAATTCTGTCCTGTCACTTATACATCACAGTAACTGACACTTCTGTCGACTGTCACTGATACATCACAGTAACAGACACTTCTGTCCCGTCACTGATACATCACCGTAACAGACACTTCTGTACAATGTCACTGATACATCAGTAACAGACACTTCTGTCCACTGTCACTGATACATCACAGTAACAGACACTTCTTTCGACTGTCACTGATACATCACAGTAACAGACACTTCTGTCCACTGTCACTGATACATCAGTATCAGACACTTCTGTCCACTGTCACTGATACATCAGTATCAGACACTTCTGTTCCCTGTCACTGATACATCACAGTAACAGACACTTCTGTCCCGTCACTGATACATCACAGTAACAGACACTTCTGTCCCGTCACTGACACATCACAGTAACAAACTCTTCTGTCCCGTCTCTGGTACATCACAGTAACAGACACTTCTGTCCCCTGTCACTAATATATCACATTAACAGACACTTCTGTCCCGTCACTGATACATCACAGTAACAGACACTTCTGTCCCGTCACTGATACATCACAGTAACAGACACTTCTGTCAACTGTCACTGATACATCACAGTAACAGACACTTCTGTCCACTGTCACTGATGCATCACAGTAACAGACACTTCTGTCCCGTCACTGATACATCAGTAACAGACACTTCTGTCCTGTCACTGATACATCACAGTAACAGACACTTCCATCCCGTCTCTGAAACATCACAGTAACAGACACTTCTGTTCCCTGTCACTGTTACAGCACAGTAACACACACTGCTGTCACCTGTCACTGATACATCATTAACAGACACTTCTGTCCTGTCACTGATACATCACAGTAACTGACACTTCTGTCCACTGTCACTGATACATCACAGTAACAGACACTTCTGTCCACTGTCACTGATACATCAGAGTAACAGACAATTCTGTCCTGTCACTTATACATCACAGTAACTGACACTTCTGTCGACTGTCACTGATACATCACAGTAACAGACACTTCTGTCCCGTCACTGATACATCACCGTAACAGACACTTCTGTACAATGTCACTGATACATCAGTAACAGACACTTCTGTCCACTGTCACTGATACATCACAGTAACAGACACTTCTTTCGACTGTCACTGATACATCACAGTAACAGACACTTCTATCCCGTCTCTGAAACATCACAGTAACAGACCCTTCTGTCCAATGTCACTGATACGTCACAGTAACAGACACTTCTGTTCCCTGTCACTGGTACAGCACAGTAACACACACTGCTGTCACCTGTCACTGATACATCATTAACAGACACTTCTGTCCCGTCACTGATACATCACAGTAACTGACAATTCTGTCCACTGTCACTGATACATCACAGTAAAAGACACTTCTGTCCAATGGGACTGATACATCACAGTAACAGACACTTCTGTCGATTGTCACTGATACATCACAGTAACAGACACTTCTGTCACCTGTCACTGATACATCACAGTAACAGACACTTCTGACCACTGTCACTGATACATCACAGTAACAGACACTTCTGTCACCTGTCACTGATACATCACAGTAACAGACACTTCTGTCCACTGTCACTGATACATCACAGTAACAGACACTTCTGTCCACTGTCACTGATACATCACAGTAACAGACACTTCTGTCCACTGTCACTGATACATCAGTATCAGACACTTCTGTCCACTGTCACTGATACATCAGTATCAGACACTTCTGTTCCCCGTCACTGATACATCACAGTAACAGACACTTCTGTCCCGTCACTGATACATCACAGTAACAGACACTTCTGTCCCGTCACTGACACATCACAGTAACAGACTCTTCTGTCCCGTCTCTGGTACATCACAGTAACAGACACTTCTGTCCCGTCTCTGGTACATCACAGTAACAGACACTTCTGTCCCCTGTCACTAATACATCACATTAACAGACACTTCTGTCCCGTCACTGATACATCACAGTAACAGACACTTCTGTCCCGTCACTGATACATCACAGTAACAGACACTTCTGTCCCGTCACTGATACATCACAGTAACAGACACTTCTGTCAACTGTCACTGATGCATCACAGTAACAGACACTTCTGTCCACTGTCACTGATGCATCACAGTAACAGACATTTCTGTCCCGTCACTGATACATCACAGTAACAGAAACTTCTGTCCACTGTCACTGATACATCACAGTAACAAACTCTTCTGTCCAGTCTCTGGTACATCACAGTAACAGACACTTCTGTCAAATGGCACTGATACATCACAGTAACAGACACTTCTGTTCCCTGTCACTGATACATCACAGTAACAGACACTTCTGTCCAATGGCACTGATACATCACAGTAACAGACGTTTCTGTCCCGTCACTGATACATCACTGTAACAGACACTTCTGCCCACTGTCACTGATACATCACAGTAACAGACACTTCTGTCCAATGGCACTGATACATCACAGTAACAGACACTTCTGTCCCGTCATTGATACATCACAGTAACAGACACTTCTGTCCCGTCATTGATACATCACAGTAACAGAGACTTCTGTCCACTGTCTCTGATACTTCAGTAACATACACTTCTGTCCCCTGTCGCTAATACATCTCAGTAACAGACACTTCTGTCCCGTCACTGATACATCAGTAACAGACACTTCTGTCCCGTCACTGATACATCAGTAACAGACACTTCTGTCCCATAACTGATATATCACAGTAATAGACACTTCTGTCCCCTGTCACTGATACATCAGTAAGACACTTCTGTCCCGTCATTGATACATCACAGTAACAGACACTTCTGTCCACTGTCACTGATACATCACAGTAACAGACACTTCTGTCCACTGTCACTGATACATCACAGTAACAGACACTTCTGTCACCTGTCACTGATACCTCACAGTAACAAACTCTTCTGTTCAGTCTCTGGTACATCACAGTAACAGACACTTCTGTCCAACGGCACTGATACATCACAGTAACAGACACTTCTGTCCAACGGCACTGATACATCAGTAACAGACACTTCTGTCCACTGTCACTGAAACATCACCGTAACAGACACTTCTGTCCTGTCACTGATACATCACAGTAACAGACACTTCTATCCCGTCTCTGAAACATCACAGTAACAGACACTTCTGTCCAATGTCACTGATACATCACAGTAACAGACACTTCTGTTCCCTGTCACTGGTACAGCACAGTAACACACACTGCTGTCACCTGTCACTGATACATCATTAACAGACACTTCTGTCCCGTCACTGATACATCACAGTAACTGACACTTCTGTCCACTGTCACTGATACATCACAGTAACAGACACTTCTGTCCCGTCACTGATACATCACAGTAACAGACACTTCTGTCCCGTCACTGATACATCACAGTAACAGACACTTCTGTCAACTGTCACTGATGCATCACAGTAACAGACACTTCTGTCCACTGTCACTGATGCATCACAGTAACAGACATTTCTGTCCCGTCACTGATACATCACAGTAACAGAAACTTCTGTCCACTGTCACTGATACATCACAGTAACAAACTCTTCTGTCCAGTCTCTGGTACATCACAGTAACAGACACTTCTGTCAAATGGCACTGATACATCACAGTAACAGACACTTCTGTTCCCTGTCACTGATACATCACAGTAACAGACACTTCTGTCCAATGGCACTGATACATCACAGTAACAGACGTTTCTGTCCCGTCACTGATACATCACTGTAACAGACACTTCTGCCCACTGTCACTGATACATCACAGTAACAGACACTTCTGTCCAATGGCACTGATACATCACAGTAACAGACACTTCTGTCCCGTCATTGATACATCACAGTAACAGACACTTCTGTCCCGTCATTGATACATCACAGTAACAGAGACTTCTGTCCACTGTCTCTGATACTTCAGTAACATACACTTCTGTCCCCTGTCGCTAATACATCTCAGTAACAGACACTTCTGTCCCGTCACTGATACATCAGTAACAGACACTTCTGTCCCGTCACTGATACATCAGTAACAGACACTTCTGTCCCATAACTGATATATCACAGTAATAGACACTTCTGTCCCCTGTCACTGATACATCAGTAAGACACTTCTGTCCCGTCATTGATACATCACAGTAACAGACACTTCTGTCCACTGTCACTGATACATCACAGTAACAGACACTTCTGTCCACTGTCACTGATACATCACAGTAACAGACACTTCTGTCACCTGTCACTGATACCTCACAGTAACAAACTCTTCTGTTCAGTCTCTGGTACATCACAGTAACAGACACTTCTGTCCAACGGCACTGATACATCACAGTAACAGACACTTCTGTCCAACGGCACTGATACATCAGTAACAGACACTTCTGTCCACTGTCACTGAAACATCACCGTAACAGACACTTCTGTCCTGTCACTGATACATCACAGTAACAGACACTTCTATCCCGTCTCTGAAACATCACAGTAACAGACACTTCTGTCCAATGTCACTGATACATCACAGTAACAGACACTTCTGTTCCCTGTCACTGGTACAGCACAGTAACACACACTGCTGTCACCTGTCACTGATACATCATTAACAGACACTTCTGTCCCGTCACTGATACATCACAGTAACTGACACTTCTGTCCACTGTCACTGATACATCACAGTAAAACACACTTCTGTCCAATGGCACTGATACATCACAGTAACAGACACTTCTGTCGATTGTCACTGATACATCACAGTAACAGACACTTCTGTCACCTGTCACTGATACATCACAGTAACAGACACTTCTGACCACTGTCACTGATACATCACAGTAACAGACACTTCTGTCCACTGTCACTGATACATCACAGTAACAGACACTTCTGTCCACTGTCACTGATACATCACAGTAACAGACACTTCTGTCCACTGTCACTGATACATCACAGTAACAGACACTTCTGTCCACTGTCACTGATACATCACAGTAACAGACACTTCTGTCCACTGTCACTGATACATCAGTATCAGACACTTCTGTCCACTGTCACTGATACATCAGTAACAGACACTTCTGTCCTGTCACTGATACATCACAGTAACAGACACTTCCATCCCGTCTCTGAAACATCACAGTAACAGACACTTCTGTCCAATGTCACTGATACATCACAGTAACAGACACTTCTGTTCCCTGTCACTGGTACAGCACAGTAACAAACACTGCTGTCACCTGTCACTGATACATCATTAACAGACACTTCTGTCCTGTCACTGATACATCACAGTAACTGACACTTCTGTCCACTGTCACTGATACATCACAGTAACAGACACTTCTGTCCACTGTCACTGATACATCAGAGTAACAGACAATTCTGTCCTGTCACTTATACATCACAGTAACTGACACTTCTGTCGACTGTCACTGATACATCACAATAACAGACACTTCTGTCCCGTCACTGATACATCACCGTAACAGACACTTCTGTACAATGTCACTGATACATCAGTAACAGACACTTCTGTCCACTGTCACTGATACATCACAGTAACAGACACTTCTTTCGACTGTCACTGATACATCACAGTAACAGACACTTCTGTCCACTGTCACTGATACATCAGTATCAGACACTTCTGTCCACTGTCACTGATACATCAGTATCAGACACTTCTGTTCCCTGTCACTGATACATCACAGTAACAGACACTTCTGTCCCGTCACTGATACATCACAGTAACAGACACTTCTGTCCCGTCACTGACACATCACAGTAACAAACTCTTCTGTCCCGTCTCTGGTACATCACAGTAACAGACACTTCTGTCCCCTGTCACTAATACATCACATTAACAGACACTTCTGTCCCGTCACTGATACATCACAGTAACAGACACTTCTGTCCCGTCACTGATACATCACAGTAACAGACACTTCTGTCAACTGTCACTGATACATCACAGTAACAGACACTTCTGTCCACTGTCACTGATGCATCACAGTAACAGACATTTCTGTCCCGTCACTGATACATCACAGTAACAGAAACTTCTGTCCACTGTCACTGATACATCACAGTAACAAACTCTTCTGTCCAGTCTCTGGTACATCACAGTAACAGACACTTCTGTCCAATGGCACTGATACATCACAGTAACAGACACTTCTGTTCCCTGTCACTGATACATCACAGTAACAGACACTTCTGTCCAATGGCACTGATACATCACAGTAACAGACGTTTCTGTCCCGTCACTGATACATCACCGTAACAGACACTTCTGCCCACTGTCACTGATACATCACAGTAACAGACACTTCTGTCCCGTCATTGATACATCACAGTAACAGACACTTCTGTCCCGTCATTGATACATCACAGTAACAGAGACTTCTGTCCACTGTCTCTGATACTTCAGTAACATACACTTCTGTCCCATGTCGCTAATACATCTCAGTAACAGACACTTCTGTCCCGTCACTGATACATCTGTAACAGACACTTCTGTCCCATAACTGATATATCACAGTAATAGACACTTCTGTCCCCTGTCACTGATACATCAGTAAGACACTTCTGTCCCGTCATTGATACATCACAGTAACAGACACTTCTGTCCGGTCTCTGATACATCAGTAACAGACACTTCTGTCCGGTCTCTGATACATCAGTAACAGACACTTCTGTCACCTGTCACTGATACCTCACAGTAACAAACTCTTCTGTTCAGTCTCTGGTACATCACAGTAACAGACACTTCTGTCCACTGTCACTGATACATCACAGTAACAGACACTACTGTCCACTGTCACTGATACATCACAGTAACAGACACTTCTGTCACCTGTCACTGATACCTCACAGTAACAAACTCTTCTGTTCAGTCTCTGGTACATCACAGTAACAGACACTTCTGTCCAACGGCACTGATACATCACAGTAACAGACACTTCTGTCCAACGGCACTGATACATCACAGTAACAGACACTTCTGTCCAACGGCACTGATACATCAGTAACAGACACTTCTGTCCACTGTCACTGAAACATCACCGTAACAGACACTTCTGTCCTGTCACTGATACATCACAGTAACAGACACTTCTATCCCGTCTCTGAAACATCACAGTAACAGACACTTCTGTCCAATGTCACTGATACATCACAGTAACAGACACTTCTGTTCCCTGTCACTGGTACAGCACAGTAACACACACTGCTGTCACCTGTCACTGATACATCATTAACAGACACTTCTGTCCCGTCACTGATACATCACAGTAACTGACACTTCTGTCCACTGTCACTGATACATCACAGTAAAACACACTTCTGTCCAATGGCACTGATACATCACAGTAACAGACACTTCTGTCGATTGTCACTGATACATCACAGTAACAGACACTTCTGTCACCTGTCACTGATACATCAAAGTAACAGACACTTCTGACCACTGTCACTGATACATCACAGTAACAGACACTTCTGTCCACTGTCACTGATACATCACAGTAACAGACACTTCTGTCCACTGTCACTGATACATCACAGTAACAGACACTTCTGTCCACTGTCACTGATACATCAGTATCAGACACTTCTGTCCACTGTCACTGATACATCAGTAACAGACACTTCTGTCCTGTCACTGATACATCACAGTAACAGACACTTCCATCCCGTCTCTGAAACATCACAGTAACAGACACTTCTGTCCAATGTCACTGATACATCACAGTAACAGACACTTCTGTTCCCTGTCACTGGTACAGCACAGTAACACACACTGCTGTCACCTGTCACTGATACATCATTAACAGACACTTCTGTCCTGTCACTGATACATCACAGTAACTGACACTTCTGTCCACTGTCACTGATACATCACAGTAACAGACACTTCTGTCCACTGTCACTGATACATCAGAGTAACAGACAATTCTGTCCTGTCACTTATACATCACAGTAACTGACACTTCTGTCGACTGTCACTGATACATCACAGTAACAGACACTTCTGTCCCGTCACTGATACATCACCGTAACAGACACTTCTGTACAATGTCACTGATACATCAGTAACAGACACTTCTGTCCACTGTCACTGATACATCACAGTAACAGACACTTCTTTCGACTGTCACTGATACATCACAGTAACAGACACTTCTGTCCCGTCACTGATACATCACAGTAACAGACACTTCTGCCCACTGTCACTGATGCATCACAGTAACAGACACTTCTGTCCACTGTCACTGATACATCACAGTAACAGACACTTCTGTCCCGTCACTGATACATCACAGTAACAGAAACTTCTGTCCGCTGTCACTGATACATCACAGTAACAGACACTTCTGTCCCCTGTCACTGATACATCACAGTAACAGACACTTCTGTCCACTGTCACTGATACATCACAGTAACAGACACTTCTGTCCACTGTCACTGATACATCAGTAACAGACACTTCTGTCCACTGTCACTGATACATCAGTAACAGACACTTCTGTCCTGTCACTGATACATCAGAGTAACAGACCATTCTATCCCGTCTCTGAAACATCACAGTAACAGACACTTCTGTCCAATGTCACTGATACATCACAGTAACAGACACTTCTGTTCCCTGTCACTGATACATCACAGTAACACACACTGCTGTCACCTGTCACTGATACATCATTAACAGACACTTCTGTCCCGTCACTGATACATCACAGTAAGCGACATTTCTGTCCACTGTCACTGATACATCACAGTAACAGACACTTCTGTCGACTGTCACTGATACATCACAGTAACAGACACTTCTGTCCCGTCACTGACATATCACAGTAACAGACACTTCTGTCCAATGTCACTGATACATCAGTAACAGACACTTCTGTCCTGTCACTTATACATCACAGTAACAGACACTTCTATCCCGTCTCTGAAACATCACAGTAACAGACACTTCTGTACCGTCACTAATACATCACCGTAACAGACACATCTATCCCGTCTCTGAAACATCACAGTAACAGACACTTCTGTCCCGTCACTGAAACATCACAGTAACAGACACTTCTGTACCGTCACTGATACATCAAATAACAGACACTTCTATCCCGTCTCTGAAACATCACAGTAACAGACACTTCTGTCCACAGTCACTGATACATCACAGTAACAAACTCTTCTGTCCAGTCTCTGGTACATCACAGTAACAGACACTTCTGTCCAATGGCACTGATACATCACAGTAACAGACACTTCTGTCCCGTCACTGATACATCACAGTAACAGACACTTCTGTCCCGTCACTGATACATCACAGTAACAGACACTTCTGTCCAATGGCACTGATACATCACAGTAACAGACACTTCTGTCCAATGGCACTGATACATCACAGTAACAGACGTTTCTGTCCCGTCACTGATACATCA